>NC_089517.1:37294026-37894026 GCF_963924715.1 Thunnus thynnus
TGCTGTTTATAGACAAAGTATATTTGGGCGAGTGATTGGTGATGTAATAAGGAATGTAGACCTTCCCATCAGTAAACTTGCCCCACATGCAGCCTCGGCTGGTGCAGGGGTCAGCGTTCCTTTCAGCCTCGCTGTCCATGGCGATGTCTCCTCCAGTCAGGATGGGTTCATCTTTGGAACGGACTGAAACACATCAAACAGCCAGTTTAAAACCTGTTGAGCTGCTACTGATAATATTTAGAAGAAGAAGAAGAGCATTGGGACTGCAGCAGCTCACACTCACTCAGATTACTGTTGGCTCTTTCCAGAAGTTCAGAGACAGAAAACTCTACTAAGTTCTCCTCTGCAAGGTCCTCTGCTCAGTGACATCAACAACACCATTTCACTTTGATACATTAGTTACAATACTGGACAATACAATATTAATACAATTAGAATAGATTACATACCTGCCTGCAGGTTCAGGGTGGGATTAGAGAAGAAAAAAACAAACATGTATTAGAAATTAATAGAAACACGTGACATGAAATAACAGCTAAAAGCTAATAAAACTCTTCAGCCAAAGAACCAAATACTGAGTCTTAAAGTGACACATTAAAACTGTCTGAGTTATAAAGAAAACAAGCTGAGATACATGTTTTAGCTTATACAGTATCATGTAAACACAGAAATATATCCACATGGTCGAATCACCAACTGCTGCTCCTGGACCCTCCTGTGGTCAGCCCCAGACCACCAGTTTAAGATCCTATTCATTAATTTTTTGCAAATTTATCTTCGTTTGGTTTTTGAAAAGGTTTATTTTTTTAATTACAGCTTTAGTTTCTTTAAAATGGTTTTGTTCAGTCATGGAGTAACAGGTCAAAACAGCAGGGTTTTAATTGCTGAAAGCATGGAAACCTGATCACTGTAATCTCAAAAATGCTAAATAATATTTGTTAAATATTGTTTAAAAATTAAATTATTAATTTCAATCATGTAAAGAATCATCAACACAGTTATCAGGACTTGATCAGCTCTTCAAGTTTCTGATCCTGCTGCTGGCAGCAGCTAGAAGCTGTGCAGATTTATTTCCTTCACATTAGTTTCATCATTGTTTTCGCCTCATTTATTTCCTCATGTGTTCCTCATGTCATCATGTATTGATGCAGCAGGAAAGTCAATCTGTGTCTGATCCATTGTTGTCCGTCTGTTTAAATACCTACGTGTATTGCCATGATTTGGTCAAATAATTAAACAATTTAATCCATCATTTCTCTGCTTAGTTAATTCTGATAAATATTATGACTAAGCATTATGACATGTATTTTTTTAAATATATTAATATACACAATAATAATCTTTCACATTGTAATCCTTTTATTTGTTACCTTTTGCATGTTTGTGCACTGCTCCGCGTCCTGTGTGTGTAACAAGCAGAGTGCATGTTGTGCACCCGTCTGTGTAGGTGCATATTACTGTCCTGATAATGCGCCCTTAAAATACAGTGAAACACTGCGCCACTGACTTTAGACCAGGTTTTTTTTTGGTCAATAGTGCAATCACTCTCTGCTGCCTCAAGATAGCAATGCACTGTCAATGCGCCTGACCACACCTTACTTTTAGACTAACACGCCTATGGGCGCACTGATGGGCACAAGTGCAATTGCTATTTTAACAATGTGGGCACTGGAAGGGAAAATGACCACTGCGTTGGTCTTAAAATAACAAAGACACTTGCACTGCGTTTGGCGCCACTTTGGCCCAAAGAATCATGGAAATACGGTGGGAAATGCACACTTGTACAAAATCACTTTGTTGGCATGCAGAGTTATGTCTGATATTGGAGCTTGCCACAGTTTTGCAGCTGTGTAAATACTGTGGGAATTCATGCTTTTTCAAAGTGTGGTGGGGGAATAAGGCAGCAGGACATTTGCACAGCAAAGCTGTTGAATAAAATTAATTCTAATCTAATAATCAGGGTTAAGGTGAAAGTTGAACCAAAAAGGTAAGTTTAGGTGGGAAAAACAGGTAAGAAATTGGTTTTATACAGATGATATTCAAAATCACCTTACTTATTTCAGTTTTTCTTTAATATATTGAATGTCAATATATCAGTCTCAGGAATCTCCTGCATATCATGCAGTACATGGAGTCAGAAAGATAAAGAATCTATGCATTTATATACTGCTATAAGCTCAAGGATGCCAGGAGATGCCACAGTCATGATGTTATGTTATGAGAGAAATGGAATATAATATAGTACTAATTAGCAAACAGATTGCTTTTAATGGAAACTTTCATTATTGTTGTTCCTTTAAGAAAAAAGCTATTTGCTGGCTATACTCTCTATTTAAGGTACAAACTGAACTTTGTGATGTGTATTAAATACTATGAATACAGGCCAAAATACCAAAAGCCTGCATTTATTTCCAAAGCAGTAATATTTATTAGCTGGAGGAAAGACAGTCTGTCTGATTCAAAGAATCTGTCCTCTTCATTTACTTGGCCTGATGATAAATCAGGTCATTGTATAATTTCCACTCACATCAACCAAAAGAACATACCTGATATGACATCTAGTTTAGAGACTTGCCTGCAGATGAACCTGGAACAAATATGGATTACAGAAAACCATCATGCAACACTATCACCTCTTACATCAATAGATGTGTCAACACTGAGCCACATTTCCTGTTTAGAAATGTCCCTTTTGCATGCAATGTGATGAGAACTTGTATGTACGTAAGAAGTTGTTGCGTATGTACAATAATGACATATACCCCAGTGGATCTTTGAAACCTGAACTGAGAATATGAACGGTTGTGTTTTATAGTAATATTTATGTGAGCACTGTTTCTGTGACAAAGAGCTATACATTCAAAATGGGAGATCCTCTGGTCATTTGAAGTATTTATTCTTACTTTTTTGTACTTTGTAAATGCATACCGAGGTACCTGTAATAAAACATAAATCAAAATGTTAATTCAATATCTTTCTTTCACTGACTTTAACACAGTTCATGTTTGTTTTGCAAAATGTTGTTGAATTAACATATGAACCAGTTGTTCTTTGTTTGTTTTGCAAAATGTTGTTGAATTAACATATGAACCAGTTGTTCTTTGTTTGTTTTGCAAAATGTTGTTGAATTAACATATGAACCACTTGTTCTTTGTTTGTTTAAAAAAACATTGATTGTCACATTCCCCTGTAAAATATTCCTTTTGCCACAGTTATTTTTTTTTTACCATACACCATAATCATAAAATGCATCAAGATTATTGTATGTTAGGATCACAACCCCCCTTACAAACCACCACCACCACCACCCACCCCAACACACACGCACACACACACACACACACATCAATACTCTTTGACTCTCACCAAGCTGGGGGTTATCTAAACCCTGCATCACCACCACAAGTACCAAGGCCAAAGAGAGGGAAAGGAAAGGGAAAAGAGCTTGTGGCTACCCTAACTGGACCTTTGTCAAAACCGTAACAAGACCCAGAGAATATGAATCTATGCATTTATATACTTCCACAAGCTCAACGATGCCAGGCAATGCCACATTCATGATGTTATGCTATGAGAGAAATGGAATACAATATAGTACTTAATTTGCAAACAGATTGCATTTAATGGAAACTTTCATTATTGTTGTTCCTTGAAGAAAAAGCTATTTGCTGGCTATACGCTCTATTTCAGATACAAACTGGACTTTGCAATGTGTATTAAATACTATGAATACAGGCCTAAATACCAAAAGCCTGCATTTATGAAGACCAAGTAAGAATTCTTTTCTTCTTCACTACGAATGCAAGTGGAGTCCATTAACAGTTCATTACATGATATGAATGTTGATACATATGTCCAATCTCAGATTCCTCTTAATCATTGTTCCTCTTCTTGCAAGGTTTTGCAAGATTCTGTGTAAACCAAACACACAGCGCAACCGTGCCCACAATTAGAGAAGTCGTATAACAACACATTGTCTTGCAACTGTGCACCTCTGATTTTAGCCACAGAGGGGTTGTGTAAATGTGAATGCAATAACATTAACATGAGGATGTATCTTACGCTCATGTTATGCGTACTGCTGTGCAGCTGCTTTGTGTAGCTCAGTTTGGTTGTGTTACATGCTACAGGCCCTCCATACTCCAAGAGCTTGTTCATTGATAGAGTCATAGTAACTAAAATAAAGTATTATAGAAATAACCTCCTAATAAAAATATTAAAAATATTTTTACATTTGACATTGTAATTCTTAGATGAAACTGTGTGTTTTGTTTAATTTAGTTTCAGTGCAACACCATATAAATCATTGAACGATGTCAGATGAGTAGCTTATGAATTATTCATCATCCAGATTGTTAGATCACTAAATTCATAAATGACTAAATAAAACTGAGGCTTTTATTGTAAATTTTCTCACCTTCACTATTCATAGACAACTGTTGTTTGGTTGTGCAGACTAGAACTGATTCTCAATGTTATGGATAATCATCTGAAACGATCATAAATGAAAACAATACGTTTAAAATTGGCGTCTTTTAATTATTAAAAGCTATGCAGTCCAAACACAAGTGTTTCTGTTATCTAACATCCTGTTCATTTGAAAGGCGTTATGAGCTATTAATGGGCTTTTTATATATATTCTCAAGATCAATATTGATTTTCCAAACAGTGAGATATGTCCTGTCAGAACCTCCTGTGGTTCTATCACTACCACTGCATTTCAAAAACATTTAAAAATATTTGATAATTTTAGTGGAGATAAAGTGATACCCACATACAGTATGTCCTGTGGTGAAGAGCATCCATGAGGAACATTGTTTTCGTTCTACCACTTTTACTTAAGTTATGAAGATTTTACATACAGAACACATGATCAATATAGTAACAAAACAACAGCTACAACATTAAAATGCTGCTTACATGTTAATGCATCAATAATATAATACATGATACCACTGACAGGGGCTCTTTGGCCTAATGACAACATTTGCTTTTAATACTTTTAAGTACGTTTTGCTCATAATACGTTCTTGCTTTTACTGATATAACTTTTGTATTGCATGACTTTTTCTTGTAATGGACTATTTTCTCAGTAAAGGAGCTAAGTATTTCCTGTACCACTACAGATCATTTACAGTTAAAAGCTGTATACTTTTTCTGCTTGGAAATGAGACAGCAGAATACAAAACAAGCCCACATCTTACACAAAACCACAGCCTGATTTCAACAATAATAACCACTTCCACTTGAGCTGAATTTGTCAGTAAGTCTCTGTTGAGCAGTGGTGGAATGTACATGTACATTTACTCAAGTACTGTACAATTCTGAGGCACTTGTACTTAACTCAAGTATAAGCCACTTTACACATATAACCCACTCCAAATATTGTACATTTTACTCCACTACATTCATTTGACAGCTTTAAAAAAAAAAAAACAAATGATAAACTTTATAAAATAAAATGCATTGTTAAAGATAAAATCAGTGTTTCCCAACCTTTTTGGCATGTTACCCCTTATTAAAAAAGTGGTATGTATTTGTGGTGCCTAGCAGTGCCACTAAAGAGATATTTTCTCTCTAAACATCTCAGATTATTTTGTTTAATTCATTGTTGAGGCACTAACAAGTTAAACTCTCTAATATTTTAACAGAAAATGAAAAGATTAGAGAAAAGAAAACTTATCTTTGTTCCTATCCCAATTTTCTGCAAAACCCTAACCCTTTTAATACTTTAAGTAACTTAAACTGACAATATGTATTTACCTTTACTTAAGTAGGATTTTAAAAGCAGGACTTTTACTTGTAATGGAGTATTTTACACTGTTGTGTTGGATCTGAGTACTTCTTGCATTACTGTTATTGAGCAACATGCCATATTTGGATGAGAGGTAGTTGGCTCTCCACCAATATAAGGTTGAGATCTTCTGTCTCTCTGGGTGTCTTCTTGGTCTGTTGTTGCTGTCCTGTAACCAGCCATGATCCTCCAGACTGCTGTGCTCAGCGTCCTCCTCTGCTCTGCCCAGAGTTTCACTGTACAGGTAAGCATCAACAGACACCTTTATATTAATATGGTCAGAAAGAGAATGTTTCTAAAAGATAATTGGTGAATTGCAAAAAAAAAAAAAAGAAAACAAAAAGGATTTTGTCTTTCATTTTATACTTTTAGTTTTTACATTGTATTCCATTGTGGTTCCACAAAGAAATGCATATGTTCATCCAATAGCAGCCTCTGAAATTGAAGTCTGCAGGAATTCAACTGACTATCTGAATTTACACAGAAGATAATATTTAATTAAGACGAGATCACAGAGGCATCATATCAATTCAATTGCATTTAACAAACCTTTTTAATTCTGCATCCTATCACAGGCTTCATTCGAAAAGAGTGATGAATCCTCTGGTAAGACATGCCTACATTTCATAAAGTAAAATGTATTTGCTTGATGTAAATATATAGTGTTAATGTAAATATATAGCAATTAATTAAGTTAAATCAAATTACATGAACTAACTGTTTCTATTCCACAGGCAACACCATTGAGGATGATGATTTCAGTGTCTCCACACTGTTAGAGAAGGCAAATGCCAATCTGGGTATGTTCATCTCCACTGCAGCTGATTTGTGTTATGAAGTACAGATTTAGTAAAATATGATAAAACCTCATCTTTGGTGAAATTATCATTCCAGCAGCAAATGCAAAGAACAAGACAATCATTTTACATCTAAACTGAGATTACATAATGCAAGCATTACAGTATATTAGCCTTAAAATATTTGAAACCGTCAGTGGATAAGGAGAGTTTATGCTTGAGTAAAAAGATGAAAACTTTTCCTCAACCATAATCATGTCATTTTACAGGAAAGGACCTTGATGAACCTCTGGTGATGTTTGGAGACATAGCAGTGCCAACGGGTCTAGGGAACGCTGACCCCTGCACCGCACGAGGCTGCCTGTGGCCTAAAGCCAGTGATGGCAACGTCTACGTACCTTACCGCATTTCCAACCAGTACTGTAAGTCTCACTAACCATCTAGCTTTTGAAGGCATTACTTTGGTTTTGTGAAAGATGGAAGAGCAAAATATAACGCACCCTTGCTCAGTTCAGTACACTCAGGGGTTTTGCTGCTACGGCCTTAATTCTCTTGGCATGACCGTTAGCTTAAACGCTTAGCTTAAATGATTGATGTATATGTAAAACAGACATTATTGAGTGAGTTTGCAGACTATTGCTATTCTCTAGTGCTACTCATCCGCTATGTTTTAGCATGTGTCAGATCAATATTCAAATACAATGTGCCATAATCTCTAATGGCTAGAGGTGTTGCACAAATCTTAAACAACAAATCTTTAAACTGAAGCTACTGAACTCAATAATAACTACCAACAAACTGGACATACAACTGAACCAAAGACAGTCATCGGTGCTGAACAACATGTCGATATGTGGTGCATTTGAACGATGATCCGTTCACTTACTTTTGTATGTACTGAATTGCATTTACATAGTTAGTGACTACAAATCTTTGAACTGAACGAAATGATTCAGATTAGCAAAGTGATTTCTTATTTACATCTCTAGTAGTTGCCCCATTTTTACTACAGTGGGTACTGTTCAGCAAAAGTTACACAGTCCCCTTTTAAAACAGTGGCAGAACGAATCACTTTCTGCCCATCAAGATTAAGACAATAAAACCAACTACACAGATAATAAGTGTTTGTTTTTTTTTTTTCTGTTAAGCCCGCAGAGAGAGAGACGTCATCATTCGAGGTCTGCGGTCGTTTGCTCAGTCCACCTGCGTCCGCTTCACCCCCGTGAATAGACAGAGGGACTTTGTGGACATCCAGTCTCGCTCAGGGTATGGACCACACAATGCACTATACCACATTCACATGCCTGAATGCACTCAGAGACCCTGTTTACACCTATGGTCTTACACCAGAGTCAACAAACATGGTGTGTCTAAGGACACGATGTGGGATATTCTTGAGGGAATGCTAAGGCTCTTTTATGGTTTGATAGTTTTATCAACTGCTCTGTTTCAGGTGTTACTCATTTGTCGGGCGTCGTGGTAACAGCCAGATAGTGTCACTGAGTCGCCAGGGGTGTGTTTTCCACCAGATCGTCCAACATGAGCTGCTCCACGCCTTGGGCTTCAACCATGAACAGACTCGCTCTGACAGGGACCGGCATGTTCGAATCCTCCTCCAGAACGTCATTCGTGGTGGGTTACGTTACAATCAAAGTCTTGACCGACAATTTGAAAAAGATTTTCATTATGTAGAATATGACTATGACTTTAATAATGCTTTTCCAAAAAAAAAAAAAAAAAACAGGGTACTGCAATTAATACAGCTGACCTTTACTACCTACAAATAAATGACTCAACCTCATGAATGAGCAACCATTTGTAGAGAAATAGTGACATATGTAGTTCCTGCAGATATAGCTATTCATGCTTTTCACTTACTGCACTTTTCAGCCATTTTGACTGTCAAACTGTAATCAAACAGATATCAAATATGAATGACTTGTGTGATTCCCCTGCAGGACAGGAGCACAACTTCAGGAGGATTCGGACAAATAACCTTGGCACTCCCTATGACTACAGCTCTGTCATGCACTATGGAAGGTAGGTCTCATAGTTCACTCACTGAACAGTATAATGATGCAAATCATTAATATTAAGTCATGTAATTATAGCATGACAAACCATTTTTAAAGGACAGGTTGACATTTTTTCAAGTCTGTATTAAAACAATAGTCACATACCCATATGTATGTTGCAAGAGTTACTGGACATTTTCCTTCATTCTTACTCTCCTTACTAGCCATGAAGAGATCCCCTCCTACTGCAATTCCAATGAAAGAGCTGAGGGAAAATACACAAATATATATATACACTTACAATAATTTACTTCAAAATTTTGTACTAAAATGACTACAAATTTGGAAGCTTGCTACTCCATTGATTTGTCCATCAGACTGTTGAAGCCTCTTGTTAGCTTCAGATGAACTTTAAAATGCATTTACGCAGGGAGCAAGGCCTGAGGATTTTGTACCTCATCACTTGCATTATATATTATTATATCACCTTAGAGGGGGATCTCTTCATGGCCAGTATGGACAAGAGGAATGATTGCAGCATGCAAATATTTCCATTTCTATGTACATATGGGCATGTGAATATTGTTTTAAGACAGGCTTGAAAAAAAAAGTGAACTCGACCTTTAAGTGCCTGCTAAAACTTTTGCTACTGCTCCAATGCCGTTTTAAAAAACTTAAAATTAAAAAAAAAAAAAATTAAAATTAAATTAAAGATATTATCAACTTAATTCATTTTTTGGCCAATGGAGGCAGCACAACAAGCTGTAAAAACAAATGACATAAGATCACCTTGTGAAGTTGTTGTGGTGAACATGATGAACACACATCCAGCAGACATCGGCATTTGGATGTCCAATACTCTGTACTTAACTCTGGTTTGGACTCTCCAACTTATGAGAGAAATATTGCATCCTGCTCTTCAACAGCTAAATATGTTCAATGTTCACCAGCTAGACTAGCTGATGAAGAGCTTACATTAATCAAGTAGACACAGCACTTAACCAAATGAATGCTAATAGTGCTCTATGTCTGCTAGATGTGTGTATAGACATGTTCGTCAGACCAACTTTATAAAGTGATGATATGTCAGATTACGTTATATTATTATGTTTTCAGCTTGTTGTTGAGTTTTCTGCCCCCAAGTGGTGAAAAGATTCTGAATGCACCTCCCATACTGTACATCAGTAGTCACTCAGCTCTACAGGAATGAACTAGTGGTTCCTATTGAACAAGATCTGAGCAGTTATGAAAACAGAAAATTGTTATAGGTGTGCATTTTAAACTCATCTTCACTACTGTTTGTTGCCACACAGGTATGCCTTCTCTAGGAACAGGGAGCCAACCATTGTTCCCATCCCCAACAGCAATGTAGCCATTGGCAGGGCTGTCCAGATGAGTCGTGTTGACATCCTGCGGGTGAACCGTCTTTATCGCTGCAGTAGGTAACTTTTGCCCAATTTAGCCTGTTACTACTTAGTTTTCTATCTGTGTTCCTTCTGTATATTCCCTCTGAACTACAGACCTTCTCACCTTTCTACTCATCTTCACCTAGCCTACCCACCTACCAACTGTACTCTCATCACACTACTGTATCTATCTCCCTACTGCCAAAATGGACAGACTAGTGAATAGACATATGCATGTTCACTTTGCAGCAGTACTTTTAAGAAATGAAGCAACTTTTTCAGATTTTGCTGTCTTTTTAAAATCAATTTCAGATTCAACCAGGCCTAACGTGGAACCTTTGGAAATAAACGAATTCCTCTAGAAAAGAAAGTAAGTGTCTGTGCACACCATCATCAATGAGATATAAAGTAAACATATTATTTTGTGGTCAGATGGAGGTTTTCATCTTTACTATTTACTGTACTTTGTTTTATTGGCAGCTTGTATTTTTTGACTCATTTTCTAATTTAAAAAATCTGCTCTAATGCATAACTATACTGTATTTCATGAAATCATAGAACTGTAGCCAAAGGACTTTAATGTTTTACTGGTTTTACTGTATGTATACGCCAGAGTGTGCGCACATATGCATGTTATCGTTATTTTGAACATCTTCAATTGTTTTTTCAACAGGAGGCAAATCATGCAGCTTCTCACCTACAAGCACCACCAGTAATGCATCTTCTGCTTCATGAATGTGCTTAATAAAATTCAGATTTGATTTAATTTAGCAAAAAAAAAAAAGATATTGATTTCATTAGCTTTAAAAGTATTGGCAACGCAGCTGTCCAGAGACAACAACACAAGTTTTACATATCTGTATGTGTATAACTGCTTGTGCACTTGATGGAATATTAATAATGAATAAAAATGCATTTTCAGATATCGCATATCATGTCAGCCTGTTTCTGTTTGATCCAAATGAGATACTTACCTGTAAAGATTCGACAAAAAAAATGTACATTGTTAATTAACAGGTGAAGATAGGACTATAACATTAAATCTAATATGTACATGATACAATGCAAAGTTATTTAATGTAATGTAGAAGCAGCACTGCTAGCAGCTGTGTTTTAGTACTGAGGCGGCAAACAGATATTGAATTCATTCCTTCATATTAATTGTTGGCGTATAACATCTGTTACATCAGTAATGCTGGCCAGACACTACAGATTTAACCTGATTTGAACCCCAAATTGGTCGCCCCCGACTAATTAAAGAATAAGGATGAATCTTCCCCAGATCTGCTGTCATTCAACGTTTAGTTTGAGGGTGTCAAGATACCTTATTTAATTAGATTTCCTCGGGTCAGAAATTTTGGTCTTGCAGTTTGAACAGTTCCTCTATCTGATTTCCCACATGACTGCTGTCAAAAGACCTTCTATAGACTGTAATCAACATGATTTTAATATTACTGAAGCAGAAATAAAACAGACCATCATGTTATCCACATCTTCCAGTCAGCTGCTACTCCATATTTTCCTCCTTGCTTTCAGTTCAAAGTAAAATTGCGCAAAGTCACACTGGTTTTCTCTTTTTTGTCAACATTGAGGACGCAGCCATCTTGTTAGAATAAAACTTGGTCGGAATTGTCAATGAACAAACCCGGCTGGGTGTTTAGTTTTCAGCACCCATGTTGTGACTGAATCTTTACATTTTGATCATAGAAGTCACATGACATTAGGCTGTGAAGAGAATGCAGTTTAAAAAGTGTAGTGTTAACACAACATTCAAAATGAATGAAAATGATGTGCAGCCGAACGTTATTGCAGTGAAACATAAACAGTGATAAAAGCTGAATTCAGATTTGTAATATAACCTATGCAGGTTATCAGCAGTGTTCACATTTTTAGTGATTTGTTGGCTTTGGACAGGCTGCAGTGAAGCTGTTGGATAAACACACACAGGTGTTAACACTGTAGCATATACTGTACTTGATAACCCTTTTTTTCTGGTAAGACTCAGTACGCTGAATATGTCTACTAACACACATGTGGGACATATGGAATTAAAAAAGACATGAAAAAAACAATAAATTGGTAAAAACATGTGAATCTGATATCATAGCAGTGTTAATTAACTCCTGTTGGCTAGAGCAACCAAAGCAACCTCCTCATAGTGTTGTGTGTCTTTGGAATCAAAATGCTGCTCAGGTCATTCTAAATTAATCAATCACCTTGCTAGTTTGCCAGCTAGGTAGGTAGCATGTGCAGCCTCATTAAGCTAAAGTCAATGTTGAGTTTCTGTATCTGTATAGCAGCAGCTAGACTGTTGACTCAGAATTACGTTGACATGGTTGTTGCGCAAGCTAACAGGATGGCTGGATCTGGCTGGAGTTGTTAAGCTTTCTATCTTAAGAAGAAGGCTGAAAGGTGAGGGGGAAGTGATAAGTCACAGTCATGAAAAAATGACACGAATTGCAGAAAAAACATCATTAGGCTACAAAATACAAACTTTTGAAAAAGGGCATTTTTTTACTTTAAAAAGAACTTCAAAGAAAATGAAAATCACTCCTATAAAACTGTTATCATGAAAATAATGATGAAATAATATTTTTTACAAATTAGTGTTCAATTTATATATTTCAAAAAGGTTTTTGTGTAATTATGTATTTGTAATAACCTTTTTAAAATAATATTGAACCCCTTGGGACTCCAGGAACGTTCTTATTCTGAAAAGGTATAGGTGCAGATAAAATAAAAAAAACACTTATAAAATATACTATCCTCTACAATAGCTGTGCAATAAATGGGCTAATACATTTGTGTAAAGAAAAGCTATTCAACTCTAACAACTGTAGCAATTTGTAGTGGTTTTGTAATAGACTGCATTAGAATAAAAAAAATGCTCCTCTATGTTTTCCATTGTCTTTTTCTATGAAGTGGACAGGTGTTGCTTTTATTTTGTTCACCTGTGCAGGTGTTTTACTCTAAGTTCATTATTATTATTAAAGCACAGACATATGATTTAATATAGAATTAATTAATATATAAAACACCAGAGATCAAATTAATGGTGTATGTAAATTACAATTTGTTAAACTTTTCAATCTTGAATGCAAACCATGGAAATAGAACATGTTTTTAACATATGAAATCCGTGTGTTCTGTACAGTATGATGGAAAGTGGAACAAGTGTCCTTTTCCCACCAATAACAGAATGGAGGTGTTTCTTTACATCATGTGACTGATAAGCCTGTGAGTTCAGCTGATTCTTTGGGTTTCTCTGTACTCAGATAAACCATATTTGGGCTTTCCCACTCAGTTGAACATGTATAAAAACCTGGAGCCAAACCTCAGCTGCACATATCAGATTCAAGGTGAGGTCAGCTGCAAATGTCTGCAGCAGAATGTAACAGAAACGTGTGCACTTTCCCTCAGTTTATTTAGATTTAGCTGTATGTTTTTTGGTTCAAATATTGTTCATTGCCCTGTTTCTTTCCTCTGAGTGGAAGCTGTAGCTGATTCCTGTCAGTGTCTCGTAGGTCTGTTAGGATGGCTCGTGTGTCTGTGTTCAGGTTCTCAGCTCTGGCTCTGCTGCTGCTGTCTGCCTGCTGTTGGGCTGACAATCAGGTAGGATCATACTGTAAGAGGAACAATTGACAATGACAACACAGTGTGATATTTGGTCCTTTGTCATACTGTATCATACTTCTAGATGTTATAAATTGCATGTTTAACCTTTGTCACAGTCACAAACATGAGATGCTCCCCATGTCATATCATGTATGAAGTCTATCATTTGCTCCATATTCACAATTCTAGGAAATTCATTTAAGCATTTATTCACACCTCAATTGAGTTTTTGCTTACCAATGAATAAAAATAGGTCATTTTTGTGGCACAAACCAGATTTACATATGCATGTACAGAAGGACAGAGGCTTTTTCACCAGCAACTGCAGGAAGTTTTCCTCACAGTTGGTGATTTGACCATGTGGATATATTTCTGTGTTTACATGATACTGTATAAGCTAAAACATGTATCTCAGCTTGTTTTCTTTATAACTCAGACAGTTTTAATGTGTCACTTTAAGACTCAGTATTTGGTTCTTTGGCTGAAGAGTTTTATTAGCTTTTAGCTGTTATTTCATGTCACGTGTTTCTATTAATTTCTAATACATGTTTGTTTTTTTCTTCTCTAATCCCACCCTGAACCTGCAGGCAGGTATGTAATCTATTCTAATTGTATTAATACTGTATTGTCCAGTATTGTAACTAATGTATCAAAGTGAAATGGTGTTGTTGATGTCACTGAGCAGAGGACCTTGCAGAGGAGAACTCAGTAGAGTTTTCTGTCTCTGAACTTCTGGAAAGAGCCAACAGTAATCTGAGTGAGTGTGAGCTGCTGCAGTCCCAATGCTCTTCTTCTTCTTCTAAATATTATCAGTAGCAGCTCAACAGGTTTTAAACTGGCTGTTTGATGTGTTTCAGTCCGTTCCCAAGATGAACCCATCCTGACTGGAGGAGACATCGCCATCGACAGCGAGGCCGAAAGGAACGCCGACCCCTGCACCAGCCGAGGCTGCATGTGGGGCAAGTTTACTGATGGGAAGGTCTACATTCCTTATTACATCACCAATCACTTCTGTAAGTGTCAGATATAGTATCAAATATATACTCAGACTCTTAAAGCATTCTGTAATGACTTTCTCTGGCTGTTAGCATTTTTCAGACTTTCTTTTTCAGATCCTCATCATGAGGTTTAGCTTTACTTTGTCGACTGGTCATACAGTAGATTATGTTGGCTAATGTTAGCAAAAAAACCCGACAATTTGCTGAATTTATAACTCCTCTCTCTCGTGTTCTCTTGTAACACTATGTTTTACCATTTACCATTATCCAGTAGTTGTTATTTGTGGCCACAGTGGTCATTGTTTAGCAAATGTCATTTAGCCTTGCTTTAACAGATGATGTCAGGAGATGCTTCTATTCGTTTTCACTGATCAGGAATTTATTTCCTCTGTGGCAGCAAAACACATGAACCATCTGAAACTCCTGTAAGTTAAACTGGACTCACTAAACAGTCTGAGGGATGACTAACTCTAAAACACTAGAAACCAGAAACTTACTAGCCTAGCAACAATGAGGCTACAAACAGAGTGTAATGTGTAAGTGTAAGAGTGTAGTGTAATGCAACACTCTCTGTAGGGGCTGCTGTTACACCAGTACTCTCTCCATTCAAAAAGAATATCTGCTGTTGTGAATATGTAATTGTCTTGAATATAATACAAATGTATTAATGTAATTTCTGGAATAGAAATACTGTCATATACTGGGGACAGTATGGTACAGTACTCTGTTTTTCTTGTGCTGTGAGACAGTAAAAAGCTAAATGATGTGTGGTGTCATCCTGCCAGCCTCTCGTGAGAAGGCCATCATCACCCGTGGACTGGAGTCCTTCTCTTCCTTCTCCTGCATCCGCTTCAGGCCCAGCAGAAGCACTGACCGTGACTGGCTGAGCATTGAGTCCCAGAACGGGTAGGAAACCGACACCAATGAACAGTTTGAGTTGAAAGCTTTTGCCAGTGCTCTTCAACTTTTCTCTGATCCTGTCCAGCTGCTACTCCTACGTTGGCCGTCGTGGTGGTAAGCAAGTGGTGTCTCTGGCCCGTAGTGGATGCCTTTACCATGGCACCGTCCAACACGAGCTGCTCCACGCTCTGGGATTCAACCATGAACAGACCCGCACTGACAGGGACAACCACATCAGAGTCCTGCTGCAAAACGTCCAGTCTGGTAATGGAGCTCTACACTCAAATAGATTCATTTTCACAAAAAGGCCACATATACACTGATAATGCAACCCTTTAGTCATACAAGAACGTTGATATTGGACAATTCTGAAAAACCCCAAATTATGTTTTGTGAGAACTTTTTTTTATTTAAATGTTTGTTTGTTTTATTGTTTATTTATTTTATTTAAAAATATTGGACAATCCTGAAAAACCCGAAATTACATTTAGTGTCAACTCTTTCTAATTAGTAAGTGTTAACATGCTTACATGCTAAACTAAGATGGTGAACATGGTAAACCGTCTTTTGCTAACATATCCACACATTTACTTAAGCAAAATGTTGAATGCAGAACTTTTACTCAATGGATTTTTTTACACTGTGGTTTTGTGGTGTGATGCAACCCTGTCTGATTTGAGACAAAAAAACAAAAAACCAGAATAAATGAAATGGTTCAAACTAGTGTTGAAAGATGTTTGACAAGACCAAGTTCCTCAAGTACTTTCTCGCATCTCCACAAAATATACTCATGGTTAAAAAAAAAAGAAGCTGTAAGTCTGTAAGTATGGTGACTTCCTGGTGCCTCCTAGTGGACAAATAGATCCTGAACAGCATAATGAATGGGGAAATACAACTTGTAAAGGGGTTTGACTGTGGTTTTCTGAATATGGAACTATCAACACTGAACTATTTAGCTCTGCAGCTAAATGGGATCCCTCTGCAGCAGCTGGACTCCTTTCTGAATTCAAACGAAACACAGATGAACTTGTGTGTTTCTTTTAGGAATGGAGCACAACTTCAGGAAGATTGCCACCCTCAACCAGGGCACTTCCTACGATTACAACTCTGTCATGCAGTACCACAGGTGAGAACAACTGGGTTTAACCATGAATATCCAGCACACACACACACATGTTCACTCTCTGTGTGTTGTGTGTGCAGGATGTGTTGTGGTTCAGTCTAACTGCTGTGTGTTGTGCCATAGGTACGCCTTCTCCAAGAACAACCAGCCCACCATGGTCCCCATCCCTAACTCCAACGTGAACTTTGGTAACGCTAAGGAGATGAGCAAAAATGACATCGCCAGACTCAACACGCTCTACAAGTGCTGTGAGTGTCCACCTGAGCACATTAAGAATATAACACACAGGCATATACACACTGATTGTCTATAGTATGTATTTCATTCTTTGCCATTAAGCTCAGTTTTAACCTGATCCCAACACTGTGCTGTTCACTGTTACAGAGGAAACTTGTTCACACATGCTGACAGAAAGATCAGAGAGAAGATTGTCTCCTCATCCTCGCTGCACAACAGAAGCTGCAGACCTGAACTCACCAGCACAACACTCAATCGTCATATAATAAACTTACTTTGACTACATTCTGTCATTGGATCCTTTTTGTGTGTTTTTCTTCCAAGTTAACTAAACTTAGCATTCATTTATGCATTTATTCAGAACAAACAGCAGTTTGCTTTTCTAGTATAATGTCATATGTAATGGTGACATTATAATGTCCCACAGTTTTAGACTAAATATTAATAGGAACTTAGATTAACTTGAAATTAGAAGGTCCTATGCAGGAATTGGCTGTGTTCTTCTTGATCACAGTCGTAATAATATAGTAACCCACACTGGGTGGACTTGTAGGATTCTGTTAGGGAAGCAAGTGAAAACAGGTCCAGTGCTAAAAGACAATATGGCAAACGGTGGGACATGTAGCCAGCGGGTATCAAGGGTTGGTTACCAACCAGAAAAGACTTTTTCAAAATCATTTAAGTTTTTTGTTTTTTTACCAAGGTGAAATTTAACAAGAAATCATCAGTCTATGTAGCATCTCAGAAAGGGACAATGAGTGATCATAAAAAAGCACGTCTCATAATGTAGTTCACTTAATAAAGGAACTTCTCTTACAACTTTTCTAAATGGTGACTAAAACCTTATAATTGAAAATAAAAATATTCTGGATAGCACATGCAATAATTCATATATACAATAGATGTCTATGCTTTCTTGGAAAGTTTCACATTCATTAGCCATGAATCATTTAAACCAAGCCAAAATGAAAACTGCTTCTGGTACCTTTTGGCAGCTTTCTTTAATTCCTTTAAATAATGTGTATATATATATATATAATGGTTTCTCTAGTTTCCTATTTTATATTGTGTTTCACTGTTTAATGCAGTTATAGAACTCAGTCAATTATTTTATTATTTTTTTATTTTAATATTATTATTTTATTGACTTATATATTTCCATTTACTTGTTATTATTAATTTCCTAACTATCCCCACACTTTTATGTTCTGTTACTGTTGTAATTGTCTTAGGCTACTTTGAATTCTCTCAATAAATGGGGAGAAACAGTTGGATAGGCAGGTCAAGTAGAGTTTAAGTGTTTAAACACTAGATTAAAGTTTCAAGAAGTTTATTGTCACTCCAGTTATACAAGTACAATTATGTGAAATACTTTGGCTTGGAGGCTCCATCAGTAAAAACAGTAAATAAATATGTATAAAAAAGACATATAATATATTAACAAAATATAAAAAGCAATAAAAATATATAAATACTGTATATATTTTTTGAAAAATATATAGGCCTACATTTTTAAACAATGTAAGGTTGCACGTACTATCATTGGTCAGAATATTGCAGAGGTTAGATTGCATTTCGTGTGTGTGCGCGTGTGTGCGTGCGTCTGCGCGTGCGCGTGTGTGTATGTGTGCGCGTGTGTGTATGTATGTTATTTAGTAGTCTTATGGCTTGAGTGAAAAACTTCCCCTCGCTAGATGGCGCCACTGTTGTAACGAGATCAAATATGAACGCTTATCGAGCCCTCAGAAAGAAGAAGGGAAGAAGAACTAGAGAAGAACTTCCTGTCTGTCCTGTCTTACCAAAAATGGCGGACACGTGTGGCCAAGTGTTACTGGGATCAGGGCTCACCGTCCTCTCCCACCCTTTGATGTACATCAAAGTCCTGGTTCAGGTAAGACGGGAAGTGCTGGTGGAGACGCCGTGAAGGTTTATGACCAGGAACTGCTGCACTGACTGTCAGTTAGCTACACAATGAGAAGGGAGCTGCCAAACTCCGTTGAAAATAACGCAGTTAAATGTTGCTTCGCTTATCTGTAAATGGACGTGCGGTGCAGAACATGACTTCGGGACTGTCATGAATCATTAGCACGGACTATTTAATTCGGTATGCATCTAATTAACATAGCAGCAACTGTTCCCGATAACAGTATCAATTACATGATGTGTCCGTCTGTTGTCCCTGTGACCTTCTGCTGCCAAAACAAGCGGCTGGGGTTAGGACTTATAGGTTATGGTTGTAGTTAGGCGTAGCAGAGATAACTGTGTAGGGTTTAGGTAAGCTTGGGATCAGGTTAAGCACCTCAGAGGACCACTGCTCAGGGTTAGGGATAAGGTTGGGTCAGGTTAAGGTTAGTGGAAACACATATCAACGGGGGAACAGACTTCGACACAACACCGGCGCCCTTTGGCCCTCTAAACAGCTTGGAAGCTACACTACCGGTTTGCTAACTAGCTGATGTCAATGTTAATTATTTACCCCGTCAACTTGTCTTAGCTTTAAAGTTGTTTTTGTAAACAAATTTAAGTTGAGCACAGTGATGATTTTGCACCGTATGAAGACGATAAAATGAGAACAGTTGACACATTACATGAAAGAGTGAAGCCAAAATGACAACAAGTTGACTGAATGTGTCAAAAAGAAAAGAGGAAGTGTGTGAGAGTTTCTGTGACATAATTTAAGTGCCCACGAAAAGCAGTAAAAGATGTTTATCACTTTATTATTCGTGTGTGTGTTGACAGGTAGGACATGAGCCACTGCCTCCCTCACTGGGCAGAAACCTCTTTGGCAGACAAGTCTACCAGCTGCCGGGACTGTTTGCTTATGGTGAGTGTGTCTCTCCAGACTGAGCCTTTTTCACAAATGACATCCAGAACATTGATTTCAGTGCTCATAAGAGGGCAGGGAAAGATGTTAATTTAATATCTCCCAGTAATTTTGTGCTGCTGTGTTTTTTTTGTTTGTTTTTTTTACATTAATGTGACAACATTCAATTGAGACTTGAACTGTGTTATAAGTGTTGTGGAAATATTTCTATGTTTGGATTCTGCTCTGACTTTTACAACAAAAGTGACTTTGTTTGTTCAAACGTGAGATCGCACATTTAGGAAATGAGGTGCATGTCTGAAAGGGGCTTTAGTTGCGTTATGTAGAACTAAGGGCTGTCAGCTGACTACATCCCACCTTTTACGGAGTCAGATGCAGTTTTGCTTTTCCCTCAAGCAGACTCAAATTTGTGATGTTTGTGAAAATGTGTCAGCTCCCTCACTACTTGTCAGGAGGAATCTGTGGCTCCAAAGACTAAATATTTGTACTTAAAGATCACCACAACACATGTGTATAATTATCACTTTAAAATCCTTAAAATTGCATCTATTTGTTCTCCCTCATTAAAAATTCTAGAACCTATGAATATGCAAATGTATTTAAATTCAAAAGTTTAATTGCTGGAAACAAGATGCCTCCTACTTCACTGTAAAGCAATGTTTTCACCCCTGCCCTGCATGTTTTAGATGTTTCCCTGCTCCAACACACCTGACACACATCAAGCGCTGCAGACACCTGATAACCACCCATTCATTCGAACCAGTTGTGTTGGAGCAAGGAAACATCTGAAACATGCATAGCAGGGCTGCCCCAGGACCAGGATTGAAAAACACTGCTGTAAAGTCCATTATTAGTCTATGTGCTCTGGAGGCTTCAAGAGTCCACATCACACTTTTATAAGTTGAATATTGGACCATGATTGACTCCAAACTAGTTGTGATGCTGCCCCTTAAAAAAATTCTGCACATACATCATTCTGCACAGTGAAGCTCAAACATCCAACTGTAGGAACAACAAGAGAAAGTCCAGTTAAGTCTCTTGAGTTATAGTTATGTTAAGGAATCAAAGAAACTCTGAGGCCATTTTTTTGCATTTTTCTAAGGCTTTGAAAAGTGACAAAATCTGAAAGTTATTATGATGAGATCATGGATAGTAAATTAAAGTTTTTACTTGAGTCTGCAATAGTGTGAGATCTCAAATATTAAAGGATGTTTGTTTTTTTGAAAATGACATAACTGTGGTTTCTTAAGACATCTTTTTTATTTTATAAGCATCATGCCTGTTTTTAAAATGTCCTGTATGACTTATTCTGCCATCTGTTGTTTCTTTTTTTTTTGTTAAATGTCTCAGCAAAACACATCATCAAGATTGATGGGAAAGCGGGTCTCTTCAAAGGGCTTGGTCCAAGGCTGTGTGCCGGCACCATCGGGACTGTCGTGCACAGCAAAGTTGTGCAGGTAAGTCTGGATAGACTTAGTGCACCTGGGGCCCAGCGCCATGAGGATTTTTGTGTTTAAGCTTTATGTATATATAGAAAAATAGCCAGTATAAATTTAGGCTATTTGCATAGTTGTATGCTTGGGCTGCGCTGTTAATAGTACTGAGCAGAAGGACAGAACACGTCAGTTTGTTCGGTCTCTTAGCCTGCTTGCTTTTCGTGGTTGTAAATTAACATCACTGACCTATCTGCATGGGTTTCTATGGTAACGACGTAGGTGTCAGTAACTACGCACACTAGTGATGCGGCTTTCCAATGCAGAAGTATGAGAAATACAGATCTGTCATCTAACCCTCCAAACAGTCGTTGTGTCAAGTTGTGGTGCAGAACTCCTCCGTTGACTGACTCTGCTCAGCTGCTCTGACGCACTACGCTGTCGTGTGTCTCGTTGTGAGCGACACAACAGAGCGTCCAGACTGAGACGCATCTGTAGACTTTCTAAAATCAATCTGGATTCAATCTGGATATACAAAAAAAAAACAGATTTGGGCTGACAGTCTGAACAAGGCCATAGTTACACTCTCTACTCGGTGCTGGAAAAAATGCAGGTCTAGACTGTTAAGAAGCTGAACTTATTATGTATACATGCTGTTTCACTATCAGCTGTTGTGTACATGGCAAAAGAATTGTACTCAGATAGTATCAATATTGTCTTACAACAGCAACAATCAGTTTCTCCTTCACAACAAAAAGATTCAATATGAAAACCTTGAACAAGTCTGGTAACAGTGTATGTGTAACCACTTACTAGTACTGACAGAATTCTTACCCTGTTTTGCACACACAGCAAAAGATGTCATGAGAGCAAATTTCTGACTTGTGAAAGTTCACACTTTCCACGTGCCTCTAATATGCAACCTGTGTGCACATAGTCAGTAGATCTGTCATAACTGCATTGTATTCTCTGCTGACCAGTATTATTGTATTATTGACTGACTATTGGCTCATATGTGGACCAATACGTAACAAGACTTTGCTGCACAGAAATACTAAAGATATGTTTTTTGTTTATTTAGAAACAGTGTCACCAGAGAGTTGTGACTTGCTTGTACGTTGCTCTATGTTCACTGTTCACAACCTGCTGGATACAGCTGGCTTGGGCGCCTTTAAATCTAGATTTATATGAGCCCACCCAGACATACACAGTAATGTGTGTCTCATATGGTTTCTCCACAAAAAAAGTATAATTACCATGTAAAAATATTTAAAAGGACATCTGTTCCTTCTCCCTCATTAACAATCCTAGAATCTATGAATATACAACATCTCACAAGTTAAACTGCTGTTGTGGTGGATCTGAGGGACCGCGAGGGTTGGGAGAGGGAGAGGATGTTGTGACTAGTTGTGATGTCACAAATCCTGCTCATAGACCCACCCTTTAAAATTAGATTTTCAGACAGAGAAATTTTCCATCTGCAGCAGATGAATATGAAAACAAACATCATTCTGCACAGTGAAGCTCAAACATCCAACTGAAGAAACACACACACACACACATATATAATAAGAAATGCATATTAATGTCTGGTGTGAGTGGGTTATACACATTGGTCTTGACTTTATGTTACTGAACCTAACAAGTCTTTTACGCACATGTGCAGTTTTGTAATGTTTACCTTTACTTTCTTACAGAAATGTCAGGAACAAGGCACACCTCAGGTAAGAGTTTGGATATATTATAAATTAGATATCATCAGGATGTTGTGATGTACATTAATACAGTACGTTTGTTTCTGACTTTTGATGCTCACCGAAAACACAGAAAATACACTCAGCAAGTCACATACAGCTAAAAGCTTTCACAGACTGCTGAAGGCTAATTTGATGTAAAAAGTCACATCAGTGTGCAATGGTTGAAACACATCTTTGCAACACTGAATCAGGAAAAACAAGTTAAAGTATGATCTTAACTATCGGCAAACAGACTCTGAAACATCAAGTCAATATTTGAATAATCTTTGTGCAGCCTGCTGTAGGCTGTGTGAAGGCCTTCCTAGTGGAACACACAGTAGATGATATTTTGTAGGCTGTGACACAGCTTTACATGTATATGAGCTGAGATGTGATACAGACACCAACAGTTGTCATTCAGTGTGTTTTCATTTTGGAAATGTTTGTTTGTTGTTGCCAGTTGTTGGTGGCTGGAGTTGTGTAAGACTGAAACATATTCAGGAATGTAAAAGCAGCTTAGAGAAGTTGTTGGCCAGCCCACCGACTGTCAAAGGTGACTCATACACTACTGTTCTTTTCCCAGAGGCCCTTTGCAACAGAAGGCACTTTTCTAGGAAACTAGGAACTGTTATAGGAACTCAAGAACATTCCAGCACTAAACCACAGGAACTTAGTTTCAGTTTTGTTTCCTGGGCTGTGGCTCTTCTTCCTGCTCCTGAATGTGTGTTTACTGCATTCATTTAAATTGCAAACAGGCACCATTTTTTCATGTTGGGATGAACATTTCCTGCACTTATAGACTATGTGGTCAAACGTTGTGATATTTGATTTTGTCCATATCGCCCAGCCTACAATTGACCATTATTTTCATTATCGATTAATTTAATGGATTAGTTGTTTGGTCTATAAAGTGGGTGAAAATCGTGAAAAATATCAATCACTGTTTCTCAGAGCCCAAGATGACATCTTTAAGAACCCAAAGATATTCAGTTTACTATCATAGAAAAACAGAAAATGTTCACATTTGAGAGGCTGGAATCAGAGAATCTGGACTCAAAATATCAATTGATTATCAGAATAGTTGTTGATTAAGTTAATAGTTGACAACGTATCATTAAATCATTGCAGCTCTAGTTTAAACTATGTAGTCTGCTGTCTAAGTAGTTAGACTAAAGATGGAGTGGGTTCAGTGTATGCCAGAGACAAAACTTAATTGTTAATTGTTTCAATATGTAGTAAAACATTGAGGTTTTGGAGACAGTAATCCCCCGTGAGTCAGCTGCTTCAGTCTCCCTTTCCACCAACCTACATCTTATTTCCAACCTTTATTCAAGTCACGCCATTCTCTTCATGTCTCACGACAGTAAATGACAAAGTGTTGTTGTGTTCTCACTTGAAAATTGCTTTCCACTATCAGTCTAATTTACCTGATGTTAGCGGTTCTTCAGATGTGATGAAACAAACAGGAATGCAGCGATTTGGTGAAAATGATGGATAATTGTGAGGTTTGTCTGGTCTGTCCAGGTACTGGGCGGCCAGCAGAAGGCTGTGGAGGGCTCCCTACAGCACGTTGTTAACGAGGTAAGACACTGCCAGAGGCCAGAAAACAGTGATATTTGTCACTTTTTAATTACTCTTGAACATATTGTGCATATGTGCAGCCCAGACAGTACAGTGTGGAAAGCTCACAATTTATTATAACTTCAAGTCCAAAGAAAAACCATCACTGTGGTGAACATGCCCGAGTCCAAGAGGAATAATGTTATTTAAATAGTTAATGAACGTACAGTTGAATTTCAATATTCCATTAAATAATAGTTACAACAATGTTTGTGTATGCTGTCAATTATAGTTCTTAGAAATAAAGGAAATGTATAAAGAAAGAAAACAAATCTTTCTTTCTTATTCAATTCTTATAAAGAAAGAAAATTGGAATCAGCAGGTCAGACTTTGCAAAAATCGGAATCTGAATTGGCCAAGAACATTGCAGTCAGTGCCAATAAAGCAAAATTTTAATTTGAATTGAATATATGTAATGGGTATGTCCACTCAAATCTATGATATCAGAGATATGCTGGTATCTATACTCTTCTATGATGTTTCATACAGTTGATCGTTTTATGTCTCCACAGACAACCAAAGAGATGATTGCTCGTTCCTGTGCCACCATCGTCACACATCCCTTTCATGGTACGTCATCAATGTCTGCAGCTGCTCAAACCTTTGATAGCTTTAACTCTAGCTAGCATGTGATACCTCCAGAGGTCGTACCAGAGGTTTCAAATGGTTTGAATGTTTTGGATCTTTGTGATACTAGTCTGCAAGTATGTTTTCTCTGACTTGTTTTTCAGTGATTACTTTGCGATGTATGGTCCAATTTATTGGGAGAGAAGCAAAATATGGGTAAAGTTTTAATGTCTTAGTCATAAATGTCAATGATAATAAACATGAGAATTGTAAAACTTAAAAAAAAAATCCTTTTCTGTTGTTATCAGTGGGGTCTTTGACTCCATCGTCACCGTCTACAGAGAAGAAGGCATACTGGGCTTCTTTGCGTAAGTTTAACTCTTCTTTTTTTTCACTCTCTCTCTCTCAGGTTTTTGGTGTATTGCCTTGATGGTCAACTTTTAATAATTTTGGTTTCAGCACGATCAGTTTAAGAGTGCAGTATGATTTGGTTATTATAGATACATTGTACTGATGTACAGCACCACCTTCCCATTCCCTTAAATGAGAAAGTGTCTAGACTTTTGACTAGTACTGATGTATTTTAAAGGTGCAGTGTGTAGAATTTAGTGATATCTAGCAGGACGGACTTGGCAGGAATGGAATATAATATTCATAGGTATGTGTTAATTAGAGTATAATCCCATGAAAATAAGAATCGTTGTGTTTTCATTATGAATGAATGAGGGAGCGGGTCCTCTTCCACGGAGCCCGTCATGTTGCACCGCCATGTTTCTACAGTAGCCCAGAACAAACGAACCAAACACTGACTCTAGAGAGGGCCTTTCACATTTTTATGAGTTTCCTTGGCCACTGTAGGTTCTCCTGCACACTTGAAAGGTGTCTGCAATCTGCAACCTCACCACTAGATGGCACTAAATCTTACACACTGGTCCTTAAAGCCACAAACGTGGGCGAAAAGTAGTTTGTATGTGTAATATTGGATTGCATCAAACTTAAAGTGCAGACACACCAAATCCGTTGATGGATATCAATCCGACGGATCCCGTTCATGTTTTATGTAGAGCAGGAGATCTATCCGTGCAGTGCATGATGGATACAGCACAGCGAGTTGACGGACCGACCGCCATATCTGAATTTACATAATTACGACTCAGCTTCAACTTAATGCAAATGAGCTCAACACAGCCAGCTCATTTCTCTCCTCAAAACATACTTTAATGTACTGTTTAGCTGTAAAACGAGATTATACGCAACTCGGCCGCCATGTTGAAAACAGTAGAGCGAAAACCAAACACTGCCCAACTCACAGTACGTCGCCCACCAGCCAGAGAGTTCAGTGGTCCGCTGCGTCCAGATGCATCCCAGCTAGACTCTGGTGGGTCTGCACCATTAAACGTGCTTGTAATAAATTGTCCACTGTTTGGAGAAAGTGGGAAAGCTCCAAGAGGCCATAAACAAACAAACATTGAGTGCATGGATAGAGAGAGAAAGTTTCACTAATTAAATATACAAAGTCTAATGATGAGAAGTGGTTTAGTGCTGATTGACAGCATGATGAGTAGAGTATTACTTTTGTATGATGCTGCGGTCTATATGCTGATTATTTGTCTTCCTCATATTCAAGATGTTTTAATCAGAAATGATATTGTCTTCTTCTTTCCAGTGGTTTGATCCCTCGCCTGCTCGGTGACGTCCTGTCTCTGTGGATTTGTAACCTGCTGGCTCACGTCATCAATACATACGCCATCGATGACTCGGTATGCTTCTTCTTTTATGCCCCTATGTCCAGTTAAGGGTTCTGTTATCTGTTTAGTTTGGTTTAAGGACTTAGGTGCTCTGAAATACTCGTGTGAGGCAGCTTGTGTACAAGGCTGTAGAGGAGAGTAAACACATCTCTCAAATTCTGAAATAGTATTTACACACCAACCCACAAACATTTACACATTCTTTACACCTGTTAAATGCTCCAACACTGGACTCCCATTCAGTTTCAGTCATGCAAAATTCTGTCATGACCACTTTATTGGAACAGGGAAAAATCTAGAAACATATAGAAACATGGTAACAATGACAATACATTTAACTGTACCATAAGTTACTGTAGTTAGATCATTATGCATGGACAGGAACATCAGTGTCTCATAAATCATACATTCAGCTAATAAAAACATTTAGTCTGTTAGCGTACATGAGGTGACACGTATGAATATTTGGGGTATTGTTGTGTTTTGCTTCAGAGAAGTGAACAGCATTAACACAGTCATGTCTTCTTGTGCACAGATGAGTCACACAGGAGAAATCAAGAACTGCTCTCAGGCTGTGACGGGGGTGAGTGTGACAGTCTGCATCACTAACACCACAATCTGTCCGTCTGTCTGTAGCTTATTGCTCATGTCACGTTCTTCCTCTGCTCTCTCCTCCAGTTCTTCGCCAGTATGCTCACATACCCTTTTGTTTTGGTGTCAAACCTCATGGCTGTCAATAACTGCGGGTGAGTTGGCAGGTAATTTACTGTTGTAAAATCTTCATGTCATATCAAGCACACTCATATTTCTCTTGATCGCTCCCCAGGCTCGCTGGAGGCCTGCCGCCCTATGCATCAGTATATCCCACCTGGGTGGACTGCTGGAGGCATCTAAGCAGAGAGGTAAATACATCACACGTCTGACTCGACTTGAAGACTTCTGTCTAACAGCTGTATGGCTAGTTAGCGTTCAAAGAAGGTTTATATATTCCTGATTCACATCTGACAGATGTATGAGTTACATTTTCATCAGTAACCACATGAGCTTTTATGTCCATCAGTGCAAGTGTGCAGCATTTATTGCTTTGATGTAATGATAAAATTAAGAATTCATTCATTTTAATAAGGAGAGAGCCACTAGCACAATCAACCAACCCTGTATTATTAGCAAACAGAAACTTCTCATGTTTTCACTTGGCGACATAAGACACAGTGTGTGTTCATGCTATCACACTTTCTTAAAATCTCACACACAACAGCACTAAATGAGACTTGACCCTCGATTAAACTGGATTAAAATAAAGACAAAAGTGTGAACCAGAAATCTAGTTTGAGTAAAGTTGGAGTTACATCTGACATTAACAGTCTATCAACGTGTGCAGACTGGACAGATGGAAACCTTTTTCCTCTCTAAAACAAACTGTCACTTGTTAAAATCTCTCTACTTTATTAGTTTCATTCATCAGATCTACAGCTTGAACAGTGTCATCACTTTAATTACATGAACTATTTCTGTGCAGCACTTCAGACAATGTCAACTTGATTTTTGGAGGATTTAATAGGTGATGCTTGTGGTTTGAAGAAGCATGTAGCATTAGTGGAGGGACTTTGGAGTGTTTTGAAGTGCTTGTGGGAATCTTGGGAATAAGTCAAATCAAGTTTTAGTTAGTTTTCACACCAGTTACAAACAGAACAATTCCAAGATGCACTGAAGGATGGTGACCGTAGCCTGTGTTTATCAAGCTTCTCATAGCAGGAAATCACTCCTAACTGGCCAAAACTTTTACATACTAATACATTTTTGGTCCTACTAAAAGTATTTTATCAAGTTTATTCATTTTTGAAAGTTGCAACCAGCAGATGGAGCTCAGACAGAGATATTTCTTGAGGAGAGATGTTTTATGAAAGCTTGTTTTGACCAAAAAAAGAGGAACAGACCGAACACATGCTGTCTCTACAGAAGCTATTGTCCTCACAACATGACACTTCATTGTCACGGGGGATCACGCAGATTTGCAACAGTGATGAATCAAACTTCGCATGACGTCTTCAGTGAGAGCGAACTGATAAATCTCAACTGACCTACTGTCTCTCTCTCCTCTTCATTTCAGGGCAACATGAGCAGAGGCAACAGTTTATTTTTCCGGAAGCTTCCAGCAGGAAAGACATACGCGATCGACCAGAAGAGATTTTTTTAAAGCCTCAAGAGAACTGAGCTGAACATAGTTGTGATAATAAAAAAAAGGAAAAAAAATCAACATTGCCTGATCTGGGGGTTGGAACAGTCTGCACTTGAATATTTTTTTTTTTGTATGCACTTGTTTACTATGAGTTTTTTTTTTTTTTTTCTTAACCTGTCACCATGTAAATTAAAAAACGCATTAGTTTCCAGTTAATTTCAAGCAGGCTTTGTTTTATTAACAGAAATTTACAATGAGTTGGAGCGTAACGGCTTTTCTCCTTTTTAAAACCCACATGTACAAAAACTACTGAAGAACGGATCATGCTGTCAAACCAGTCTGCATTATGTAAGGACAGACCGATGTGTAAGTGCTCCCCTACCCCATGTTTTTTTTTTTCTATAGATTATCAATTGACAATGATTTCCCTTCATCCACGTGATGGGATTCGTTTGTTTGAAAACAGCACTTCAGTCTGCATGTGGTAACGTCTAATAATTCACGTTAATGATCCAGTGGGACCTCTCGTCATGTGGTATTGTCTTGGTGTGTTTAATTATTGTAAAGCTCACTGCTGGGCGTGCGCGTAATGCTAATGAACAGGAGGGGGGAGAGACTGTGGGGGTTGTGTAGGAGCATGTATGAGTGTACAGAGGCATGCAGAGTAGCCTGAGCTGACCACACTCTCTCTGGCACTCTGAATAGTCAAAAAGGCTTGTATCAACTCATTCTGACTGACCCAAATAAAAACTTGCTTTTTTGACCTTGTCTTTCTTGTAAAGGTGTTTGTGTAGAATTAGAGAAGTATGTGAACTGATACGTTGCACTTAGGAACACCATCAAACATTAAAGGATCCTGCACACAAGCATACTAAGATACAGAGTTTCAAAATAAGGCTGTTAGCAAAGTTTTTCTTATTGTCTCACTCCAAGAAAACAACAATGAAGTGTGTGGAATCATCTTATTCCTATGTGTCGTAGAGCTCCGTTATTGTCTAAAAACTATTAAAAACACATCATTGAGCCACATTATTGCACTGATGATATGTTCCTTCATTACCATGAACACACACTGTAGTTTACTTGACTCAATCCCACACACACACCATCCTGCTGTCAGAAATAATAATAAATGTGTCTTAATCTGCCAATTAAAATAGTCCCCAACAAATACACTATTTCCTCCTGTTGGAGTAATGTGTGATAAACTACAGTGATCAGCTGTTTCAGGACATTATTGAGCCATTTAAAAATGAAGCTATATATTTGTGATCCTTTTTTGTTTTCTTTAGATTTACATCGTCAGTAGCAACCAGTGGGGCTGAGGCTAAATGTAGACAGGGTGGAGATGTCAGAGACTAATGTATTGTTGGTTTTGGCCTTCTTATGTCATTTGTAAACATATGAAATAATGCCAGTCTGATATAATTGACATGCAAAAGCTGTAACATGAAGACACATTTTATTCAAGTAGAGTGTCCGAAGGGACACTGAACATCTAAAAGAACACTTACACAATCCAATGCAATAGAAATTTACCGTCCATCTCATGCATAACAACAGTACTGTTCAATTCTGAATCTTCTCTACGAAACCAACAGCGATCAAAGCAGTGACTGTTTATAACCTGAACAAAAAGTTAAAGTAGTTTGTTTTATTTTAAAGCAATTACATTATAAGATTTTCATGCCAGACTGTAGCTTTCAGCAGCTATCCTGTAGCTTTCAGCAGCTATCCTGTAGCTTTCAGCAGCTATCCTGGGATGATCCTCTAAATTTGACCAGTTTCAGACCGAAGCATTCCCTTCACATCAGTGACTGCATCCTGCATCAATTCCCATCTGTAGCATCAAGCTTGAATGAATGACATCAATTCTTCTACAGGACAACAAGCCATTAAAAGAATAGTGGTAGCAGTAATGGACTATCCTAAAGGTGAGAGAAGGACAGTGTGGAGGCAGTGAGTGAGCCAGCAGTCTGATCTCTGATGGAAAGTTGGAGATGTGCCAAGGGAGCAGCATCCAAAACCTTATTTATTAAAAGCTTTGGGGAAATGTATAGAGTATTACCCATTGCTGCAGACTCAATATAAATGTGTATTACACACAAACCTTCAGTCAGTGTTTGTCTGAAACATCTATCAACAGAAGATGAGACATTTGCTTCCAAAACTTCTGCTCCTCGCTATGTGTTGGTAACAGAGCTCCTGGTGTCTTCTGCAGGTTTGTTACTGTTGTGTTGAGTGTTGATATGTTGAGTCATGTCCTTGCGGTTGGTTGCTGTGTAGCCGCACTGCACACAAGTGTAGCGGCCTTTAGTGTGCTCCCAAAGGATGCGTCTGTTGCAGGCCATACCTGATGAGTCAAACAAACAGACTAATTAATGACTATTTCTAATTCAGCGTCTTGTTTCTTCAAGAGGAATTTACAGTTGTACACACAGTATGCTATATTTTTAGCATGCATTTTGGTGCAAATTACAAACTTCAAGACATTCATGTAGACTTTGTGTTGTACTTTTAACCCAGAAATACATCAAATAATCATGAAGCAGGTCAGTTCACAGTGAGACAGTTTTATTTCTGCCTCACTTCACCATTTGTGTTTTATTTGAGAGTGTTCCCTTAGAGCTTCACTGATCAATATTTTTATATTAACAATGAATCAATACTAGTACATTGTTTGGTATCTGGTGAACATAGAAGAGCATTTGGCAGCTAAAGAGACCAAAATAGAGCTAAAGAGAGTAAATATTGGACTTGTATTCATCTGATGGACACAAACACAACTCTAAATGTATCTCAATAACTCCACTAGCAAGTCAAATTTTCAAGTTGTCCGTTACTGTGGTTTATACCCAAATATCTTCTCTCAGCTCTACTTTGTGTTTATAACTAATTAGCATTAGCATGTTAGCATTCTAACAAGCTACACTAATATGGTAAATATTGTACCTTCTTTGCATCCGCTTATTAATTCACCGCATCAACATGTCATTAGCACAGCTGTGTTTAAGTACAGCTTCAAAGAGCTGCTAGCATGGCTGTGACTCTTAATCTTGACACTGATTTGATTCCTAGCTTACTACAAGGCACAGATAAAACTACAGATGCTTTGTGAAGTGAAGCGCACAAAGAACAGTGAATACATGAATCTGTTGTGCTCCTGAGTGCTTTGCACCTTTGATGACTGCATGATAAAAAGCGCTCTGTAAGTAAATGTGCGGCCCTTCTGGCAGGGTACAGTGATGTGCTTTAGTATGAGGAGACCCTCACCTTGATTCTTCTTCCACATAGCTGCAGACCCTGGTGGAGAGTGAGAGGCTGATGCTGGAGGAGGAGGGGGGGGCTCAGGAGACCTGGTTTGTGGCTGGTGCTGAGCCGGGGAATCAGGGGGCCCGGGAGCTGCTGTTGGTCTGTCAGGCTGAGCTGCCTCTGTGAGCTGTGGAGAGGAGGCCTCCTGTTTAAACAAGCTGGGGGGAGCAGCAGAGTCTGGCTGAGGAACAGCAGCAGGGAAGGAACCATCTGGGTGTGTGGTCTGAGAGGGTAGTTGCTGCTGTGTAGACACTGCATCCGGCTGTGCAGGGTTCACCTCCATGGCCATGGGGGTCATGTTTGGGTTTGTCCCCGCAGCAGGTTGAGGGGATGTCAGTTCAGCCTTTGTTTTTCCCCGTGGCACTTTGGAACAGGTGTGCAGGTGAGTCAGGAGGCCGCGGTAGGATCGCAGCTTTGTGCGACAGCTCTCACACCTTCAGACAGAGGACCAGTGTTACATTACATACAATACATAAATAAACAAAGAGCGTTTTAAATATGAGTGCAACTCACAGGAAGAATATGTTGGGTTTGTGATGATGCCTCATATGTTCCATCAGTTTCTGCATGTTGGGGAATGAACCACTGCAGCCGACAGTGGAGCAGAGCAAGACTTTTCCTGAGGAGAGGACAGAAATATCATCATAACATCTCCCTCTAAACCCACGTCTCACCAAACAAAACATGGAGATCAATGTTCACCAAACAAAGAGATTGTTTGGTGATCAAGAGATACATTTTTACAACCAAAAGGACAAAATGATGTTATATAAGGAAGTGATAAGTGATGAAAACCTCCCAGAGCTAAATGTGATATCTTCAGAAAGCTTATTTTGTCAAACTAACAATCCAAAACACCGGAATATTGAAACTGAAAAAATATAAAACTGCAACAATAATGACGATTTTTTTAAAAAAAGAAGCAGGAAAACCTTCAATTAGAGAACTGGAATCAGCTTAAGTTTGACATTCTGGCTAAATAAATAACTTAAATCAATGATTGTCCAGCTTGTTGCCAATTAATTCTCTGTCGATTGATTTATTGATTATTTGGCTAATTGAGCCAGCACAACTCTTATGGCATGCCATAATATTTGATTTGATTTATTGATTGATTGGGACAGTGTGCAGTTTTTAAACATTAAAGATGCGCTGCACCAGAGTTAGCTCAGAGCTAATTTGCATCCACAGTCCCCCACAATCAAAACATACAACAGCACAACAACAAACATTACAAAGCAAAAAACACACAGAACACACCATATAAAATACAAAATACAAAGCTACACACAACAGCACATCACACACACATATCTCTGATGACACTTCTCAAACATTAAAAAGATGAGCTCAGATTTTTGCGAGTCTATCTTACAATACTCATACTGGATATTAGCTTTGAACTCTTCAATGTATGTATGGCATGTGCATGTTGTATGAAGACAGACTCAAACTTTTCCTTTAAAAATCGCCAGGAGGATAAGAGACACATCAGAGTCAGGCTGAGCAGAGCTGTCAGGATCAGATGGGTTATGGTATGAGTTCATCTGATCAAACTCAGAATGCTTCTTCTTGCTGTCTGAGGAACATGAAGCAAGTGTCCTGATAGTCTGAGCTGCTCTCACGATGATTCACTGGTGAAATTAAGGATGAGTTGGCTCGTTCTGTCAGGTGGGAAATACTGTATCCATCAACATGGAGTATCACTATTATAAACGTGCTTATAAATAAGTAGCTCGTTCTGTCAGGTGGGAGATGAAGCTATCAGAGTGAACTACCGGGCACATACACTGGCTTTAAAGAAAGGTAAGATGTTGCTCTTCTACCTTGAACGCATATTGCAAGCCGTTTATCTGTAACTGCATCATAACCTCTTTAGGGAAAGTGACCTATTTAAGCATAAAAATCGATCCTCTCGATGCCATTAAAATAGCATTACATTACGAAGATATATTTAACTTTCCGTCTGCAGGACTCACCAGGAAGGGACTGAGCTGGCATCTCATGGTCTTTGACGTGTCTCTCCAGACTAGTCCTGTCGGTGTAGACCCGCTTACATCCGTATAACGGACACGGTATCCTCTGGTTTCCTGAAACTGACAAACAGGATTTTATAAAATGTCCATAATATAGCTAGTTATGTGACAGCAACAGTGTAAGTGTTTCACGAATGAACTCAAGCTGGTTAGCATGCTTGCTAGTTGGCTGGCTAGCTGCACACAGCTGGTGTTAATATACACAGTGGCGTAGAAACGTCGCGAATTAGACACCTGTCTGCAATATTTAATCTAAATTACAAACCTCCATTTCCATTTTCTGCTGTCTGCACGGCTGTGCCGCCTGAAGACATCGTAGTGGCAGAGTACCAGGGACCTGCAGAGACAACAATGAACCAGGAATGGACTACAAGAACCAGAATGCAATGCAAAAAATATAGCGCCTGCGTACAAGGGTTTTCTGCGATTTTCTTTCCTTTTCTCTTCGGCTTAAGTCTTCTTCTTCCTCTTTGCGTTTTATGGCGGATTGCAGTACCAACTTATAGGTGCATACCGCCACTTACCGTACCGGAGTATGTAGAACGGAATCCAGTTTACAATAGCCTACTCAAAAAACAAAAACACTGTACTATATCCATGAACTATATCCTGTTAAACAATCCGGTGTTTACTAAGCATTCAACTTCCCTCACCTTATCACCACTAGTTCCTAGTATCTCTTCCAAATCCCATCCCCGTTTGGCCTCTCTCATCCTTTGTTGTAACCCTAACTCTTCCTTCATTATATTTGACACAGTGCATTAATATTTGTTGAGTATTTTCATATTACAATGTCATATTACAATGCGCACATGCTTGTGAATTTACTTTTCTCAATAAAAATAGTATTATTATTTAAATCAGTGTGATCACATCTCAGTCTAGATAGCACTACTTCTTCTCTTCTATTTCTTCCTTTAACACTCTGTGTTAAACTGTTTTTGTATCCTATAGTATGTTCTGACCTTACTGTCCTCATCCCACTTTTCCTGCCAAAGTTCCGATAATTTATTTTAAATTCTCTTTTTCCAAACAGAATGTCCATTATATGTCTCATATTTACTGCTCTTTTTGTTGTCCTATCTGCAAATTCATTACCCTTTAATCCCATACGTGCAGGTACCCAACAAAATTCTACTACTATTACCATTCTCTGAATTCTAAATAAACATTGCAAAATTTCAAACAATAAATCTTCCCTGATTGATTTTAAGCTTTGTAAGCTCAGAAGAACTGCAGCAGAGACAATACACAGGACCACCCTGTCAGGTCTTACTTCTTCTACCCACTGCAGAACAATAATCACCTCCATCATCTCAGCTGTATAAACTGATAACTTCCTACATGATCTTTCTGGTCTTTTGAGTCATCAGTAAATATCTGTAAGTAAGTATAAAAGTGAGTCATTATATACTGGTTTGCAGCATTTTTCTTTTTGGATGAAGCCATTTTTTAAACGTTTTACTTTGTTCTTTGTTTCTTTACCATTCTTGTCTTTTTTCTTTCCATAAATAAGCTTTGATTTTTTCTTCCATTTCTATTGTTATAATAAATTTGAATATAATAGTTTGGAGAAAACCAAGTCTTTCCATTGTAAGCTATCTGGAATACTGGACAGTGCAATAAAAACACATTGCAACTAACCCTGGGCCCACAGACAACTAGTGACCCTAAAGTACCAGGGTTACCGTGTATTAGTTAGTTTTTAGTCATTTGATTCACTGCATATTTGTTTAGAGAATTTGCACAACTTTAGGTACAATATCTACTATGATGGGTTTCCACTGTGACCTCAACATGTGGTCATGTCATGTAGAGGGGCCCTTTGTCAAAATATAATTTTAAGAGCTTATTATTTTAAATCATATAGTGATCAAATGGTTCATATTCCTAACTAAAATAGTATTTAATCAAATTACCATGACTGAAATGATGCACAGAAAACCTGCAGCCAGGTTATTTCAGCATAAGTAGGGGGCCAACAGCAACTTTTGCCCTGGGGCCACCTACCAGGTTAGTTTGGCTGTGGCTTGATATAATATGAGTGTGTAATTTTTAGCCATACGTGTGCCTGCATAACTGTTTCAACTTCAAGTAAACAAAAGAGTACAAGAAGAAGCTTGTACACAATATTATTTTTTCCTTCCTTAAATTTCCTTCAACCAAGTGAACAAAGGAATATAATAAATGTGTCTGTTGTGTATAATCAAAGGCTGGAAAAAAGTAGATCCTTGAGTCTTCTATCATGCACTTAAATGCTGTGTGTTGTTAGAGAGTTTCTAGCTTCATTTCCAGATTTGTAGGAGAAAACTGCAACATGGACAACTTGGAGTGTTTATTGGTCTTACGAACATAGTGTAAATTAAACTGTCATACACATACACACAGTTATTGCATTGTATGTTCATACACTAATTGTACAAAGGAAAAATCCAGTGATTGCATTGTTTTTGAAAAAAGTCATCTTTATACAATAATTAATTTCATGAGGGCTTCAAGGACGAGTCGGGCTCTCTAGATCGGACTAGCCAGATGTTCTACATCATTTCTGTAAACCAGTAATCATCATTCAACAAGCATTCATATTTAAATTCAGCAGGACATTTGCATATCACGGTACAGTAAAGTACTACAAAACCATTAGATTTGTCATGCAAATCATTACAAAAAACTAGTGTCATCACTTTGTGAAACTACCCATGAAGATATAATATGTATTTACTCCATGCAAAAATAGCAATTTATTTCACAGACCATTAATTTACACCTGGCATTAAAATGCATCTTTAGTTCCCCAAAACTGGTCAATAACACAACTGAACTAAAAATGGCATTCAGTTTCATCTTGATCATGGCAGAGTTGAGCTGAGGAAACAAGAATGCATATGAAAACATCTAATTCAGGATGCAGTATTTCTCTACAAGAGACCAAAGAGTGTACATTTGATAGTGAGGTTTGATTCCAGTGGAAATTGTTAAAAATGTACGACTCTGTTTAGTGCATAAATCCAGTGGATTCATAAACATGAACAAAGCATAAACAAAAATGCAAACATGCACACATATAATTCCTTAAGTTCTGTTTTTTACAAGCTGGGTTTTATTTTTGTAGTTTTGGTCATCATTCCTTTTGGTTGTAACATTTCTGCACCGGTGAATGGATGCTGTTAGACTCAGCCTTACGGCTGAGAGCATTAGGGAAAGCAACAAATTCACCCAGTTTAACTCAGTTATCTACAACAGTGGTTCACAACTTTTTGGCTTGTGACCCCTTAAAATCAAACTATCTACTAAGTCTACTTGTGATCCATCATCAGTGGTTGCATATGTTCAGGTTAACCAAACAGGGGGATTCCTCTTAAATCAGAGTAACTTTTAAAGAATCAGATTATCCAGTAATTAACTGTTAAACTGAGGACTTGTTTTAAACGAGTCAGACTGCTCATGTTGCTGGTCCTAATGGAACAGACCAGTCATTACGCTCTATCTCTACCAACAATAACTATCAAAACTGAATGCAATACCCAGGTTATAAAAAGAAGAATTTATCTTTAAGGCCACAAAGACAGAAGGTGCAGATCATCAAATCCTGCCCCCAGGAAGACAGAGAAGGCTTTCGCTGTGTAACCATAACAGTATTAAACCTGACAATACAATAAGAACAATGATAAAGATGCTGGTAGGTTTATCTCTAAATGTCCATGTGCTTCTGTGGTTATATGATTCAAACATCTACAGCATATTTTCTGTCTGTGAGAGCTGCTGCAGTGCGAGGTTGGTTTATTTACAGTGTAAAGCACCGTTCTACAGCAAACATCACAGAGTGACTCACAGTAAAAAACAAGTGGGACAGACAGAGACACAATAGAGTGATGGAAAAATGAAACAAAAGCAAGTCTACACAGGGGGGTCTTGAGCTGAGTAAGTTGCTGAGCTGAGTTTACTTTAAGAGAGGGACCACTGGCTAGTTACAGTATACAGGGCTGTAGTATCTCAGTAATGTAGCTGGGAGTCTGACTGTGCAGTAAATTGAAAGATTAGCCACAAAGTCAATGTAAAAACATGAGTGGATGTGAATGCAAATTCTCTCTAGACAGCACCACATGAGGAGAAGACGGTTGCTACCTAGCTACAGCCAAGCTAAGTGGGCACCTGTTGTTGCCAACTTGTTTCTGAGTTTGTTTTAGATCCTTTCTGCCCCCTAGTGGTCAAACATTACTCAATGCAGCTTTAAAGGTGAACTCCTTCTGCAGCTCCAGAGGGAGCTTATTGAAATCTGATAAATTGCCTCAAGTGCTGTCATTGTAGAGTTGCATTGTAGGTAATGTGGTTGCCAGGTTTCGACCAAGATCCCAGGAACACATATAATGGCCAAATCAGGTAATTACAACTTTGGTTTTCATCACATGATGCATGCTGGTCCAAAACATTTTTTCCCCATACACAATCACTGGAAAAGGAGCAGCAGTAAAACGGTAAAACAACAATCACAACCCCCCGAAATGAGTCCTTTTATTTTCAGAATTTGATCCATTCAGTCCAATAATATCTGGAAAGTCTAGAGGAGCCATATCATGAAATTATTTTATCCAATTCATGTGGTCAGGGAGCCAAGGGGAAGCCAACTCGGCCAGTAAAAGTCACGGATGTGCATACTCTAAACCGCCCAGCTGGAGAAGGACTCTAGTGAACTCTACAGGGAAAGTTGAGGAATCCTGCAGAAAATGCAGCACTGAGCAACTTTCACAGGAATGATTGGGGCTCCATTAACAGCTATCTAGTTTTCCTTAATATATTGATTTTAATACTTTTCTTTAACTGTCCATCATGAGTCTGACAATGTTATAGAAGTGCAATGCTAAAATAGTGGAGTACTCTTTTAATGAAGAGGACACGTTTTTGATTAAGACATTTAAATGTTAATTGGGTAAATTGCACCAGGATTCCGAGTTGCATTTAATACCAGGTGTCTTCATTATTATTCATAACAATGACATTTAGCGTTACTACATCTTTTAAAGTACAGTATATTAGACTGAATGACAAGTAATCATAATATGCTAGGAGCATGGGGACCTTTGTTGCATGTCATGTCCCTCTCTGTCCCCTTTGTGTCCTGTCTGCTTCTCCACTATCAGCTGTCAATACAAAAATGCCCAAAAACAAAAAATAAAAATAATATGCTCAAATGTAGTGTTTCTACACGGGATGTGTTTCAGTCACGCTTTGCAGTCGTACGTCTCACGTGCATCTGACGGAACAGATATGCTTCTTTCTTAATCCATACAGCTGTCTGCGCAGGCTCGCATTTCACTCACACTTTGAGCACATAAGCATATTTTAAGTTTTAGGTCTATTTCTTCCCTTTTACACTTGTAGCTCCAGTAACTGTTTGATGGGCTCTTAGTGTTGCCAAAATGTGGGTAACCTACAGTCAATACTGTTCCTGAACACATCCTGTGTAGACACAAGCAGAGGACTGAAGCTGCTGCTCTGCTCACACGCTGCTTTCACTACTGTTTAGACAGTGTGTAAGAAGCCCTGAGTATACAATATGAGTAAGTATAAGGGCTTTTTCTACATAGTCAGCATGTGTTCACAGCATGCATGAATAAATATTCTACAACCATCATTTTCATAACTCTGAAAGAAAATACGCTCTGTGAACCAAACCCAGAACAATCACAGTATGTTGAATGTGTGAATATGTAAACAGGTCATGCCATGGACATTACAAAGCTGTTCTATCATTGGTTCAACTCTGGACATATGTAGTTAAATAGAGTTCAGATGTGAACTGACACCTTGGATTTGTTGTGTCCATGGTGTTGATCACATAGCCGAGCACATTTTGGGAGAGCTGGTTTCTGCGTTCGCCTTCTGCCGGATGCACTCTGGATGATTAAAAGACAACAAGGAAGCAAGTCATTATGCACTGGTCAACACTATGGTAGCGGATCAGTGATAACACATGAACAGTTACTGCAGTCTAAAACAATAGCACAGTGCAGTTTGATGGACTCACCTGCCAAGTCTGTCCGGGAGATTTCCACCAGCCCCTCATAGAGGCCTTTGGTCGGGTTCTCCCCCGCCATCACCACTCCATGAAGCCAGATTAACAGCATTCGGTGACCGTGCTCCTTGAAGCTTTTCGTACCTGAAATAATATAATTATAGAATTATAATACATCAAAAGTTTGAGATAAGTTGACTGAAACCTGAGAGAAACGACAACAATTCCTTCTTTTGCTGTGAGAGGAGTGAATGAGGCAAAACTAGCATGAGGGAAAACAGGCAGGCAGACAAGTTGATAGAACCATCTTTGTGTTTTCAACCATTTTTGAATGGTTAGCATAGCTCACCCGTCCACTGTTGTTCTATAGCTCGTATATGTGCGTCGCTGAACTCCCAGTGTTGTGCCAGAATCTTCCATTCCCCGCGGCAGAGGTGCTTGGTGGCCAGGCTCCACAGGACAGAGCGGAGATGTTGTGTCTCTGGCTGGTGGTCCTGCTTGAAGCTCAGGTGCCTCCCCACCCAGGAATCCTGCTCACTGCCCATGTGATCCTGAATCCAACAGGGATTCAGCAGGGAAAGCACTTCTTCATACATAATGTAGGAGCAAGTGTTGTCTTAAAGTCACAGTGAAATGGTCATGTGATGTATTTCCAGGTGAAAGGATAAGCGCGGAATAATGAAAATCATACCTCAACCACTTTCTTAACATAGCTGAAAACCAAACACACACCTCCTACTAAGATATTTCGCTGCTAGCTACCCAGGCGCTGAAATAAAGATGAACTCACCTTCTCCCATTTATAAAAACGGTCGGCTTTGATGATCATGTCAACCAGGATGACATGGTTTCCTCTTGCTGCCACCTCCAGACAGGTTTTCCCCTGCTGTATGCGTCACACAGCCAGTTCAGAACACTCATACTTCATGCTTCTATGTGATTAGTAACTTAAAATTTAAAATTAGAACACAGCAGTTTTACTTGCCATAAAACACTTTAATTAACATTATTAAACTAATATTCATATTCTGCAAATATCAGGGTATGTAATCATTTTAGGAAGGACAAAATCAATAAATCCTGATTCTGTTTTGGTGAAAGTCTGTTCTATGTGTTACCTTGTCAGTCAGATTGAGGTTAACACCAGAAACTAGCATCATCTCAGCCATGTCCTGCCAGCCATGCTCCGCTGCTATATGCAAAGCAGTCTGTTGTCTCTGTGAACCACATGACCACAATCTGTTAAATTACGTGATTGCACTGTAGCCTTTGTGTCACTGATTACGAGATCCATAACCGCATCACATGCATGCTTGAGTAACATGCAACATGGCATTCTTAGATCGTCACACCAAGGTTCTCTAATGTGTACCACTGCTGTTGTACAGGCTTGTACTCACATTATCAGCAATATCCAAGTCACAGTCAGCATCTATCAGTAGCCGTGCAACCTCTGTGTGATTGTTGAACACGGCCAGGTGGAGAGGTGTGTTCTGTTGCTGTTTCAAACACAGAGAAAGAAGACATGAACTACTTTTTATCTGGTATGTGAATAATACCAGTACAAAGGAGCCTCAGTGACCTCCAAGTTTGTTTTTGGAACAGTTCAATAATATAGTAGATACATTTACTAAAATCTATGGGTCGTTAGGAATATGGTATATCCATTAATAGTCATGTTTACTGTGAATACTCTCCACTGATTTTACACATAAAAGGTCTATTTACTAGTCATGTAGATTAATACTCAGTCTGTGGTGTAATCTTCTTCTTCTGTGGCTCTGCAGCTTTGTTGAGTCTCAAAAAAATAACCTGATGATGTCATCGAGTATATTTTTTTTTAAAAACCCAAAACTGCGTGCTCTGTCTCCAGACTGTGCAGTCCAGCACTAAACAATGTACTGTTGTACAGCGCTGTAGAACAGGTGGGTGTGTTCACAAGTACAACAAACCACACCTGTCCAAATCTATGTGCGATGTTCCATGTGATCAGAACTGCATCAATATTGAAACACTGAACAAAGACGTCAGTGTGACGTTTTTTCTTCCATATGAGATTTAGAATGTTTAAAGTATAAAATTACAACAAAAACAGATTCTTCCATTTTTGCCGTTTTGGCTAAACTGTCTCAGTCGGAGGACTTTATTCATGCTTAATACGAAGCACATGACAGCTGACATTACTTACATTGTCTGAAGCATCTATGTTGATTCGTGCCTCCACCAGCAGGCTGGCCTCTCTGTCAAAGCCATGCTGGGCCACGTAATGGAGAGCATTCATATTCCTCTGCAGACAGAGGCAAACAACAGGAAGGGTTCAACGTCACGGTCAACAGATAGTCTACATTGTAATCCCTTGTGTCTACGGAAAATGATACATTACTTAAAAATGAGTAAACCATACATTAGTTTGTGCGTTGACATTACAGCCAGACTCCAGCAGCAGTCTGACACATTCACAGTGACCTCCATCAGCTGCCAGGTGCAATGCTGTAAGACCATCCTAAAAACACAACAGGTACGTTACAGTCAGGGAACACTGCACGCTGAGCATGTTATCTGTCTGTAACATGACAGTTGCTCATCACAGGATGCCAGAACCCAGAGTGACATCTTAACATTTGACAATGTTTGGTATTTTTACTTGGTTATTTTTTATGTAAACAATGAAGTGATTATCATAATTGTCACTAACTTTCTGTTCTGAATAGAAACAGATATTCCACCAGTGTAAACAAACATAGTCACATTCAGAACAAACCATTACTTAAATAAACTAAAAAAAGAATATTAAATATAAATGTTTCCAAAAGTCACAAAAACACCCCTGAAAAAAATATAAAATCATACTATATACTGTTCAAAATAGACAGACACTGGTATTCTATTCTATTCTATTCTATTTCAAAAGTGAGTTACCCATATTTTGACCTAAATTTTACATCTCCACACAGTCAAAAAAAGAAAGAAAACACTGTTTACTGCAGTTTTACAGTAAACAAAGTCTTCTTGCACCACTAAAAAAACTTTCTGTGTGAAATCAAAAAGTGGAGAAAGTGCAAACAGGCTGCCAGTTATGTACCACAGTCCCTCTAATTAAGTATACGGTCTGGTCCGGTTCACTCACTATGTTCCGCTCATCCACATCTACTCCGGTCTCCATGATCTTCTGCAGGACCTCTGTGTGCCCGTGCTGTGCTGCTAGATGCATGGCTGTGTTCTCTTCCTGTAGTCCAGACATAACAACAAATTACAACTGGAGACAGCTTCCTCTACATGCAGTATATCCATCTCAACATGCCAAGAGGGGCCTCTGACACCTAGCTTGTTTTCTGGTCTAAAGTTGACTTCAAAACACAGAACTGATGGATGTCTTCCAGCTCACATTAGCTTAGTCAAGGAGTGGTCATTGTAGTCTTACAAAGAGAGTATAACATTTTAGCTGCTTAAGTAGAAATTCAAAACAACTTCCTATAGTCTTTCAGTCATGCACAACAGCCCCTGACATGCTTACTACTTATTGTTACTACTTTAATATGTTTGTTAATGTGTTGTGTGTCACTACCTTGTCTTTCAAACCATGAGTGCACCCCATTCCAATCAGAAAGTCCACCACTTCAAGTTGTCCATGTTCAGCAGCCAGGTGAAGAGCTGTCTTCCCTGACTGGTCAGAGAGACGTCGTCAGGTTACACATATACTCTATTCTACACTATGTTCAGATAATAGCACCCTGTTGCATTCATGTTCATGTCTCTTCCTTTATTGTCCCACTGTTGACAGCAAGAGCATGTTTGTTAAAGTAAAGACATGGAAAAGAAAGGAGCGTCAGGCAAACAGTCACCTTGTCCACTCTGTCCAGAGAGATGTCTTCCAGGTCCTCCATGATGAACTCCAACACTCTGATGTGGCCTCGCTGGGCAGCGCAGTGCAGCATCCTCAGACCATCCTAACACACACACACACACACACACAAACACACACTGTTGACACGCACGGTTTCCTTCTGTCTGTAGTGACACTGAAAGGAAGCAGCTCTTACTTTGTTCTCACAGTTGAGTTTTGCCCCGCAGGACACCAGGATCTGCAGGATTTTCAGGTGACCGAACCAGGACGCCAGAAGCAGAGCATTCATGCCAAACTGCGGAACAGCATTTAGAACTGTATTATGTTATATGACAGTGAAGCTCTGATAGTACAAGGCAATGTTTCCCTGTGGGATAAGGAGAGACAAAGGCAGAAGATAAACAGCAACAACAGGCTTATGGCATCATACCCTGAGAGCTACGTTCAGTAAAGTTTGGTTGCAGACTGTATGATACAATGTGTTGAATGTATGGTGAATAGTAGCTCTCATAGTGAATAGCTATTATCTTAAGGCTTAACTAAACCTTTTTTATATTCTGCAACAGACTTGATCCAAAGTGCTTCACAACACAGAGAGATCAAGCTCTCAAAGGGAAACTCAATCGATTTTCCACATCAGCGTGTTTCCGTGTGTTTGGGGAGTACTAATGCATAACTGAACAAGACTAGGTCAAAAGCCAGTATACGGCTGGACCGTGTATGAAACGCTAGAGGGCTTTTAGTTTGTACGTCGTCTGGTTACCATCAGACATGGACATCATCAGCATTTTTATGGTGATTGTTTATATGTAAATCTAAGTTCATTTAATTGTATAGCACTTTTCATACAGTAGATGTAACTCAAGGTGCTGTACACATAACAAAAACTTTAAATATATATACGTAAAATACATCGCACCAGATTTTGGGTGTGGACTATATGCTGCTCTTGTAAGAAGGGTTGAGTTAAGATTTAGGCTTTTTTTTTATATGTTTCATATATTATTTCAAATTGGCCCATATCTTGGTCAGCTCTGCTCTGTGGTGATCTGTCCTAATCAAGTGTCAGCACCATGGATAGTGTCATGGGCCGAAGGGGGGAGAGGGAGATAGAAAATGACTATCCATGGTGCTGACACACTGATCAGGACACATCACCACACAGAGCAGATCTGCGTCAATTTTAGGACTTTAATCCAATCACTTGTTTTCCTTTTAAATCATCACCTCATGTTAATTCTAAATATGAAAGAGGCAGTGAAATTGCCTTTTCTTTTTCTCTGATCCTCCATAACGTTGCCGCAAATTAGAAATGATTAGTTACAATAAGCAAGACAGCGGGAGATTGTTAACAATGTATCCTAGCAACGCACGCTGCTAGGCAATAGCCATAGTCACATGGGCATTCACATGGACACACCTCACTAAGACCGGGCCCAGTTCAGACTAGGCTTAAGTTTGGTTGGTGCAACCGGTGTAAAGTCCATTCTAAAGACTGGTCTTAACAAAGACTGACTTAGCAGTTAGGACCAGGCTTAGTAAAGAACGGTTGGTGCAACCCATCCCATCCTTCTGTAGGTAGGTTGGATCAGTATTCATTCAGTTATATCTCTCAGTCACAGAGAATTATTACTGTAGTATTAAGGAATTTATTTAATGGCAGCTCTTCAAGTAGTGTACATACAGTGTCCCTCTCATCGACTTCTGTGTCATGGTCCAGTAGGAGACGTAAAGCCTGTTCATTCCCAGCTCCAGCTGCCCAGTGCAGTGCTTTGCGCTCTATCTGTACAGAGATAGAGAGAGATGAATACTGTACTTTGTCAGTTTAAAAAAAATAAAAAATAAATCATGATATTTGATTAAACACTTGAGCCTATGATAAGTTGACAGCACCAGTTCAATGACACCACCAGACTGTTAGACTTGTTGTAGCAGGAAAAGCACAAGTGTCACTATTAACATTAATGATGGCTCTGTTCCATTGAGCGCATCAGTGAACATTAATGCACAATATCAGTGACCTGGAAGTGACATTGCAATGCAGCCATGAGAAAAAGGCCTAATGGTTAACTGCAGGCGTCACCTCAATGCTGCTATAAAACATTGTACCCTAAAAGAGGAACCAAGCTTGATTTCAAGAACAGTTCACTGGTGCGTGACAAAACCTGTATGAACAACTTATCTTAAATTATACATTAATTTACATTACTTCCTTCCTCCAAGTGCGTGTTGTCTAATTTGTTTGTGTTTAATAAGTGATGTGTTGGTGACATCAATGCAACATGCAACACCTAAAATGAAGGAAGTCCACATACAGCGGTCAGTGCAACATCTTAAAACAGACTGCAGATGTAGAGATTAACTACCATGTAAAGCTCCATGTTAACATACAAGTTTATTTATAATGTTTAACTCTTGCATTTCTTTTTGTTTCTCTTTCTTTCCTTTAGCACTGATGTTTATTTATGCATCAAGGCCCTACGATGGTATAAGATGTTCTGGGGGAAGTGCTTGTATTTTAATGAGAAGCACGCTACAGATAGAAAACTGTCAATCCTGCTGTATTATAGAGCTTATAAAAATCTATGAACACATTAAAAAATGAACTACCATTCACAGCTTCTGTGGAAAATGCAGCAATGGTTCCCAGTCACTGAATCCTGAAGCAGTCACTTCATCTGAATGATAAAAAAAAAACTGCACACAGTCTAACAGTCTATAGTCTGCATTGGAAAATGGTTGGAGTGGATTGTTTTAAAGACCCTTTAAGTTCATACAAACTTAACACTTTTTAAAAAACATTTAGGCTGTGTCCAAAATCATATAACAGACACTCAATAGTTTACTCTGTAGTTGGCAGGAAATTAAGAGTTTGGACACTTAAAAATTACAAACTGTAACTCTGTAAAATGATGAATTGCATTGTGGGATTGTTAGCAGAGCTGCAAGTCCATTTCATGGACACTACTTTTATGGTTCCATTGTGGGAATATTTCAGAGCAGTACACCTTTTTCACAGCAGACATTTTAAGTGTCAAAGTGGCACCAGCATAGGTGTAACTAATAAAATCAACAACAGCATTCAATCTAGGTGTATCTCTCCCAGAGCCCTGCCATTGTGCATTTGAATGGAAATGAGCCATGATTAACCCTGTTAGTTCCACCTGTGCTTTTCCTGCTATGACAGGTCAAAGTGTCCGCTTTGAAAAGAGGACCTATTGTTATCAGCTGAAAATAACTTCTGTAGCAAAGCAAGGACAAGCAAGGCCTTGAAGAGTGTACATATTTATACTTCAGCTGGCTCACTTTATTTTTGGCCTTAACGTCCACACCCTTCTTGATCAGTTCCTGCATTTTCGCTGTGTCGTTCCTCTTCGCAGCATCGTGGAACTCTTTCTCTGAACAGAGCACTGTCAGGGATTAAGAACAAGGAGGGACTTTAAGTGTAGAAAAAACTGGGAAACAGTGAAAAGCAACAACAAAAGTTGAATTGCATTGTATTCTATGTCTAAGACGTGTGAAACCTAAACATTATTGGAATAGTGTTAAGAACTGAGCATTGGTATGCTGTACCTGGAGAATGAATACACACATAGTGGCTACAGTATTATACAAGTCAAATCAGGCTAGAAACTTAACAAGCTCTACATAACAGGATTTCACACTTCCCAAAATCTTCCACTCACCATGAGTTCATACACATGTGACAGGTACATAGATATGGTTGAAAATCGATGGAATCGTCCTTTAATGTATCGACGTTTCCTGTTAAAAGGCTTTCTAATCTTTCATATGGAGAGAAACCCCACTTAAAATGTGGAAATAATAAGTTGTGACAATATCCTTTAGTTGTAGGAGCAAATTTGGCAGGACAGTGTGTCGTTTTTGGAGGTTTGCATAAAGTGGAGAGAATGTAAAATATTAGCCTGTACAGGATGTAACGTTACTGCTTCCATATTAACATCGTGTACGACAGTTAACAGTAATAAGAGAATATCGTTGTTCCGTCTTGGCAACGCGGACATCCTGCTGCTGACAGACCACAGATATACTCACAGAAATCATCCTCTGACACCAGCTCGTCCTCCATCTTTGCGGGCTTTTAAAGGCGCCTCTGACTCTTTGCTTTCATCGCTCTCATTCTGCTCCAGGTTCACATATTTTCCAGCAAATACTACATGGAGGCTGGACGCTGTTTGACAGTTATTTCTGTCAAGTCACATAAAACACAACGACGTACTTCCTGTCATGACCTTCAGAATAAAACGCTTGTATGAACTTCTGAGTTAGGTTGAAACATTGTTTGTGCAACAATTATTTTCACTATCTGTCGAACTGTGCATTTACTGTTATCTGTAAAATACAAATAGCGCTTCCTAAAGGTGACATTATCATGTTGCTTTTTCAAAACCTGTTCAAAACCCCAATACTGTGTCAGATTTAGAAAGCTCCATTCAAAGCCACAGAAGACTTACAGCTATTTTCACAGGTTGAGGAGTAAGTACTCCTCACGACAAGTAAACTAATCTACATGTGTAAAATCTGTGGAGTGCCCCTTTATACTTTTATCAAAATAGTCAATTCATTTTCTGTCGAGTAATTAATTAACTAATTATTTCAGCACTAGAATTAATCAAATGAAGTTATAGTGGGCAAGCTGAAATAAAGTGGGCAGGTTTCAGCCAGGTCTGAAAAAACAACTAAGTATGTTAATGTTAATAAATCTTTGAGATGCTTTATACAGAGGTACTACCACATTAAAAGACATTGAACATTAAACATAGGCAGACAGTTTCCCTTTGTTTATTTGGGCAATAGCAAATTTGATCAATAAGTACAAAATGATACCTAATGTTAGAAAATCTTACAAACTCTAATTTGCATGGCATTTTGAAAATATTCTTTAGAACCATCATCAAATCTTTTCACAAAGCACCCCCTGTAAAAATGACAAATTGTTCAGAATTCATGATTCACAGCACGTATCTCTTAATAAAACTGATTTGTAAAAGGGTTTAGTGAGAGCTAAGAGGACAGCTAAGATGACTTTGTTCTGTGCTATGTACAATATCATTCAGACTTTTTAATTAATAACAAAACTGTAATCCTTGTATCAAAGGATAATAACATTTGCTTGAATCACATGATTAGTCTGAAAAGATTCATTTCAGAAAAGTCCTGAGCTATGTTGGTACATTTTCCTTATCAACAATTAACAGTAAAAATATTAAATATGTACAGTATGAATTCCCTCATATAAACCATGCCAGCAAAAACATGCTATCTGAAAATAGGAGAAAAAATCCTCTAAGAACTATGAAGTTAAGTAAACTATTAAAACAGCTCTGTAATTTGGTATTAACACTTTTAGTATTGCTTGGTCATTATATTATTAATTCTCAAATTAGCTTAAAAGTTATTATTCTTGAAAATGTCTGATATTTCAGAAAACAAAACAAAAAAAACAACACACAGTAGAACATTAAGCATGACCTTCAGCTGCAAGAAAGTTAAACTAAAAATAATTGCACTTAGTTAATTATGAGCGAACAGTTGCACATGCTGCATAACCTTCAAAAATGAGAGACCTCTGTCATTGTGCCTCAGTCCATCAATTGACTATTTGCGAAGTCCTGTGCTCCTTACTTATCATTGCTACACCTGTCAAGCTTTTTAATTCTCACACAGGACATAATGCCATTTACAATTATGTCTGTGGCAGATTTACCACTCGATATTCTTCATTATTTTTTGAAACAGTGGGTCTTTGATTTCAGGCAGAGGTAGACAAATGCAGCTTTAAATTTCTAGCCAGGAACCGTCAATTTTGCAGCTGAAATGATAACTTTTGATGACAGATTTTATCAGCTGTAGCTACCTAGCTAGATAGGCTTTTAGGATGAGGACTAACCAGTGTGTTCAGCAAAAGCGATGCAATCTCAGGTAAAGTTGCTGGAGCGTAAATTTACCCAATCAAAGTAAGATCAGGATAGAGTGGCTAATGTTACCCTAAAGTCTAGTAGCATACAGAACCACCTTCCACACAGTGGGTAAATAATAGATAGTTATGTGCTAGTTGTGAAGGTAGCTTTTTTTGTAACCTGTAACCCCACAAATTAATGTCACTCTGCTTGGTTACTACTGCAGGTCGTATGCTAGTTAGCCAGACGTGCTAACAGCTGCAGCTTACATTGGAGCAGATAAACACCCACTTTCATTTAGTTTTGAATTTTTGCCTTTGATTTTGGAAAAGCTAAAAAAATATTTGACCATCCAAACTCTGTATACAGAGTATCACATTTACGTACCACAGCCTCATGCACCCCCTGTGGAGAAATCCAAAGCTTGACAGGCCTGCTGTGCCTAGTTACAATTGCTAAGCTATGATCAGACAATCGCTGTTCAGTGGAGGGGTTTAACAAACGATCAATTTTCAGTCAATCTGCTGTGACTGACATTCACCAGCTATTCCTGTTGTTTGAGTTCTTTGCAAGTGTCAGTTTCTTGACCTCCTTGAGGACATGATCAGCCATCTTCAACTTCTCCATGGCCTTGGCCAGCAGATCCTCTGGCATGTCCTCCCCACCTGCTCTCTCCTGGGACTCGGACACTTTGCTCAGGAGCTCACTCGTGTTTTTCATCTCCAGAGCCACCTCAGTCTCAAGTTTCATGACGTCATCACCAGGTGCTCCGTCACTTCCAGCAACAGTTCTGGTATGCTGTCCCACCTGAGTACTGACTGAAGAGTTAGACAGCAGATCTCCAATGGAGGCCGACTTGGCTTTAATTGAGGGTTTGAGAGGAGTAATGGGCTCTGAGTGCCGAAAGGGAGAGACCTTTGGTCTAACTTCAGGCTTGGGTGCAACTTGTGCTGGCTTTAAACTAATCTCGTCCTCGCTGGCATCCAACACATCCAAACCAGCGTGGCTTCCTCTCAATGCAGCTGTGGAAGCCGCCAGTGTGTCTTCACTCCCAGAGCCTTCACTGTCGTCGTCTGAGTGCTGGCCGCTATCTACAGATTTCTCCTCTGCCTTCTTTTTCTTCTCCCCAGGCAAATGGGAGAGCAGTGGACTCAGACTGAGGCTGTCTGCCACAGGGTCATTCAGAGAGACCACCACTGTGGGGACTTCACTCTTAGGTAGTGCCTCTTCTGCTTGGAGAGAGGTATCTGAGGCTGTTTGCAGACATGAAGTAGGGTCTTCTCCTTCATGAGTTCCAGTTGTGTTGTCTTCTGTGTGCGTGTTGGGTTCATGCAATTCTGAGGGCTTTTTCTTGGGGGTTAGAGGGCTCTTTCTAGGCAGCTCTGTGGACACTGATATAAGTGAAACAGGCATTTGTGGCTCATTGTTGGATGCCTTGTTTATGCCACTGCTTATTGTTTCCCCTGATTCTTCTTCACAAACCTGTTCTTCTGTGCTTGGAGTTTTATCATCTCTGACACTGGGTAGAGGTTCATCTATTTCCATAGGTGTTACAGTCATCTCCTTCTTATTGTCTCCTTCCTTCTCCTTATTCTCATCGGTTGTGACTTGAACCTCTTGGTTTGGCTCCACAGTAGGAAGGGAGGGTTTCTTCCCCTTGGATGGAGGGGTAGGAGGGTGGGAGTTTGGCCTGGACTGCGAGGCCTCTTCAGGATCATTTGTGGAATTGCTCATGGGCTTGTTGGGAGGGGTTGGTGGTGGCTCTGTCTTCTTCTTGGCTTCAGGACTCTTTTCAGACATCTTCTCAGTTTTAGCCCCTTCTGTAGCCTCTTCAACAGGAGACGCACAGGGCTTGGCTTCTTTACATGGGGGCATAGGCGGCTTCAGAACCTTAAAAACATGAAATCATATTTTATATGCCATGTAATCCAAACAGAAAGACATAAACAAATATTCCTGCCTTTTATGATAAGGCATATACAGTATTATACAGACCTTCTTCTCTGAGCTATTGTCCTTCTCAGGTTCCTCCTCAGGTGTTGAAATGGGTTTAGCCTCTTTGATAGGAGGCATGGGAGGTTTGATGACCTTTTTCTGTGGACTGCCCTCTGACTCAGTCTGAGCCTCCTCCTCAGCACTTGGTTCCACATGTTTGTCTGCAACTTCCCTGGCATTGGACGGAGGCATGAGTACTTTTTTGGCCTCTTTGGGGGTCTCAGTGCCATCAACAGTGGCCTTATGGGTCCCATTAGGCATTGTGGCATCCTCAAGATCAAGATCCAAACGCAGGATACCATCAGATGACACATCAGCTACCTAGAGGGCAAGACATTTAATAGAATTAAAATCTGGTACACTATAAATTTTCAGTAAAAGCTGTTATACAAACATGGCTGGTTACTAATAAAGGCCAAGGTAAAACAATTACTGACGGGGCTTGGAATTAACTACACTATAATGTCTAACATAGTAAACACAGGATAATGTTTCCACAACACTAATTCCATCATTTTAACAACATAATCCAGTCATACTAACCATTCTGCTGTTCTGAGTTTCTCTTTTTAACAGAAATACTGTTTTCATTCATTAATTCATTTCAGTCGTTTCTACATTGCAGTTTTTTCGTTCACTGTTCAGCTAATGTCAATATAACTCAACACTGTTAAGATATTTCACATTAAAAGCCTATCAGGAAGGAAAAGTATAATGGATGTGCCAAGTTTCATTATTCATAGCCTCACAGTGACTAAAAATGCCCTTGTAGAAGCAACTGGAATTAAGTAGTGAAAAACAAAAATACTTCTGATTAATACTTCTGAAGTAACATTTAGTCTTCCCTCTTTGCAGTCAAATGTCAATGTGTTTTTTTTAATAATTAAATTGTTTGATTGACAGCAGCTGGCAGTGTCAGCGATAGACAAAGTAAACAAACTTGTGCTGTAGCCTCCCTCCGGTCTTAAGTCTTGGCTCATGCAAATAGTGAAGTTCAATGACGTGAACATTGTCAACAAGCAACAGGTGCGCTCTCTCCAGCACCAAACAGGAAGCAGCAAACCGAGTAGTTATTGTTATGGCTGAAAAAATTCAAATCAAACTCAAATGCCATCCCATACACACATGATAGACGGTGAATTAACAGTGTTATGAGTCTGTGTTTAATTTGGCGTTTATCTGACCCACCAACCAGCACATATTTTAGTGAGAAATTGTAATTTTTGCAACGGTTCACCTCTCATTCCCACAATTTTCTCCCACTAAAATAGCACAGCTAACCAACAGAGGCTGGTAGCGAGTTGAGGCAACAAAATCCAAGATGTAAAGTTTGTACAAAAATACACTTTAGTTTTATGGATTATGTTGATGCTGAATTTACTGGACTGCTGTAAGTTATTGGTTTGATTAATGGTTTACAGCCTAATAATGTGTGATTGATTACTGACGGTGGATGATTGTACTCAGTTTCTAACAGTAGTATGTAGTAAATGGTTGCTCTTTGTGTGCGTATTTTTAAACTACTTTCCTAACATGATGTGCTTGATGGTTTTATTAATGGCTCCTGATGAAACTTGAAAGCTCAGCATTCTCGTTGCCCCTTTTTATAAGTCACATTAACATTTATTCTCCCAGAAAAAGTTTTCTCTGTATAATATGACCTCTTCTTTCTGTCAGTAGCTGTGTGTCCGCAGTGTATTTACTAGTTTTTCACACATGATTTCTAGGCCAGTTGGAGGAGTGAAACCTGTGATTTTCTGCCTTTGTATAATTATCCAGGCTGCTGCTGTTTCTACAGTATTTCATGCAGTTTGCAGGGTTTCCAAACAGAAATACTCCAACATCCAGTAGCTGAAAGTGCTGTGTCCAGATAGTTAATGGTTGAAAGTGGTTTCTGTGAGCAGCTGTATAAACTGTGTAATGTTTTTAAGTTGTAAAAATACCTTGTTTTCCCATGCATCCTGAAAAACCTGGAAATTTAAGATTTTTTTTCAAGTTCAGGACAACACCTTTTGAAATGTGAGCTGATATGATCCAAGAAATATTAAGCCCCCCAAAATTTTATTTGTAAAAAAAAAAAGTTTTTAAATGAGAATGGAATAGGAACAATCAGCGTGTAGTGTCTGCGTGTATAAATGAATGAATGAATGAATGAATGAATTTACATTTTATTTTATGGCTGAACAAACCACTGCACACACAAGGGCAGCTGTGGCCAAAAACGACTTCTGTTTCTGCTCCATTGTTCAACAGTTTTTCTTCTCGTAAATTTCCACCAGGAGCAGGATGGGAAATAATTTCAAAAGGAATCTAGTTGTAGTGTTGCAAACAGTGACCCTGCAAGATCCCCAAGCTTTGCAAAATCTTAAAGTCTGTGACTAAGAACTCAGTGACTTATGACACATTGTCTTAAGTCTTCTACACATCTTTTCAAAGTCTTCTAGTGTATGGTAGGCATGGTATGGTATGGTGGGCAGACAGTGTGTTGTTAGCAGGAGCGTTAAAGAGTAAGGACCACACCAGCATCTAACAGCAAGTATTTGCAGGTATGCTAACATGCTGTTCAATGTGCTGCAGCTGAGCAGCTAATTAGCTATCAAGAGTGCAAACTGATGTCAGCAGTGCACTTTTCCCCAGTGAATGTTTGTTTGGTGGCTTGTTCAACAAGCTAAGGTGCAGCAAAAGACGTGTGTTAATGTTGTAAGTTAGATAAGAGGGAGACTTTAGCAGGAAAGCTAATGTGGGTTGTTGCTTGTGTTGTGTAGCAGGATGCTGTCAGGCTTAGTGTGACCGTCTGCTCTAGCATGATGGAAGATGACATTGACATTATGGCTTTATGCAAGATTTGATTTGCTGTATGCAAACAAGTTTTCCATCTACGTAGATGGATAACTAATAACTAACGGTATTCTGTCAAATCAAAACTAGGGGGCAAAAAATATAGAAAATAGAAATTTCTCCCTTTTGGTTTCTGATTTTTTCTAAAAGGAGAACACAGGACAAGTACAGAGCAGATATGTATACTGTAGTGGCATAAAGGCCTGTCTCTAATAAAAGCCTCTTTCAAATAAAGGCCTGGTTTTCTCTGTAGTTCAGGTAAATAAAGGCCCCAGCAACTATTTGAGAATTTAAGGCATCTTGAGCTTTGAAATTCTGAAATCATCAACAGGAATGATTTATTTAAGTTTAGTCATTTAACAGACACTCTTATCAAGAATGACTTACAATAAGTGAGTAGAGAGGGGTTGCACACAGTCACAGTCACACCTACTGTGTGAACCAATAAGAAACCCATCCAAACATGGGATGACCAAGAAAACTCAACAGAGTTGAGATTCAAATCTAGACCTCAATAGAACTTTTAGGGCTAAAGCTAACCACAAAGTAACTTACACACAGATGAATGGATTCTCACATGCACACACACACAAACCTCTTTCATGTGTATCCTGGTCGGCGGCCGGCGGTTACGGTTCCCTTTGGGCCTTGTTCGAGTAACATGCTCTAAATTACTGCTTTCATCAACCTTCACCTGTGAAAACATTGAGCTCATTCATTCACCTTTTCACTGAGTCCATTTGAAGCTTTTAAAAGTTAAGCATGTATAATACTAAATAAAGATGTCACTGGCTGAAATGAAGATACCCATGATTCTGTGTGAGTAACACTGATGTTTACAGTACCTCATCAAAGATTTTGTTCTTTGCTCGATTGATGCCATCACTCACGGCTTTAATCCAAGCCTCCTTCTCCTCTGCAGTCTGAGCTTGGAACTTCACATCATGGACCTGTTAGTTACATAAAGCAGAGAAATAACTTGTTATTAAGTCCTAAATACATACTAGTTATTTTAAAATAGGTTAATCTCATGATCCAATCCTATGATTTTACCAAACCAAGCACTCTTTTTTACACCCATTTCTTTTAAATGTTTTGGGTTTTCTTAAAAAGACAATCCATTGTTATGGCATTTAGTTGAACTAATTGCCAAAAATGTCAACCTCATGGTGGCACTAGAGCTAAAGTCAGTGGATCACCAAAGTGATCAGGGCTCATTCTCTGGGGACCCTGAGTGTCTGTACAAAGTTTCATGGCAATCCATCCAGCAGTTGTTGAGTCAATTTGGGCCACAGTGGCCAACCAACTGACTGACACTGCCATCCCTAGAGCAATGCTGCCAGCATGGCTGAAAACAAGCTACTGATGGACTGAAATGAACAGAAACTGAAAATACAGTCTTATTCAATGTGCAGTAAGCCACTGAAAACATTTCTCCAGTAACCTTTTTTACAGAAGACATATTGTCATGTCACAGTAAGAAAAACGACAGAATCTGAAGAAACTTTTCCTGGTATTTCAGTAAAGTCTTCTATGTATTCTCCTATAAGGGCCTTTAACACTGTACTTTATGTAATATTACTAATTAAAACTACAACAACACTAATTTTCCCTCTCTAACATTCTGCCTCTTCAAACTAAACATTTCTGAGTATCTGAACTGGGGTAAAGCAGCCACAAATGGTTGGTTGTGGGACACACTGCTGCTGCTGCAGTGCTGCTTAAAGAAAATCTTTTTGTCTTTTTTGCATCATTCAGCCATGCAGGGACAGAGCTGAACAGGGTTACCCCGGAGAAACCAAGAGGCAGCCAAGTAGCTCTTCACATCCTGGTCAGGCCCACTCACTTCATTCACACTCAACAACCACAATAGAGTAGAAACTACCAACAGATTCAGGAGCTCAGAGTTTAACAAATAGCGGATTGTTTTAAACGCTAAATGATGGTATCTCGTGCTCTCTTGCAAAATAATCATTTGTCGCTACATTTCCCATTTTTTCATAATTACTTCCCTTTATTCAGTAGGTTACAAAGGAAAGGCATACATAAAACACTTGGTTTAGCCTCAGCTTTCATAAGGCTGCCAATAAAAACAATATGAAGGCCAAAAAAAAATTCTCCACTGATTCATTAAGACTGCACATGCTGCGTGTGGAGGATCAAACACTTACATGCACGTCATCTCAGTGACTACCAAATTTGTATGGCCTTTTATTAATGTCTTTATTAGGGTTATTGGTATCTCTATCAGTATTATCTCACCTTTATATCATGCTGTCACTATGTATCAAAAACACATTTCAGGTTCTTTAGCCAAAACCAGAGAGTACCTGAACTTTGTAGTTTTTCCAATCAGTAAAAACACCAGTGTGTCTAGACAGAGTGCAAGACACTGAAGGTTGCAGACTCAGTGACATTTGTGCACACTGGTGTTTGACTCATTTCTCAGCCTGGTCACTGCAGACTGGGGGAACATTAATATGTAATGTGCAATGCTGTATGTTTATGAAAAAGTATGTATACCTCCCACTCACTCACACACACACACAACTGAGCTGGGATCTATTCCAGAAAGCAGGTTTAACAAACTCTGAGTCTAACCCTGAACTCTGAGCTGATGAACCCTGAGATGGGAAACTCAGAGTTTTTGGTTCCAGAACAGCTGATCAGAATCAGTTCAATCAACTCTGAGTTAAGCATGTGCGTGATGAATGAAAAAAGTCATCATCAATGGAGCTCTGATACTATGATTCACCATGGCAACAAGTAAATAAAAGGCAGAGCCTCTATTTTAATCCAGTGGATGTAGGGATATGAATGTATGTGTATGCAGACTATACACATTAAACTTAAAAGAAAGAGCCTGAGTCAGTGAGGAAAACTGTCAATAAGTTAACACAATACAGTTTTATTCAGTGTTGTCTATTAATTCATTTTCACCAGAATTACATTTCCTTAATAATAATAAAGTGGAATCTGACTGTATCAGGCTGTAGCTACATTACAGTTTAAATATATTTGTTCAGCTTTAATCTGACTGGGACAAAATGAAAAATATAATTACAGATATAAAAAATATATAGATCAAAGACATAGAAACATGACTGTAAGCTAACAGTCTGATCCAGTAATAATGTGTTTGATGATTCGCACTTGAAAAGGTGTCAAGGTTAAAATGCAATAGATTTTACATTTTTAGACATCGGTTTGTATTTCAGCTCAACAGCATTTAGTGACTTTATTTAAGCTAAAAAAATTTAAACATTGTCACTGAAATGCTGTTAAAACACATTCAGATTATGCACCCTAGTTAAAAAAAACTCACTTTAAAACTACATTCTGCATCACAATCCTGCTCAGTCAGAAAAATTAACATATAATCTCCAATATTATAGGAATGATGTTCCATCAGTGCGAACAATCACATCATGAGTGACAGAGATAATTATTCATCGATCCCACATGTTTAAAGCTTCATACCGATTTTGAAAATTTAAACTGAGATTACACATTATGTGCAATAAACATTGCACACAGCTGTCTTGTGCACAGAGTCACAGTGTATATATATATATATATATAAAAAGAACCTCCACTCACAAAACAAGACATGCAGAGGTTTTATTCTGAGCTCACGCTGTGCAGTATTTCAATATGAGAAAAAAAACGCTGTTCAAAGAAACAACTGATAGCACTTAAAAGCAGTAACTATGGACATTCCTTGAGTAACAAACCAGTTAATTAAACTACACTAACCAGGATTTTGATTCTGACAGACAGTAAACCTCCGCTAATTAATGTGCTTTGATGCACACTTTGATACGGACTGAATGAATGAGGAAATGAAACAGTGCGTCTGGCTCGGTAAGAGGAGAGAGAGAGAAACTCAGGGTTTGTTGAAGAAAACCTGCCAGTGTACAGGTTATGTTCAGAGTTTAAGTTACTTCTCTTTCTGGAACTGAAAAGTTGAGTTGAGTTTCCCTCAACTGAGAGTGTTCACTAATCCACTAAACCCGCTCTCTGGAATACACCTGACCACATTGTAGAATTGCACATACAATGTGCAATGGTCATGTTTTTTCTGATATAATCAGGAAAAATGTGATCACAGAATAAGCAAACAAGCCAACAAATGTGTCCAAGCATCCAAAGACAACTCTTGATACTTGATGCTTTTCCATACTGTACCAAATCTTAATACAAAGCTGTTGAGGTTTAATAACTACTGGTATTGATACCAAAGAGTATTCTATCATCTAATCCCTTTAGCAAATGTCATCAGTACTGCAACACTGCGTGGGAATAGAAGGGGTGTGAAGGTAGGAAAGGCTTGTGGTATAACTTGAGAGTTCACTCTAGCAGGTTAAATATAGGTCTTGAAATGTGTTAAGATGCCCTTGTGCAAGGCACTTAACTCCCAACAGCTCTAGTGGAGCTGCCAGCAGGTAAAACTGTGGCAGGCTTTCCTGCAGTAGCTGTTGTGTGAGGGTGTTACTGAAAAAAACATTTGTGCTTATTACTTAACCTGGGTAAATCCTTTTTATTTAGGAAATATTCACTTCATTTGTTAGAGCCAGTGCAAAAATATTAATGCTAACCGCAATGAGGAAGTCAGCCCCACTTACAACAGCTCACAGCATGACTGAAACTGTGCTGAAGGTGTTATAGTGAGAAGTACTGAGAAAACAGACCAGCCATCTCATATTTCAGTATGTCCATATGTCCACAATCTAAATTATGACAAGACTGATGTGCTAACCTACAGCAGATGGCTGCTGTAAGAGCTGACATCTGAATGATGGCAGAGATCTGCAGATAAAGATTACTAAATACCACACATCCTTTTAAGCAAGCTTATGTAACCTTTGGAATAAAAAAAAAAACTGATGCAATCTATGTAAAGCTTGCAACAATTAGCTACCATAAGCATAAACATACAAAGTACTACTGTAACAGGAAAACCCCTGAGTGTAGTTAATTGAGTAAAAGAGTGTTTTATTAGGGGTCCAAGCAGCTATTGTATCTGTTAAGATTATTATTATTCTTATTCTTGTGCCCTAAAAGTATCTCAGTCTCAGAAACCATAAGAGCTACAGTTCTCAAACTTGGCAGATAGGTTGGAAATCTCACCCACTACTGAGACAAAAAATATAGGCTACTGATTAGCCAGATAGTGGCACTGTAACAATGAACTTTTGGCCTATAACTTCTGAACCCTAAGTCTCACAAACAACTCTTTTCCTGGATTCTTTGGGTGCAGACAAATTTATCCACATAAGCCACGCCCATTTGCACCTAGATATATTTTCCACCATTTACAATTTTGTCCAAATCTGTTTTTTCACTATTCCTCCTAAAAATGTTGAGCAATCAGCATCAAATTTGGCACATCAATTTGGCAAAGACTGCCCTTTGTGCTTGGACCCTGTTCATTGCCGCTTGCGACTATATTTAAGGGTCCAAGCAGAGAAGCTGCCGGAACCCTATTGTATCTGTTAGGATTATTATTATTATTATCATTATTGTGCCCTAAAGGTATCTGGGTCTCACACACCGTAATAGCTACAGCTCCCAAACTTGGCAGATAGGTTGGAAATCTCACCCACTACTCAGAAAAATAAAATTGTTTTTCAAATGGGGTTCAGATTGATTGAATGGTGAGTTGGCAGTGATATTCAATGTCTTGCTGTAATTTGTACTGTATGCATAACATTTTCTATTTCATCAATTTTTTTTTTTTAAATTTCACTAAAATATTTGATAATACACCCAAAACCAGGAGAATTTTTTTCAGAATTTTCTCACCAACATTTTGACTGTAGTAAGCATTTAACCAGACAAAAATACTCCAGTTTTGCATGTATGATGTCATTGCCTCAACTTGTGAGAAGGGCTGTGGAAAGCCATGACTCAGGGGTGCTGTCAGTGAGTCACCTTCTCTGGAGCTCCAAAGGTCCAGGGTTTGAATCCATATGTGGCCAATTAAACTTGCCAACCATGTGACAATTTATGCATGTGGCATGTTTTGAAATTCCTCTGAAGGTCATACTAAGTGGAACACTGCCCTTTGTGCTTGGACCCCGTTCACTGCCGCATGGGGCTTCAAGTGTTTGCTTGTTAAGTCAAATTTTTATTTGAAAGATTAGGAATGTGTTATTTCCTTTTCAGAAGTACGTAGTCTTGCTTAAAGGTAAATACAACATTGACATATTGTCACCTCATAAAGTCAATATGGTGAACATGTTAACACACTATTGCTTATTTATACATCCAGCAGACACAGATTAACATTAGCATTCATTTAGAGTCATGTTTCTGGCCACTTGATGAATGTCTGACATCTACTCTTTTAGCTCTGTTTTGGTCTCCACCAACTCTTGAGAAAATATCTGGTACTTAAGCTGTTAAATGCTCTACTATGTTCACCAGCAAGGTGCTAACTGTGTCTGTCTGCTGTCTGGTGCTGGGCAGTTAGTGTACAGTGTGTTTATCAAAGCTTTTTCACTGAAAACAACTGCCTGCTGCTGTGGTGGGAAATGAGGTTGATGAGAGCTGGGAGACTGAACCAAAATAGTTAAGTTACAGGTTATAAAACCAAAACAAGGATAAATGTGCTGACACCAAACCCCAGAGCTAAGGGGAACTGCAGAGCTGGGTGATAATTCTCTGTGGGTTTTTTTATTTACTAAAGGGTAGGACAAAAACAGCAGAAGACAATTTTTGTGAGTATATGTTACCCCATGCTAGCATTAGCATCACAAAAAGGGTAAATAAATCCCGCTTAATTTCTAAAGAACCTTTAGTCACACTTTTTGTTGCAGTGGCATTGCAGTGATTTCTCTATGAGCTTCACACTCCAATCAGCTTTCACCAGCCTGATTTAAATCCTCTGCACACCTTCAGTCAGTGTTTGGCTAGCTCTGCTTACCCTCATCCTCTACTTGCTAAACACATATTTTCACCCTGACAGGAGTCGTCAATTTTTTCCAAACCTTTATCATGTTGCACTTTACATTTACACAAAGTTCCCCTTTGACCAAAAACATCTCTCAGCTCACCTTATTTCCAGACTTGGGTGATCGAATCAGTATCAGTCTGTGTTTCTTACTGAAGGGGCTCTTCAATTCATGACATTTATCATAGTTTTCCAGGTTAAACCTCTCTAAGCATTTCTGCAGGTCCTGCAACACAAAGAACAGTTACATTATCTGTTAATTTGTAATTCCAATTAAAGGATAAAGCTGACATCATTTAGCTTTTTATTAACATCAACAAATCCCACAAGGAGAGCAAAACCGATAACCTACTGATCAGAGCTGTAATGTCTATGTAGTCACAGTCTGATATAGTTATTTATTCTGAAACAATTCTGTGACTATTATCTCTCTGTAGAGCTCTCTCTGATTTTTGAAACCACAATAGGAAATAACATTACAACAGCCGACACTGCAAATTAATGAGTGCCGAATTTGTAGGAGGACATGATTAACAGCAGAAATGTTGTACCTCATTTTCATATACCACAATTTCTGTCTTCTCCACATGGATGTAGCGGTCCTTATAGCTCGCCAACAGCCTAGGGGGGGCCTTCTTCACCCAGCCAGCCTTACCCAGAAACTTTGGCACTTTACACTGGGCTGGGTCCTCTTTCGCACCCTGCAATAATACAGAGGAAGGAAATCACACTTTAAAACACATGTCAGAGTGCAAGCAGACTGTGTGTTATCACTTTCACTTTGCCATTGTTACTAATTGGTACTGCACAGTGTGCCTGTATGAGAAAAGACGCGAGGTACTCAAAGTTTGATAGTGAACTATACCAGCATATTATGAAATCTGTGCTTTTTTATTATGTATACCGTATTCCCTCAAATAGTGGCCTTTATTTACCTCAGCTGCAGGGGTACAAGGCCTTTTTTGGTAGCAGGCTTAGAGAGAGGCCTTTATTTCTAATCCCCTCTGTTTATAAGTATATTTGCTCATATTTTAGTACGAAGCCTTCTTTTTTTTTCAATCTGCTTCTGTTAGTTCCGTTAAATGTTTGTTACTGCATTACAGGTAATCCACTTACTCCGACATGCAGAACAATAATTGTAGTGCTTGAGTTCCACCCAGATCGTTTTGGCAGTGCACCACTTAGCTGTAGCATGCAGGTAGCATGCTTATGGATGTGTGCTTGCCGGCTTAGCCAAGTTACCCTGGTTACCCTGGTTATCCATGCTCACGTAGTGTCGCTGCCATCATTATTATTAAAATATGTGCTGTTATCCCCGTATTTAAATTATATTGTGTCTCCTAGGTCCCCCTCCCTTCTCTTTGACAGTCAGCTAGAGGGCTACACATGTACTCAAAGAACTGGACTTACATCCAGGTAACTACTATTTATGCTTAACAGGCACGCACACATTATGTAACAGGCACCAGGAGTTTATCCACAGTTGTTTTTTCCCCCGGCCTGTTTTGAGGCCGGCCTTTATTTGTTCATGTTGTCAACACCCCCGGACATTATCAGAGATCCGGCTTTTAACTGACTACCATCTTTTATTTGAGGAAATACAGTATTCCAAATTCATTAACAGCTAAAAGGCATTTATTTTTATTACAGACTTTAGCCAGGTTTCCTTTCAAAGTTGAACCAAAATAACATAATATTGGCCAGAGAGAATGTGAATTAACATGCACCCACTACCGTTATGTGAATATTAGGAAATGGTTCATCAAGATAAACACCTGGTGGCTCTAATTCTCCAGTCGGTGCCATTAAAACACTGCAGACGAAGAGGGCACAACAAGATGACATAATTAAGAGTGCCAGTCAAAGCTCAAACAGTGAAAAACAATGTAGAAAACATGATGGAAATATGACATCAGTGTGTCGACTGGCCAAATGAACCTGTCAGAGCGCCTCAGGGCAAACATTTGCTGTTGGGCCTCTAATGAACCCCTGAATTTTATCTAGGAACATACACCATCTGAGTCCAATATAACTTAAAATAGTTACCCAGGGGCCTGGTAGTGGGCAATTTTGTTTATCCAGCCATGCAGCTTACATAGAAGACAACAGATGTTTTATGTGGCAGTGTGTGTTGCACTTTACACTGACAGTGTTGACTGATGTCACATTAATTGTTGCACTACACAAATAATGTTACGGGTGAGTAAGTATGTGTGACAAAGTATTATAATTTAAATTACTTATCTGAAGGAAATCAGTCTATAAATAACCATGACTTCTTCCTGTTTTCATAAGTTATTCCCATAAAATAAACAACTGAATACTTTCATGTTTAAAAATGAGTATCCCTGTGGTCTGGGGAAGTGTGATCAATCATTTCCTCAATTTTAAGCGGAAGTTGCTCTTTATTCACAAAAAAAGCTTCTTCATACCTATCCTGATTCTACATGTTCTACTGTAAGTGACTAAGGAAATGCACCTATACTGACGCTGTGCAGAAAGCGAGAAAAGCTCAAGTTCTGCTTACAGTATGGTGTCATTGCAAAACTTGTTTACTGTTAAGAGAACTTGGTCTGAGACATCGTCTCAACAGCATATTTCATTTTATCAGACCTTTTCATTTCTGCCCTCTTTTCTGAAAACACCCGCAGCTTCTGACACATTCTGTGCTCATCTCAGACTGTATCACCGTTGTGCTTTGCTCATGTTTTGTTTTTCCCCACAGATGGATAGTGAGTGATAGCATATCACTGTTGTTTACAAAGCAGCCCAAAAATGGCAATATCAGGGCATAAACTACAGAGCATGACAGCAGCAGTTTCAAGGCAACACAACCACTTGTGCAATTTATAAGAATTCATCAAATAAAAATAAAGAGAACTGAAACACTTAACATTCATATTGAAAATGTGCAGACTGCAACAAAGTTCCACCAGTACATTCTATACATACTTTCGAAACTACGTCAGTGTGATTTGGGAATGAAAAGAAAATGTTCACAACAGTTAGGCCTACACTATTCCAACTTTACGGAAAAGAGATTAAAACATCCAAACTTCTAAAACCACTCCTCCACTTTATACCACTTCTACACTGTCTGTATGTACTGTTTCTGACACTTTTTTTTGCCAAAACATCGCTAAATACAAGGCTGACATTTGACACTAGAAGGGCTAGCTGTGTACGTTAGCAACCAGCCTAAGCTAATGTACTTGTATATAACAAACGTGAAGCTAAATACACTAGTGACAGCAAAGTTCAAATTCTCATGAAACACAAAAGAAACACAATTCTTCATGCATTTCCACAGACTGAATTTGGCACTTATTTTACCCATACATAGTAACGAAAAATTCTCTAATCTGTTGTAAAGATCTGTGAACACATTTTACAGTATAATCAGATATAACGTTAGCAGTTTTCAGGAAAAACATTAACATCTCAAGCCACTCTCTAGCATAATCCACTTCCACTTATGATTATCAATATGCTCAGAACATTTTTACTTTAGCCAAAATATGTCTAATGCTAGGCTTACACTAGCATGAATAGCTTCTTATATTAGCAAGCAACATAAGCTAATGTTGCTGCAAGCTAAGCTAGCTATGCCCTTATGACAGAAGGTTTGAATTTTCATTTTTTTAAAAACACATTGATTTTGGAAGTTCGTTGAATTATCAAGGAGAACTGTAAAGATATTTTCCAATGTCACTTATGTATAAAAAATACCTGTAACTCTCCAAACCACTCTCTACCCTGCTGTAAAATCCAGCTAGAACCAGCTTCAAACCTTAGCTGGTCATTAGCTGGTCTTGCTGGATTTACCTGGTGGGTAACACAACCCACTTCTGTTCATCCTTATCCGTATCCTATCCATATTCTTAAAACATTTTTATAACATATATATATATATATATATATATATATATGTTATAAAAATGTTTTTGACAAAATATGGCCAAAAGCAAGGTTCATATTTTTTTTTTTACATTAGTGTGGGCATACTAATGTAACTGTGATCGCAAAATATGAAAAGATAACTATTTTAGTATTAGTTAGCTCCTCACTAATATTACTGTGTATTTAGCCACTTTGGCTAACATATTTGAAGGAGTGGTTTAAGAAGTTTCTGTGGACATTAATATTTTTATCCAGAACTGAGTCACCATTGCAAACTATTGTAACCTGCTATGAATCCAAGTTGACTAGACAACAGCTGCCAACCTCTGCAAAATATAGACTTGGAACTACATACAGTATATAGACTAATGGCATTAGCTCTGTGTAAACCCAGATACTCCTTTTTCATGGGGACTAAAATACTAAGTGCAGGTGTCTGCAAAATTCACAGCCTTTGTTTCTGTTGGAGGAACTTCCACAGGATATCTTTTTTTCTTTTTTGGGATTAGGTGGGAGGTCACCTAACTGTTTTTCCACTTTCACTGTAACTGCAAGTGTGTCTCAGCTCGGTAAACAGCAGTGCAGCTGCAAAGAGAGGAAAGCCAAGCAGGGAGGGAAGACTTTCCAGACAGAAAGCGAGAAGGGCAAAAATAAAAAAGCTACCGTACTTTACAAAACCACTTCAAAATAATGTGATAATGCAACTTCTCCACAGAAAGACAAAGCAGCCTCACTGTGCAGCCCAGACGTTCACCCTTGGCCATAAAGTTGGCCTTGTCATATTCTGACATGATTGCACATGGAAAAAAATTGTTAGGGTTAGGTGGGACACTTCAGTACAGTGTAGCTCTGACCAAACCCTTACAACAGAGTGGCAGGGAGAGGTTTCCATTACACAGGGCTCAGCTGACGACTATAGCTCTGCACTGTGATATCAACTAGTAGCTTCAAGGGCTCCAATTTTGGACTCACACAGGAAGTATACTCTGCTCTGAAGCACAGACCTAACCATACCCTTTACCCAAAACTGCCCACAGACGTTTGTGTGATCTATTAACTGTCTTACTTGCGGTGTTGTGGTGAACGCTGAAACAGGCCAAACGTCATCAGCCATTGTGCAAATTAAAGTAACATGCACAGACAAATGGGTTTGTTAAAGCAGTTATAAAATTATTACGCAATGAAGCTACGGTATCTCTCTGCAAGCTGGGTCTTAAAATACAAGGAGAAAAAAAGCAGAGGGTTTTGTGGAAGAGGCACACCTTAGCAGACATGTGTTTCTGATGAAGTTTTAGGTCAGGGAGCATCTGGCATTCATTGATTTTCACGCTGACCTGCCCAGCTTGAACTCACCACAAGCCTTACTGGAGCACATTTTACCCCCACTAACCCCTTTCTGCTAAAGCTGGGAGAAGACAGTGTGGATGGACCAATATATTGTTTTGCTGGTATTAACGACCTGCTATTGGCTTTAAATAAAATATATAATAGAAGCCAATCAGTAATGTCTACAACATCTGCCTGGCAAAAGCTACACAAAAAAGTCTATAAAATCTGCAAAAGAAAAAAGTTCTGAATGTGAATTTCTGGCTTGAGAACGCTCAAATTTAAAAATGCTTCACTCCATTGTGGGGATTCCACTTCCTGTTTTGTGCCTTTACTGTCAATGTTGTCATGGCCAAATGTTCTGCAATAAATGACGAGAGTGTTCCAGACAGAACTACAGGGATGATAAAACTGTCCACACCCTCCCTCCTACACCCCTATCAGAAACAGATACAGGCGTATTCATTGCTCAACATTGCGTTGTGATTTTTAAAGGGTACGTTCATAATTTTTCCCAGTCTCTCTTAAACAACTGTCAGGAGCCCAAATGCACATTGAAACAGTTTTTTCTTGTAATCATTCATCCTGTTCACATTAGACATTAACAGATCACTTTCAAATGTGCTTGGGGGACAAAGTCCACAGTCCTCAGTTTGTGCAAAAATGTATTGAAAAGTTTATCTGAAGCTAATTTGAAGCTTCAGCTGTCTGAGTTCGTCATATCAAGTGGATATCTTCCAAAGTTGCAGCCTTTTTAGTGCATAATTCTTTCTTTCTGTTACTATCCCTCCACTGCAGCTCAACAGAGAAACACAGAGCAGACATGTTGTACTAAAGAGACTTTAACTTTGGAAGATATGCACTTAATTAGATTAATTTGGATGACTTCAGATAAAGATTTGATTACATTTTTACACAGAACAAGGACTGTGGACTTACTCTGAAAGAATATGAGGAAGGGGTTTATTAAGCATGAACAAGAGGAATAACAACAGCAAGCAAAACCTCTATCAATGTGCATATGATAAGGTTCCTGCTTTATACATCACACCAGTGAAAACTCATTTGACTGAACCAACATCACCCAGCAGACACCCCAAAGCTTCCTTTCACTGTGATGAAACATGAATAAACACAATACCTGTATCTATTTGACTCCATCCTAAATCTTTACTTATTTTCTGGGCTTAAGTGACCTGACTAATTCTTGGACTCTTCTTCACACACAGATGTGAGAAAACATTGTCAATGTGGTAAAGGGTTAACAAGTTAGGTGCAAGAAGGTAGCGCTGGTGTTTTTTTTCATGCTCAGGGAGGAAATCTATTTTTACAATGCTGTCATGGCCATGTGAGAACATTTATGCATATGTTGCACATTTACACCCATTTTATTCTTGTCATTGCAAAGTCTCACTACATAGCCTGGTGTCACTGAACACAATTAGTCAGTGTCAGATATAAATAGAGAATATATAGAGAATGTTTGGCATTTTTTTTCTTGAAATATGACTTAAATATGAATCAATTATCCAAATTGTTTCTGTCTATTTACTAACTGATTCATTGATTAACTGATTCAGCTCTACTTTCCATAGCTGCCCCAGCCAGAACAGAACACCAGGTCCAGCGTATAAAGAAGCAGTTTCGTAACAGACAAAATGAATACACCAAGAGAAGATCGGGAAAAGCAATGCCTGATCATGACTCACTTCCTGTATTTTGCCTTGGTCACCACAATTTATTTGTGTGTCACAGCCAAACAACGTGGAGTATGAAGATTCTGCTGAAAAGCCCCAAATTCCTAGATAAAGACTGAATCAGTCAGTATCCTTGCTCATCTTCCCTTTGACACAGAAGCTGCTGTAGAGGTTGCTAGGAGTACGTCACGTCGATTGTCTCTTCAACTGGGTAATCAGCCGTCAATGAGCACAAGCTATAAACACCACATTGACACATAGTGAATGTGTTAGTCAACACTTAACTATGATGTATGATTAACATTGATCCATAAGTCAATCAAAAGAAAATGAATCAACTATTTTGATAATCAAATCATTGTTTTAGTTTTTATGTGATGATTTAATGTTTTTCTTTGTCATACAGGATAGTAAACTGATTATCGTTGGGTTTTGGGCTGTTGGCCAGACAAAGTAAGATATATGATGATGTCATCTTTGACTTTGGGAAATTATAAAGGACGTTTTTCACTATTAATGGACATTTTACAGACAAAGCAATTAATCAATTGAGAAAATAATCAGCAGATTGATCATGAAAATAATCATTAGTTGCATCTCTACATTTTACACATGCAGAAGACACAAAACTACATGATCATTCATTTGGATTCATCTTTGTGTCCACCTGAATAATCTAAGTCCAATATTTGCTCTTTCTTTAGTTTCGACTCGACCAACTGCAGAGAACAATATGTCTCTTTAGCTGCTGAATGCTCCACTATGTTACCAGCATACTTTATCTGTCTGCTGTTTGGTGCTGAGCAGGCAGTGTAAGGTGGGTTTATCAGAATCAGAGATTTTTTCCCTGAAAACAGCTGCCTACCGCTGCTAGAAACCAGGTTGATGAGAGCTGTGAAACTGAACCACAACAGTAAAGTTATGGGATGTAAAACCAAAACAATGATCTGAAAGAGGCTGAAATGCTCTGCAGAGCTGAGGGGAACTACAGTGCTGGTGATAATTCTCTGTGGTTTCTCACTATGAGCAGGACATTTGACATCCCACTTAGTTACTTGATCACCTGTCAATATAAAAATATCAATTCATGTTAATCAGTTTCATGGGTTCCTGTTAGAGAAGGAGGAAACATTGTGTTTTAGGAACTGATGGATAGATACAAACACTGATATTAAGAAGAGAAAAAAGTGAGAAAGATGGAGAGGAATTAAGGACATAAGTAAGAAAAGCCTATGATCAAAGTCCTAATCCTAAACTAAATTCTTTTGCAGTAAGTAGAAGTTATGAAAATATCCTCCTGGAGAATATTTTCCGCATCTTTCAATCTTTTGAAGACTTTTTGTCCCAATAAGGACACAAATTCCAGAACACATACACGCATTCACTATTGAGGACTCTGTTGAGGACTTTTTCAAAAAGGCACTTTCCCAGAAATTGCCAGTGGTGCCCCAGTAAGATGATGCACACACACATCTATTATGTGGCAGCCTGGATAGCAGGACGATTATGAGAGAGGGTTAATTGTTTTCTGCCTGACACATAATGTGGCAGTCTGTTTCCTCTTCACTGAACGGGTCAGGCAGACACGTCACACTACGCACTGTAGGTCAGTGGGGTGGCGATTAAAGGACGACTCACAGAGCTGAGACAAATGACAATCGTGGAAGGGCCTCAGTGGTTTTGGGGACAAACGATAAAGAAGATAAGGCTGAATGTGAAGCAGAGCCAAACCACATAACAAAATTAAAAGATTTAAGCCAAACAGCTGTCAGTAGGCAGGCAGCCAAAAAATGAGTGTTCATATACTAACACACCTTTCAGTTATAAACACTTCCGAGCACTAGTGTCAGTTCAGTTTAGATATTAGAGCACTCTATCCAAACAAAAATAGTTTCAACATTATTAAAGTATTCAATTTCTCCTTATACTTTGTGTAAGCAAATAAAAACTATAATAACACTGCAACTATTGTGCACATTTTTTCCATTTTCAAAAGAAGATGAAACCATTTTTGGTGGAAACAGCATCTCAATTTAATTACTATTACTTATTTGGTGAATTACTGACTGGTGCGTCACAGCCCTGTATAACCTGGTTCAACAAGCCCACACAGAGCTGGTTAAGCTAGGTTAACACTTAACGTTAGGGAGGATCCATCATGCTATAAAGTTTGTATTTCACTCAGAAAATGTAAGCTAGTTAGCCTAGCTTGCTAACTTTAGTTACATGTTACTTTTTGTTTGTGTCATTTCAACACCTGCTGAGTCACACTCAATGTTATGTTCATCCTGCGTTATAGAAAAGAAGGGGGCTAGCTATAGCGTTAGCCGTTTCTCTTTCATGGGTCCAGCTGTGGTGATGGCAAACAACCAGACTGTCATATTTCACAGCTATGGGTTGTCCAGTAACCTCAGAACTTTGTATCCTATTTTGTGATTTGAATCATGATACGGAGTAACATAAGGACCATCAAATCAGAGATGGGACTATGCTACGGCTAACAATGTCACGTCCTCCACGTTCCGTTGGAATTGAAATAATATTACAAACTACCAATCAAATGACCAGTACTGACACTGTCTGTCAGAACCATAAATTCATGCCTCCTGGAGAACACTACTGTTGAGGGCACTATCACTGAAGAGAAATACATCACACTTAAATCTCTTCTTTTTGGTAATTTGTCCAAGTCCAAACAAACACCACAGATATACAGTATATACTGATTTCTTTAAAAGACAAACTCAGTTTGACTTCAAAATCCATGTTGCCTCACAGACGCCAGACTAAGACTGCAACTAATGATTATTTTGATTATCGATTAAACTGTTGATTATTTTCTCGATGAATCAATTAGTTGTTTGGGCCATAAAATGTCAGAAGATGGTGAAACATGCTGATCACCCACAGCCCAAGATGACATCCTCAAACGTTTCATTTTGTCCACAACCAAAAGATATTCAGTTTTTGAACATTCTTTTCTTAAAAAAAATACTCAAGAACAATTAATCAATAATCAAAATAATTGGTGATGAATTTAATAGTTGGCAACTAATCAATTCATCGACTAATCTTTGTAGCTTTGCTCCAGACAGCAATGTTGAGTACTGACATACTCTCACATCTCTCTCTCTCATCTGCTGGATCCTTTTCAGGCAGTTTCAGTCCCCTTGGCCCTCAACCATCCGCTTTCCGGGAATCCCCAGACAAACTGGTAAATTATTCAGGTTTAGGTTAAAAGGAAATGCACTAAAAATCTGTTTTATTCAAATATCACCGGTACTGCTTTTGATGTTACATATATGTCAATTCACCATGTGCAAAGTGTAGTGAGAGGGAGAGAGACTTTTTCTAACAGACTAAGCTGATTTAAACGTTTCACAGGAAAATCAAAAAGCTCAGGTTGCCAATATTATATGTTACAATGATGTCAACAGCTTAAAATGTCAATGCTGTGTGTCCATTTGATCTGAGGGCTGACGGGTGATGCTGAGTTGAAAAGGAAATGCGATGCAGGACTCGACTCTCCTCACTATCTGTCGCAAACATCTACTCGAATTCTGATTTTGACACAAAAAACATCCTCCAAGCCCATACACTGATAAATGCAATAACAGTGACCTCATAGTTTCGTTGTTCCAGTTTAAAGAGAAATTCTCATCATTCACTTACAAATGTGGGCATGTGACCGGTGTATTGCTTAATGTGTATTCCTGACATGCACTAAGCCTCTATTTATAACTTAAGCTCTACCTATATGGTAGAGGCTAATATATATAGTCATACCTCAACATATTCCACCCAGCAACATTTAATTTTGATGACGTCTGGTACAGTTGGCTCACTTTGCATCATTCTACGCCAACTCACTGTGTTTATGGTGGAACTAATAGTTTAAATGTGGGTTGTAGCTATTTGATGGTTTATAGCCTACATAGTCTGGACTGAAGAGTGACTCACGTGTGATACTAGGAAAAATATTTTAAAAAGAAAAGTAAAGCTGAGTTTGATTGCCAGATTGTGAGATTCTGGAGAATAGAACATATGGCAACCAAATAGGCCTAACAGTTTTGATCTGTTACAATCACTGGGCGGGGTACTGCAGGCTTAATGTTCGCAACAACTTCCCCACATGCTGTAGGTAGTATGACTCTACATGACTTCCTTTTTTCTAGTAAATTGGCTTCCTCAAAATCCTTAAGGCTTACAGTCCACCAAGTCTTAAATAACTGTACGTTTTGACTGTGTACGAGGCCTTTTCTGGTTTTAAAGCATCAAATAAGTTCTTTTTAACAGATGCCACAAATCAAACTGTGCATCTATAGTGTGTTTTGTGATGAGTTATAATCTCTCTGAACAACGTTCATACATACGTCAAATCAAAAAAAAAATCCTTGAATGTTATCAAAATATGAAACGTTATTAAGTTACGTATCTTAACACTTTTTCTGACACCGCTTTGAATTCGTCAAAGGTGAAATCCAAAGTATCTTTGATTTGCGGAATGACAATTTGTGTATTTGTGTCCTCTCCCACCCGTTACAGAGAAACTGACATAATACTCAACGCGGAATAGTGACTCATATAGGTGTTAAATGTGGGCTCAGATGATGCCGAACATACCAGAGCACTAATATGACCTATATTAGGTCTCACACTACGTTTAAACGTTATGCACTCACATCCACACTTAACCAAATAATAAATTGAATGATTTTTAAACGGAGCTCGTAGCACCGACCTCCTAACATTGTGGAATCTGACCAACAAGTTGATGCAACACGTTGACAGGTGGGCAGGTGCTTGTGCCAAATAATGTCGAGTGAAGATGACTGCAGCAGACAGCTCGTTATCGCTGTAAAAAACACACTAACTTCTTTCTCTCATATTTATAAGTATCACGAAAATATGGGTTCCAGTCCACACTGCCACCTTCTCTATGGGCCCAAACTTTGCTCTGATAAGTTGGTCGCGCCCGTGCAGAGTGCTTAAACTTCTGTAACGTTAGTTTATAACATCACATACTGAATGCCTGCTGAAACATTCACTTTCACGGAAATACCTCAAGTGCTATTTTATACTGTAGATAAAAACCAGGCGCCACACAGTGTGACTGACTACTCACATCTTCCATGATAAAGGAGCAGAATCCGTTATGTGAGAGCTCACGAGCCTAAAATCTCTCGACGTCGCCCTTATCCTCGCCAGAAACTGTTTACTTGTCCCCTGATGGTCGGCAACTGACACATTTCCAACAGCACGCTTAACTGAGGAGAATAAGGAACTGTGTAGTTTTATGACACCAAGGGTCGTCTCTTTTTCCTCTTTTGCCTCAGAGGAAAAAAAAAAAAGTTCGAAGAAAAAAGTTTGGTTTCCGGTTTAACTAAGTCCCTTTACTCTCTTCAATCTGTCGAGGAGGAGCCTGAGTCAGTGTGCATCATCTGAGGCATCCTAATTCAAACTCAGCACCAGAGCCGTAGGGCTAACGTATAGACTCAAGTTTTGCCGCTGTGCATGCATCGAGACGTGACTTTTTTCAGTGATGATCGACTAAATGCAACACAGCAGGCTGCGATCTGTTGCAGCTGCAGCATCCTCCGCAGAGTCACAGTGTGCTCCTCTCCTCCAAACATTACTGTGGAAATAACATTTCACCAAACACCAGGAAGTATGTTTCAGGGCGACACGTTGTAATTTTACTAGAACTTTTCACAGCCTTTACTTATTTTTAGCCACCTTATTTGCCTTTATGAGGGTCATACAGATTGATGAGCATTACGGCGCTGTGGCCCCTGGTATTGCTGCACTCAACACTTCCTGGTAGGTGTGGCCGCCGCTGGGCCTTTTGGTGACAGAGGGGATGTTGAAAACTTGAAATAAGGTCACAAAGACAAACCTTTATTACAAAATCACAGTAAAAGTGATTGTGCTTCTAATAAGGCACCCTTCATAAAAGGCTTATATGTTGTAACTATGTTCAATAGATCACTAACAAGCCATTATTAAGAATACATTTTGGAATCTAAGATTGTAAAAAATCCCTTTTGCTTTTGTTTATCTTTTCTTTATGGTAATAATGCAGTAATACATGTTAATCTGATGATAAATGCTGAATAAGTTGTTAATAGGTGTTTGCTCAGAGGATAACAGTCCAATCAGTTTTTATTTATGGCTTGTAAGTGAGCTGTAAAGCATCAGTAAATGGCTTGTTAACTACTGATGAAGCCATAAAATTACAACTAATACAAAGGGATACAGCAGCGGTTAATCTTAGAATGCCTCAACAACAAAACGATTGAGCACAGATTATAATAATATTAGCTGTGATAACAGTAGCACTTGATTTATTTATCTAAAATAATCTAAACTAAAAATAAATAACAGAAATAACCATAACAATGAAAACATCAGTAATTATCATTTCCATAAACACTTCCACTATCATCTTTTTAATAACTGTAATCCAATGAGATTGAGCAGAAATGTTCATAATCAAGAAACATCAGTGAAGTAAAGTAAGATGGTGAGATTTGACCAGTGATTTAATATCTCAGCTGATGTGTCAGTGACAGTGAATTCCACAGTTTGTGTCCAAAACTACAGAAAGCAGCTTCACTGCAAGTCAGGTTCAAGATTCATGTAAATTGTCACTATACAACACAGGATGGTACAATGAAATCTGATTGTAGCCTGTCCCACCCTACACACACAGACAATGCATAACAAATATTAAAATTAATTTAAATTATAATAGAATAGAACAATCAATTTGCCAATACAATAGAACAACATATATAAAAGTAGCACTAAAGAAGAAATAAAAAATGAAAAGTAATACATGGTTTAATATAAAAAATAATAAATATAAATGTAATATGCAAGTTTTAGTGCAAAAAAAAGCTTGAGGTAGCATTTTCATTTTGCTGTATCTAACTAGATAAAAGTCTTTTAGACATTCATCCCTTCGTACAATAATCTTAAAATTTATCCTAAAACTAAGTGGAACTGATCATGTAACATAAATGATATCATATTATACTAAAAGAAAAGGTCTGAGACAGTGTAGTAGGTACATCTTTTCCCTTTGGTCTTTTCTACCAATCATGAGGACCCTTTGATTTGTCATAAATTGATGTCAAAGAAGCTGTTTTCAAGGAAGTGAAGGGGGCTCTGGTTAACAACATTTGCCACTGTGTTGTGAAGTTTTGTGAACAGTCAGTACTGTGACCTTTATCAGTGTTTCGATGCTGCAAAAGGAATTGTATCACCAGATCAGTAGAGCTTCCTTCACTTGCTGTCTTTACACTTGTGCACTCTCGGTTTGAGATATTGCTAAACCAGTTCAATATATAAACAGTCTGTAGGCAAGTCATGATTTCAGAACATGCAAGGACAGGTTTGCACTGTTGATGCAAAACAAGTTTTCAGCATACTTTCCCATTTTTGAGCTATTTTTGAGCATTTTGAACACTTCAAGTTTAGACAGGACACTTGAAATCAATTTTAGCCTGAAAGGATTAGAGGACAAACTTATTTTTTGCTGTTATGGTATATATGGAAGCTCAATTTACTACTCAGTTCACTTCACTTTAATGATCACGCAGCTAAGCTAGTGCAATTTGGCTCAGTATGTCACAGCACAGTCCCACCAACAGCACTGCACAGAGAATAGAAGAAAGTGAAAGAATCACACAGCCATAATTAGAAACCACAAACAGCAAGACATAGACATAGACTGGGCAGCAGTAATGGCTGCTGATAAAGGTCATAAAACTATTAAGCAGACAAAATAAATTGAAGTGGGTAATAATCTGTAGATCAAGATTTACTCCTCTAATATTTCACTTGTTCATTTCTCATCTACAAATTAGTTTTGATGAGATCTAAACCTCATTTTTATTTTTGGCTCGACATCTGTGCCCTCTAGTCTCCCTTTATCCAGCCATCGGTAGGACACCATTAAGACCACTGACAGGACACCTCCAAGTGCAAGCAAGATCACTTATAACAATCATATAAAATATCATGTTATGAATTTTTAAACCATGAGGGGATTTTTAAAGATTTTAGTTTTTGGCTATTTGCCTTTATTTGACAGACAGTGTAGAGACAGGAAACATAGGGGAAGAGAGGGAGAGGGATATGACATGTCACCACGCTGTGGTTATGTGGTATGCACCTTAACCATTGTGTCACTAGGGTATCCTAACCATGAGGTTTTAAGTCTATCTTGATGTTAGCGAGATGCTAGTAAGCAAGCAGTCAAACTTTCTTTATTTAGCAATTTTCAAAACAAAAAGAGAAAGAGGGAGATACAGTAGAAGAAACAGGGAAGCTTATTAATAAAACAAGAAGAACTAAAGTAATAAAATCAAGAAAAAGCGAAACAAAACAAATTGAAGCAAGCCAGTAGTGCTGGAAGAAGCATTCAGATCCTTTAAATAATTAAAAGTACCATGCGATGTATACTCAGTAATACAAGCCTGTATGAAAAGTCCTACTACAGTAAAAGTATTATGAGCTTGATGTAGTGAAAGTATTTTATTAAAAGTAGTGGTTTGACCCCTCTGACTGATATATTATTATATATGACGTCATTAGATTATTAATACTGAGCGTGCATTTGAAGGGGATCTTTTAATGGCCAGTCTGAACTAGAGGAATGATTACAGCGAGGAAAACCTCTTTCAGTGTTCATATATGTGTTGACCACTGTGAGTCTGAGCTGTGTCAGTCAGTAAACGTCACCTCTTCCTGCTCGCTGCAGAGGAGGAACCTGTGAAGCGGAACTGACGAACTCAGCACGCAAAACTACCCGAACGAAAAGTAGGTGCGGACGTGTAACAACATCACATCACGGGTGTATGCACCATATCCACTGAATTCAGCAAAATATCAGTTAAAAAAAAGAGACGACATGCCTGATTCATAAATAATGTCCGAAGCTGCTTTAGAGGAAGTTTCCGTTTTATCGTCCATTTATTGCGGAGAAGGAGAGTTCCAGCTCCTGCAGCAGTCTGGTGAGACATTCACAACACTGCTGCACAAGAGCGAGCATGTCAAGCTCTTATAATGCACCCATGATGTCAACGTGTAACCTGAAGCAACTGATGGAAAGAGATGTGAAAGTGATTGTGTAAAGTTTCGGTGCTGATACAGTCATCTGTGCCGATGTTTTAAGTCCTCCTCCACTCAAAAATATGTTCCTGTTCTTCTTCCTTCAGCTGGATGTTTGAGCTTCACTGTGCACAGTGATGTACGTTTGTTTTCACATTCATCTGCTGAAGGAGGAGAGTTTCTCTGTGCTCTCCTTAAACCTGAGTGTGACACATGTACATGTGAGCAGGACTTGTAGCATCACATATAGTTTGGAAGCCAATCGTTGTCCAGTTTTCAACTCATTAAATCCAGAACCTATGAATATCCAAAGTGGACACGAGATGTCCATGTTTCACTGTGCATTGGAGGCTTCAAGTTTTCACATCATACTTGTGTAAGTTGCATACTTGACAATGATTGGCTCCAAAGTAGTTGTGATGTCACAAATCATGCTAAACTCTAAATTTTCAGTGAGCACAGAGAAACTTTCCTCCTTCAGCAGATGACACGTCCACATCCATCATTCTGCACAGTGAAGCTCAAACATCCAACTGAAGGAACAAGAAGAAAACACATTTTCAGTGTAGGGGGGTCTCTGCATGTCTGGAGGGGATGTTTAGGTAAATCCAAGGACTTTACGCAGACAGCATGAGATACATAATGCTAATAATTAGGCAAATGCATTATTTACAACTGTGGCACTTGTCATTAAGTTCAATACAAAAATATAAACACTGGATGTAAAAAATCCAAATAAGCTGAATCTGTAATGTATTGACTGTCTGTTTCTCTGTCTGCCATCTAGCTCAGGATGGACTCATGGTCCAAATCAACAGCACTGTTGGAGGAGAGAGAGGGCTGGATGTGAGTCTGTTGTTCCATTTGCACCCACGCTACCCTTCCTCTCCCCCTGACATCTCCGTCTCTTCCACTAGTCTCTCAAGAAGTCAGTGTCACAACATCAGACAGAAGCTGCTGGATCAGGCTGCAGCCTTAGCACCAGAACCAATGGTTCATCAGCTGGTAGAGTGGTTACAGGTAAACAACTGACTTACTGGCTAATTTTACCATGGAGCACATGGAAATCTAGCTGCTAACATGTAATGGGACAACATTTTTACATTAAAGGAAAGTTCCACCAAAAAAAAAGTGTCTTAAAAATTATTATCAATATGTACAAAAACAATGCAGACAAATCTGTGGAGGACCTCAAATAATCACTATAGATGACATACCAAATATGTGCTGTGTTAAAAATGGCAGGGTGAGGAGGTGATGGAGGACTGCAGAGGAGGTGAGGAGGAGGTCAAAGAGAGCGATAAAGAGGAGGAGTGGACTGCAGTGCTGTCGCTGGACCACATCCGATCTCGAAATCGTTACATTGGACTGCTGGAGCGCTGGAGCCAGCAGCTGCAGCTGACTGGGAGGTTATTACTGGGACGAAGTATACTAGTCATCCTGCAGGGAGCCAGACCCAACATCAAGGTACCAACTCACACTGATACTGGCCATACTATGTGTCTACGTCTTTAATTGATAAGTCGATCGATTAAAAGTTAATAGCCAACTACCAATAGCCAACTGAGTACGTTTTTAAGGAAAACTACTAAAATTCTCTGGTTTCAGATTCTTAAATGTGAAGATTTTTTGGTTTCTTAAGTCCTCTGTGATAATAAACTGAATATATTTGGGCTGTGGACTGTTGGCCAGACAAAACCTGACGTTTTAGGTTGCATTTTGGACTTTGAGAAACAGTGATTGACATTTTTCACAATTTTCTGACATTTTATAACTCTTCTTTCTGCTATGTACTCTGATTGATGTGACATGTGTTCAGGAGTTCTGTCGCCTCTTGAAGACGGTGAAGGTGGACGTTGATTCTTCAGGCAAGAAATGCAAAGAGAGGATGATGAAGGTTCTCATTGAAACCCCCTCGTCTTCCTCCTGTGAACATGGGTGTGGATCACAGACACAACACAGATCCTAACAGTGTGTCAGAAACATGTAATGTGAGCAAGATCACAGTGGGCTTACTCTCTCTATGTCTGTGTCTTTCTGTCAGTCTCCAGGGTTTTGTAGTGAAGAGCTATCAGTCGTCACCAGAGCTGACTGCAGTCTTCCAGGAAATCAACATGATGGAGCTTTACCAGCAGATACTGCCGTCATTGAGTGACTGACAGCACATGTTACCATGGTGACTGAACTTAAACTGAGACATCCTTGACAAGATCCAGACTGAAGCAAGGACTGCCCAGAAATCCAAAATAAATGTACATCTCTCAAAACCTGACTCTGATAGTGATCTGAAGAGGAAGAGGAGTGTACAGCACAAGCACTGCTGTAGTATCAGCTCAGCAACAGACACAAAGGGAATCTGATATCTGAAAACAGAAAAAAAATATGATTTCACAACAAAAAAGACAACACCAGCAACATAAAATGACACATGAATCTGTTGCCCCAGTGCGTGCTGGGAAGCTTCCCAACACACCTATGTAAATGCAATAAGAGCACACTGTTATTCACAAGAACTCATTCAAGATTAACAAATCAATCCTCTCATCTGCTCTCCAAGAGCCTGGATTAGTTAAGCCACGTTTGAGGACCTGGGCCCTGTTCTTCAAATGTGGTTTAAATAATTCAGGATAACATGATGTTATCAGGCTAAAATAATCCTGTTAATTCTTATCCAGCTAATTTGGTTCATTGGAGGCAGTTTGTGGTTGATTTGTCAAACCTTGATGAAGTTATCTTGAATAACAAAAGGCAAAATGAGTAGAGAGTTGAAAACATTATCAGCATTCACACGATTGGCTGAGTGCTGATCTTGCAGTTACATGAGGTGGGTGTGCTTGGAACCCTCCCAGCATGCAATGGTGCAATAGATTTATGGACATAAGTCTAATTTTATGTGTGTTCCTGCATTTATACTGCAGTTATTCTGCAGTTATTACTGTTTCCACACTTTCATCACTGTTAAACAGATCAGTTAAGCAGATATTACCAGTGAACTAATATAATAGAAACTATTTGTGCACTTTTATAAATGAAGACAATTTACATTCATAAGTCCAGACTTCTGAGAGAGAGTTTCATCTAAGTGGAATTTACTGTTTATTAATCTGCATCTTTCATGGAAATCTGCTGAACTTAAGAAACCACTGTCATGTACTTTAACTATTAAATCACTGCCAAAAGACATCCTCTCTTGTTCACAAACACACAATCACACATCTGATATATTCACTTTGTCTTAAAGAAGGGGTTAAAGGTCTTTGTCTTTTACAGATGATATTTGTATTTTCTTTCAGTTGCTTTTGCAGAATCGTCGAATGAAAATCATGATTCTCAAAACGGTGAAATTCTCAAATTCACAGTTCATTTTCTCACAACGCTATACTGAATGCATTTCTTGTTGCTTACATACAGATTTCAATTTATGTGCAAACATTTTCAGCTGACCTGCTGATTCACTGAGTTTTGTTGAGTATTGGTGGTCATAAGCGATTACACTGCTTTTCTTCTTCATGATACAGGTTATCCAGGACAGCCAATGTTAGGCTCAGTGAAGCCAGCTCGTCCAATAAGAGCCAGACTCAGCTGAACTTGCTTCATAGTTCAGGCCCCAGGATTCAGCAATGATACATGGATATGTCCATTTGGTGAAAGCCAAAATACTTAAGATTTGAAAATTCTTTACTTTGGTGTCATCTAGTGGTAGCATCAAGAATGACTTTGTGGTGGACTGTACATTGTTACTGGACTGAAAGCAAAACCTGTGACATTTGTCCTGTCTGAAAAAAAAGTGTTACCAGCAACAGTTCACAAAATCACTAAATATGTAGAAGAGAAACTGAAAAAAAATAAAATAAACCATAAGTAAATGACTTACAACCATTAGTAAAGTCAATCATTACAGATTATAAACCCTTTATTAATAGTCCCTTATCAGAAAGTGATACCAATGCTTTTAACCCGCCCAATGTGATCTTCGTCTTAAACACCTGATCTTTGATGTCTCAGGGCTGCTGGATATGTAGGAGGTCATCAAATATTGAACATAGACTAATGTAAAAACACCTGTTCTGGATTTCACAAAGTTATCCAGATAACTCAGTACACCTGCTTGTTAAAACAGGCTCCTGGCAGAGATGTTATGGAAGAACTTCAATGCAAAGACTCAAAGAATTTAGTTTTGTTTTTTTTATTGTTGTATATCATTTTATAGAATGGAATAACAACCTTTTTGCAATAAATCATTTTCAACTAACTGACATCCTGTGTATCTATGGGTGTCATACTGCTCTTCCCCTGATTTTTAAAAGAACTTTTGTGCTAGTCTGGACAACAAACAGTATCTGCATTTTGTCATTTTTATTCTAAAATAAACAAAGTGATTTATTATAGATTTAAAATTGACCAGAGTTTGATTAACACCTCTCTGTGTCAACAGAAACTGAACATTATAATCTTAAATCAATAAATCATAAACTTAGTATTAATTGAAGGACTGTTGTATTGAATTCCATTAGAGTATATAGGGGTTTCTGGAGAGGTCTTACGCCACTCTAAAACACTTACAGGCCCTGCTTGGTTTAGTATGTGTGTATTACAATGTAAAAATGAAGTTAACACAAAGACATGAATACACTGAAAAGCAAACTTTTTTTTTTAACAGTATTTTCTGTCTGAAGTATTTCACTTTACGTTTTGTGGTCAGTTTTGTGGCCAACCTTTCTGTTTAGGATCCCTGAACCTGGCCACTCCACTGCTCCGAGCTCTCTGCCTGCTGCTGGTGCTTCCATTGTTCTGACTCCCCAGTTTCCTGCAGGCCCCCCCACTGGCTTGCAAACTGTTTCCACAGGGACACTCAATGGTGGACCTTCAAGTGGACCAAATTAGATCTTATCTCTTCAGTGGTTTCACTACAGAAGCATTGTAGATGGTTTTCCCACTGTTTCCTTGATGATGAAGGGCTGATGATGAGGAGTTTCCTGGAACACACCAAGCAAGGGGAAGCAGACTCGGTTATCCTCGGGTCAGCAGAGTGACAGCCAGATGAGAACTGTTGCAGTAGGTTCAGTGAAACTGCTTTGGTTCACTGCTTCTCCAGAGGATGAATCCAGTCTGCTGAGGCTGTGTAGTGGACACACACACACACAGGGAGGTGTCCCAGTTTCAGTTTATTCAGTGGGAGGCTGCAGAGTTGGATGCATGGAGCTCTAAACTAATCAGAAGTGTCCTCGGAAAAGTCTTTAAAAAAAACTACACAATAAAAATAGGAGATTAAAAAAATAATAGAATATTCAAATGTCAAATGGCATGGCTTGGCTTTTGGCTTAGGCATCCTTGCAGTCTTCTGCTTCTTAGTTGAGTCTCTTTCTGGAGCTCTCAGCTCTCAGTCATACAAAAAAAAACAACACCCAAAATGCCAGGCCATCCCGGCTGCAGGGCCAATGCCATCAATGCATCATGAAACAGTGAAACACATAGAAATTGTAATATTGATTAACCACATAAAATACAAAGTGAAATCAATAAACCTTAATTTTCTAATCTGTAATTACATCTATTAAGAAAGTATTATCCTAGCAATCAAACCATAGCTAAATGATACACACAGTAAACACAGTAAAAGTCAACATTGGTTAGATAGGTCTTTATACATATTTTTACACATCTTTAGTGGCATTTCTGACACTTATTGTATATAAAAGAAAAGAGAGGAGAGCCACTCAAAAGAATGCAGCTCCTCCCAAAATGTATGACTTAAGAGACAGGAGCTAGCAGAAGACGGGAGGATGGCCCATCCAGGTTGGAGCAGATTAAGGCACCAACTTCAACTCAAGCCTGCTGAGGGAGGTGTACAGCATGCTGGAATTCCAGAAGTGAAGACCAGTCCCTGAGGGCCTCATCAAGTGTTTCAACAAGCCCTTCATGTCCATGCTGAGGAAGTTTGTAAATGACTCAGGGTCAGACTAGGACCAGTGGCTTCCTGTTGTTTGCATGTTTGCATACAGAGAAGTCCCACAAGCATCAACCAGCTTTTCACCTTTCCAGCTTTTGTATGGACATTCAGTGAGTGGTCCGATGGATGTCTTGAAGAAGGCCTGGGAGGGTCCCATGCCACAGCAACAGTGCTGTGAACTCTCATATATCCTGAAAATGATGACACACTGGACCAGTTTCAAGAGCTCGCCAATAACAACCTCGCCCAAGCACAGCAGCAACAGAAGCAGAGCTATTACGAGACTTTAGGAATGAGAAAGTATGAAAGTTCTCATACTGTTACCAGCATCTGACAGTGGTGTCCTTGCTAAGTGGCATGGTCCATGCAAGATCACAAAGAAGACTGGCCCGGTGCTAACTACTGTTATGTATTTCACAGACAAGAAAAAAAGGCAAATTTAGACAAGTGCCTAATGAAAGACATGACCTGAACAGTGTGTTATTCATATAAATTTTATTTTAGATTTTGCCATACGACACAAAGTCGCTCTTCTACATTGCTACACAGAATTTGTGTGTTGATAATAAAGAAGTGGATGATTTCAAAAAATATTTTGGATATCTATTAAGACTAGCATAACAGCAGGTGTTTGACCCATTCACAAAAAAGTCTGCCACTGCATGTCAACAAATGGAATTAGATGCATATGTTTGGATAAAATGAGTCAACAGATGAGTTAGACTCTTACATACTGAGCGATGTGTCCCAACTACAGCACAGACTCTCATTTCTGCTGACAACCATTACAAACAAGTATTTGGGACTTCAGTGTTGGTTTGGTTGCTTGGTCACTAATGTTTCTAATAACATTAGCAATGGTTCTGTTCTAAACAAGTGTCCTAGGAAGCCATGACAGTGTGACAGCGATGTGAATACCTTGTTGTGTATGATGACGAGTTGACGAGTGTGTATGATGTGTGTGACGTAAGTGTTATTAATATCAGACACGAAACACTCCTCCACTCTGTTCAGCAAGGTTACATGCTGCAACATGTCACATCATAACCCACTAAGTTTTCATTGTTATAATGAAGCAGAAAAATCAGACAAAACTGATATAAATAAATTGCAAAACTATATTATTTCTTCATAATTGACATGTCTATTTTATTTTCTTAATATATTCCCATACATATATTTACTTGGTAAACAATTGCGTTAAGATGTTTTGAGGCAGAAATAAAAAAGTGAAGTGAATGGAAACCCTACTTCTGCATATTTATATATGAATGAGATTAGTAACAGTCACATTAGTTTTCAGTTGGGCTCCATGGACAGTGAGTCTTTAATTTAAAATCTACAGAACCTGTGTGAAATCAACACAGGACTTTTCTCATAGATTCTGTACTCCCAGAGGTGCATATATAAAACCATTCTATCCCTGATATTATCACTCTAAACCACTGCTCTGTGCCTCTGAGCTGTCTGGAGTTCATCCTCCTCCAGCTGCTGCAGGTAGGAGAGAGCTCCTAAGCATACAGATGCACCGCACTGAGCTGATCCAGTAGTAGCCTGACCAGCACAAATGCTCTTTAACATTCTGCATAGATGCCAGTATGCTTCCCATGGTTCCCCACCTTAAACCATCTCTGTCTACAAATGTGAATATGGGGTTCATCCAGAATTTGGGATATGATATATATACACTACAAAAGTTTTAGAACACCTCTGTTTTTTTTCAGTTTTTACTAAAATTTACATAGTTTAATGTCTGTGTCAATTTACTAGATAAAAAAAAAGAAGAAATCATGGAATCTTTTTGTTTAACTTATCAAAGTAGCCACCTTTTGCAGATATAACAGCCAAACACACATTCTTTCCACAACGGAAATCAATTTCCCACAAATGTGTTGCACTTGCAGGTTGCTTTGCGTTCACCCTTCTGTCCAACTTTCTTGTTATTTTCGTCTAAGATAGTTCTGACAGACTGGAGGTATGTTTTGGATCACTATCTTGCTGTAAGATGAACCCCTGTCCAACTAGACTAGACCAGAGGGGACTGCATGGCTCTGCAGGATGCTGTGGTAGCCGTTTTGCTTCCTCCTCCATGTGTTTAGACAGACAGAGGGTTTGGAAGTCATCAACTAAAGTTTGGACACCTGTAGGAAATGTTGCATCAACCCTCAAGGCTTAATCTACCTCGTGTGGTTCAGGTCCTTTTCTGTTCTGCCAGCACCTAGAAGCTGCTTGGCATCCTCTTCATCAAATTCTTCATATATTATAACCATTAACCATTATAACCATATTACCATTATAATTTTGTTATCCTGTTCCATGCTGATGCTGTGTTTCTGTTATTTGTCTTTCTTGTTGTATTCTGCACACACATCTATTGCATGTCTGTCAGACTTTTTCCTTGTTCAAATGGAGGGTCTAAGGACAGAGGATGTTGTATTGCTGTACAGATTGTAAAGCCCCCTGAGGCAAATTTGTGATTTGTATACTGGGCTTTACAAATAAAATTTAATTGACTTGAGGTGAGGTGATAAACAAAACTCCAAGGCTTTGGTTTACTGTGTTAAAATCACAATGGACCGAAGAAAACACAAATGCATTAACCAATATGATTTTTCCTCTAATTTGTCAACTATCTGTAAATCACAGAAGTCAAACTAGGATCAGAAATAAGCTGTGCAGAGATATAAATACACTTTTCAAGTGTGCCTGCAGAGGGTAGCAGCAGTTTCTTGAAGGACAACTCATACTAAAGATCTAATTTTATTTAAGGGGGAGTTGATAAATGTTGTCTCTCTTCAGTGACGCAGTGATTAAATGATGAGTAAACTATGACCCAAGCATGTAAAGACTGATACACATACTCTGAATTCATACCCACCTCAGTGTGGTATATGTGTAGTTACTGATATTAAACCATCAAAAAGTCACATTGGAGTTTCAGCTGACTTGTATGTTCAGCGATTAAATGTTCATTCAAAAACTGAAATGCAAGATGCAGAAACCACTCTAGCATTATGTACAACTATGGAGCAGATATTGTAATTGAATATAAAGGCACATGGGGGATATTTTGGACATAACAGAACATTTTTCAGCTCAGAAATAGTAAAAGTACAAGCAATTGAATCAAACATTCTGTCAAGCAGCAAAGAACTGACAGGCTTGAGTGTATGTTTAATCTTTTGTTCATGGCATTAGTTGTCTATGTTTACATATTGAGTGGAAAGCCCCAGACAATTATGAAATTATTTGATGTTCTCATTTGCTCATTTGTCTTCAGCTGAACAGTTGACACTAACAAGAAGGTCTGATAGAAGTCTGAGCAAACCCCACTGTGTCATAATGAGAGCCTGTTCATCATTACCAGGAAAAATGTCAACACAGGCGACACAAAACAGTTCTGAGCCCTAAATGAGTGAGTTTAAAGTATACACTTTAAGGGAACATTAAAAAAAAACCACACTCAAGTTCTGCTGGGTCTTCTTAAGAATTTAAACCTCGGGTCACTCACCACTTTACAGCTGTTGTGTGTTTTTCTTTAAAACACTTCAGACCACATGGATCTTTGAAGGCAGTAATATGTGTCTCCATCCTCATCCTTAAAGAATGTGGCTGGCTCTGTATATTTTATTATTGTCAAATATCATGGTCAGAGCCAAACCAACAATGAATTTATCTACTTACAAGTATTGTGTGTGTATCGAAAGCCTGGTACATTTTATCCCTCTGTGCCGTAGACCTGCGTTGTTGTCCAAAAACTATTAGAAACACGTCAGTGACCCCAACCATTGCACTGGCTGACATGTTCCTTCACTACAAAGAGTTTGGGCCCGTTAATCTGCTTAGAAATGGCTGCAAAGACTAATAACAGCTATAACTTTTTCAGTCTCAAGAGGGTAGTTCCTTGTACAACAGATGCCACTGCGCATGTGCAGGAATGCAGTTTCATTTACAGAGCTTCACTAGCTTGCTGTGCTACATTTCAAAACCTCTTGACTTTGAACTCAAGTTATTAACAATGTGCAGTGAAGTACAAAGTCAAGAGTTGTGATATGTAACATACTGCTAAAGTTCTTTGAGAAATTTACAATATACAATGTGTTACAAAGTCAACAGGAAAAGTCTTCATTGTAGAAGTACAGCCTTCCATACACTCTGACTTGGCACTTAAAGCCCTTAAAAACTGGACTTTAAAGTGAGACTGAGGGCAGCTTTCAATATGATTGGTTCAGTCAAAACAGCCAATCACAGCCCATTTGAACTTAACGCACCATTAACGTGCTGATTTTTTACACACGTTAGATGTGAAAAAGATACTTTTATCATTTTTCTACCAAAACTGTCCCTTAGCGAATGGCAACTACCTACGGAGGTTACAAAGAATAGAAGTAGCTAACTACTTTAGCTGCTTGATATGGTAACAGAACTTTCTACTTGCTTGATGTGAATTAGGTTAGCTTGTTAACTCCTATTTTTATTTAGGCAAACAAATCTGTTTATTTCTTTTTTATGCCATGATCTGGGTGAATACTCTTTTCTGATTGGCTGGCAGGTGTGCATTAAAACCATGTATTGCACACATAGTTTGGCTCAAGTTTAATCACCGTTCTAAATTCCTGTATCCATGACAACATTTAAGAGCACTCTGTCAAAGCTTACTTGTTATGAAGTTTTGAAGAATGGGACACAGCAGAGGAAAAAGAAATGGAGAAGAAAAGAAAGAAACCAAGTGAAAAACGTCACAAGGAACTGACACCTGAAGAGCTTAAAATGATAGAAGAAGAGAAGGAAGAGAAAGGCCTATGAAAATGAAAAAGGCAACAAAATGGGCAGTTAATATACTGGGAGACTTTCTCTACCTAAAACAAAAGAACACTGATTTGGAGACATACTCTGTGGTTATGCTTAATGACACCTTATGTGAAATTTATGCTTTGGTTCAGGCTGGCAGCGAGTACAGTGTGGCAAGTTGTCATGACAACAGTAAGCTCTTGCTTCATAACCTTTTGATTTTGCGTGCAAAACTTTCACCAAAAATTTGCTAATGCTTTTATTTTATGTTGTTGGCAAATGACCATGGTATAAGCAGGATATTCAATGAGTAGGTGTGCGTTAAACAGTTTTAAGGCACAACGTGGAGGCAAAGAACCACCTGACACAAAGCATCGGGTAGTTCGCCTTCGCATTGTGTCTTAAAACCATTTAATGCACACCTACTTGTTGATTATCCTTTACTTATGCTCCAAGGGCATCTTACTGCATTCTGGTCTTTGAGCATCTTGAAACTTCTGTTAAGTGGTCGTACCCAGCAACTTTAGAAAAAGAAGGATTTAGCAGCCAAAACATAGTAAAGTATGGGTTGGTTTGAAACATTATTTATTTGCTCAGAAAATCTTTTTGTACATTTAAAAGTTATAGTTTTGCTTTAAATCCAGTATTTTTCTATATTATTAAATATTCATTATTAATATACAGAGCAGTGAACCGGCGTGCTGTGTGTGGAGCAGATGACCATATAAAGAAATCCATCACAAGCCAACATCAGCTCGGGCTAAAAGTAGAAAAAACTGTTGGAAACTTGGTGTTCAGAGCAGTCTGAAGCCAGTGCCTTTTGCTCACAGGGATTACTTCTACATACATTTACCTCATTATTTGACACGTCGGCCACTTTTAACATGGATATCTGACTTTGTGACATTGTATATATCTATATATGTCTGAAAATAAAGAAAAGTATAATAGGTCCCCTTTAAAGAAGACAGAGACACTTCTGACTATATAAAGCTCAGCGTGGTTTATTATTTACATTTTAACTGAGATAAAAGTTAAACTAAACTAAAAACTAAAGTCTTGAAAACAAAGTCTGAAACAAGTGATGGAAATGGCCAATTCTCAGAACGTTTTCAGACCCTGAAATGGTTTAGATAATAAAACTAATTTGATAAACCAAGAATAAAATAAACATACTATTTAGTGAATGTTAAATCCATTCATTACTATATTTGAATGAAAGCAGTGGTTTTAAACATTAGTTTTGTACATGTTCAATACACGTTCAATACAATGGACTATTTGTACACACTCCACATATTGCATAACATTTATAAAAATGCCCATTTTACTAAAATCCCACCTGCTTTCAGCAACTTACAGGAATAAAACTAGAGAGTTTCATTCCAAACAGAGACATCTACTGTTAAACTGAGCCATTTTAGTTCATTGTAATGTTGACCACAATGTTTGACCAAATAACTCTTCTGTTCTTTTCTATTGTCTCTCTTCAACACTGATTACAGAGGTGGAGGTGTTGGTTAGCGGTTGGCTCCTCATCCATTCATCAGGCAGGTACGGCAGCAGAACTGACGGTAAAGCTTCTTCTCACAGAGACGGTTGGACTTGACCATCTCACAGAACACCTCATCGGCTGACAGACAGAAGAGAACAGAAGCCGAGAATTAGCTAAACTACATGAAGACTGAGCACAAGAATTGTAATGTCTGCTGCCTGCTCAAGTGCCATTGGTGAAGTTGGTTTTACTATATATATATATATATATATATATATATATATATATATATATATATATATATATATATATATATATATTTTATTTTTATTTATTTATTTATTTATTTATTTATTTATTTATTTTTTTAAACTTAATTTTGTATTGCACTATATAATTAGGAACTATATAATTAGGAAAACAATCAATTTCCAATCAATAAACAGCACAGAAGAGAACAGCATATTTTGTTTTGAGGAAGACAGCAAGCTGTACTGTATGTTTAGAGTTGAGAACCTCCAGTATTACCAGGAGGGTGCACAACGTCACATGAAAACTCTCCATTGAGACAGTTTGTGTGGCTGGTGATTGAAGTTGATGTAGGTAATAATATCACACTCACCATTGTTACAGGATGCATTAACAATACAGGTCCTGCTGACCAGACTGTAGCCATCTTTGCATTTGGTGCAAGTCATTCCGGGGCCACTGCAGATCAGACAGTTTTCCTCACACCTGGAGGCACAGCAAGATTAAACCAGTAGAACAAACAGTGCTGAAATATCTTTTTATAGATAGAGATAGTGCTCAGCCCATGCAGTAAAATAGTCAGTAATTTTACTTTCAAATGAAAATAGAACTGGAGTTGCTGCTCCAGAATATATCAGGTGTAAGATTCAAATGTGGCTGTTCATTTACTCTTTTTTTTTCTCTCTTTCTCTCTTTTTTTCTTCAATTACATCGGTGTACACTGACAACATAAAAGACACTTTTAAGACACACATCAAAACATACACATAATGTTGGATCGTTCTGTTATGAAGGTCAAATATGGAGTCCCACAAGGGTCGATACTGGGGCTTAAACTTTTCATATTATATCTTAATGATATTTGTTAGGTATCAAAGTCTTTGCAGATGATACACTTTCTTCGTTCTGGAGAGTAAATAACACTATTGGATAATATTGAAAAATTGTAAATTTGAGTAAAAACAAATTTATGGCCAATGACAGAATATTAAACATAAACATCCCTAATGAAATTCATATTGTCCAACTATTTGGTCTCTATCATTTTAATTTCTCATTATTTGATATTTATTGCCAGAGAATTCCACAGACTGAAATGCACATCTGCTTTAATGTAAAACTGTACATGCAAACCAAATCCTAAAATGAAATTCCCTTCTGTGACCATCATCACCTGATCTTAACTAACAGCTTCTGTAAATCTTTAGGAAATAACCTGTTTTTGGCTTTAAAGATAACTGATAAAGTTTTGAATTTAACTAAATCCTTCGGTTTTATTACCATTGACTTGATAAATAGTCAGTTGTTATGTTCCCTTGAATCCACCTCATTTATAATTCTTATTGCTCTTTTCTGTAGTATATATTTAAATAAGTTGTACATGTGTACCAACTCTACACACTAACTAAAATGCGGCAATAAGTGAGAGGCACATTTCAAGTGCCTTATAATCCAACATATACTTTGCTTTGTTCAAAACTGCAATACTTTTGGACACTTTTGTCTTTGTGTGAGGATTTCAAAAAAGCTTAGGGTCTATAATTAAAACCATAAATTTGATTTTGTATACCATTTCAATATTAACTCAATCTATGGATACTGTGACTTGATCCTCCTTTTTTCAATCTGCAAAGGCCATAAATTGTTATGAAATAACATAAAATGTTTTTACTCAAATTTACAATTTTTCAATATTATCCAATAGTGTTATTTACTCTCCAGAACAAAAAAAGTGTATCATCTGCAAAGAGTTTGATACTTCACAAATATCATTAAGATAAAATATGAAAAGTTTAAGCCCCAGTATCAACCCTTGTGGGAGTCCATATTTGACCTTCATAACAGAACGATCCAACATTTTGATTTTTACCCGTGGATTTTAAGTTATACAAATGAGAAGCATCACACCCTGACTGACAGATTTGTCATTTTTTTGCTATCACTGTAAGACAACATTTTCAAATGATCCAGGGATGAATTATTGATATCTGTGGGCCTGAGAATTACTCACCTGTGACACATCTTATGGGGGACTCCTGCTGCCTCTCCAGAGTAGTATCCAGGAATACAAGTCTGCACACACCTCCACTCCTGCTGCAGGTAGTCCTCAGCACATTGGATACATTCTTCCTTACCTGGTCCTGGGAAAACCAATGTGAAACTCCATGTCATGCAAGTTCAATGTCTCCAGGTCATTGTATGAAACATTATCAAGAGCACACAGTGCTTTTGAAAAAAGGTGATCAAAACATATTTATGAGTGGATTGGCATACCTGTACCTGAATCTCTTCAGCATGTTCTGCTAAGCAACAAGTTTACCTACCGTTTCTTAATCAGCATTTGACTCATCACTGAGTTGTTTAATTTCTGCTGCTAGGCTTGTTCTTCATGGAAAGGTACTATATAAACTGCACATAACCTGGAAAACATACTGACCTGTACAAGTCCTACAAGAGGAATGGCAGGGGCTGCACGTCATCTCCTCCAGATGGAAAAAGGTTCCATTAGTGCATTCAGGAACACAAGTCATCCCCGCCAGACTACAAACAAAAACATCCAGCTACATTACAATACTTGTTTAAAAGCAAATGTTCATATATAATGGTAGTCTAGCTGTCTTTACGTACCTGTAGCCTTCACTGCAGGCAGTGCATCTATCTGCATACCTCAGGCATGTCATACATGTCTCATGACACTTCAGACACAATCTCTGACCTGGCATACACAGCAAGCACAAGCATCAATATATTTAGTATATTTAGTATGTAAAAGTCATAAATCAAAAAAAAGCTCTAAAAAATAAGCACAAACATTTCCAGTTGACAGGCTTAATCATCACCAATGTTATGATCCAGTAATGATACTTAAAGGTACCGTAATAGTGCTTTGGAGCAATGCATTTGTGAGCAGGTTCCCATTCCTGTTCCTGTTTGTATCTTAAGTACAAACATGTGGGTGACCCCATAAACATTCCAGCTGGTGTTTTCATGCTATTCCTGTAGTAGACAGTTAGTGGCAGTAACGTGCCAATAAACATGGCAATGTGCTAGCAAACACTCAGGATCCATCGCAATACCCACATTTGTGGTATTTGCACATAGTCAGATGGCTACTTGTGTGTTGTGTTTCCAGTAGTTGAAGTTGGAGTAGGATCAACCAAACCATGTTACAATCACAGTCACATGACAATAAAAAAAGCACATTCAGGTGCTGAGAGGAGAAATACAAAGCAATTAGAGTTAGACTATCTAAAGCACATTAGTTTAGGTTTGGTGTACACAAAAGAGACATAACACAAGATTATTTTTGAATGGTTTCTGTCTGATAACAGTTTTTATAAATGGAACATGTTTCTCAAAGTCTTTGATGATGGATATGATGTTTAATATTTATCTTGACAGTATCAGATATGCAATATTAGTCTTATCAATACCATCAAAAAGAACACTGTTAATATTACATGATAACCATCTGTGGAGGTTCTGCCAGAAACTAAACCTTTGGATATTAATAATAATATTCACACTAAATCCAACTTTTATAAATTTCAACTTTTCCTGTCTGTTGATTATTGTTGGTGGTTAAGTGTAGTGTTTGTTGGTCTGTGTTGGGCAAATTACTTAAAAATTGCAATTAATGACTTTTACATATTACTCATTGTAAAATAATAACAGCACTCATTACTCAGCAGCTAAAGTAATGCGTTACATTACTTGTTAACTTGTTAACTAATTTACTTTCATTACTCAGCTGTCAAAGTTTCCTTTTAACAACTCAAAATCCTCTACACCCATACTCTGCATGTTTTCTATTTAACACATGTAGAAACAGAAATTGAGATGTTTGTGGTTTAACAAGCAGGCAGCAGATCAGTAACCAGCACCTGTTTATCAAACTTCTAAGAATTACATTTAATAATGATCTAAAGAGCCAACTTAGAGGTAAAATAGTTCTTCAGTGCGTGTGAGCTATAAGACATTTATCAAGAGGCCTACTCCTTTAAGAACAACTCTCATGTGATCAGATGATTAATTACATGTACTGTATGCTCTGAGCAGGAACAGCCAATCATAGACGGCAATTTACCCAACATCTGCCATATTGTTCTTTTTTAATCCTTACGTTTTACTTAACTTAAAAAAAACTTGTTTTGATTTGTTTTTATTGTTAATTTTGGAATGTTCTATCTCCAGTAGAACCACACTGACAAGTGCAGACAATGAAGATGCATGGAAAGTGATTGCAAACAAAATCAAGCTTTATTCTTATTTTTTGCATCCCTGATGAACAAAAAATGGGTCCAACATCCTATCAAATGCAGATAATAGGCTGAACTGACCCTATTATCAGTTATACAGTCCATATTGCCTCAATTCAAGTATTATTAATCATGACCAATGATATTTGTTTGTCACTTACATGACTGTTAAAAATCAGCTTAGCAGAGAAAGCCACGTCACAGTACATCACGTATAATGACATGACTGTTTGCAAAGAGAACCGCACAGTTCTCAATATACAGATCAGACATTTAATATTCTGTCTATAGAGTAGATGTCCTGACTTACTCTCATCAGCAAAGTAACCTGAGGGGCAGGTGTCGATGCAGCTGGAGTTGAGTGTGTTGAGGTAAAGGCCTCTGCGACACGAGAGACAATTGCTGGCTGATGGGCCATCACATCTCTCACAGCCTTTGCTGCAGCGTCTACAGCGACGAGACGCTGTGTCCTCATAGTGTCCCAGTGGACAGTGGCTCACACAGGTTCTACACATACACACATACAGAAAGATACAGTGTTAGATTACAGCAACATCTAGCTCAAGTTAGCTAACATTCATTAACATTAGCTTTCATAACCTACTAGTCATACCAGACCAAGTAAAGCTGTAGCATCTAAACCCTTGTGTGTGCCGAATTGAGCAAGTGTACATTTTATTGTTTATGAGTTCAACTTTTCATTTGGAAGACTCTATCTCAGGGGTCAGCAACCTATGGCACACATGCCAACTGTGGCACACAAGGCCATTAACATGGGCACACAGAGCAATTCAATAAAAATATTTTTTTAATATCCTTTTTTTTTGATAAAAACTTTTTTTCAATATAAAATATAGCCTGATGGTGAACTAAACAAACAATTTAATTTAAAACAATACTGAAATAATTAAGTAGTCTCAAAAAGCACCATTGTTTTTGACAGCAAGAGAGCACACACAATTGACATGGTCTATTTTACCGCTCCTCCCCCCTCCCTCTGATCCGCTGATGAGTGCAGCACTACAGCGGTAATGAAAATGTAGGATAGCTAGTTAGCTTTCTTTTTTAACTTTATTCCAAGAACAACTGATGATGGCATGAGCAGAAGTAGGTTGTCTAATATTTGCCTCTTTCAGCCGTCTTGGACAAACGAATTTGGAATTATTTCACAAAAGGACCGAGCTGTGTGCACTCTCTGCTGCGAAAATGTTGTGTCCAAGTGTAGAACATCATTTTGAAACAAGGCACAGGAAAAACTTCAAAGATAACGCTGATAAAGCTCAATCAATCAAGAGGGCAGTGCCCTCACTGTGGGCATCAAAATTCACAAAGCTGCGCAAAACGCTGGAAACTGCCAATATCGATCAAGTGGCCTCCATTCTGGCCTGTGGGAAAACCTGCCAGAGAAGTTTGACTGTCAGAAGAAGGTGGCCTTTGCACTGATTTCAGCATTTGGATCCACATATATGTGCGAACAGATATTCTCACATATGAAGTCCAATCTTGGGTCGTTTCAAAATACGGACCAAAGATCATGCAGCTCAGTGAAGAAAAAAGGGACAAGGTTCGCACTAAATCTGTGAGATTGATTTAATTTCTTTTAGTGCCATAGTAATTTTCATACATTTGCTCAAATAATGAAGTGTGTGTGTGTGTGTGTGTGTGTGTGTGTGTGTGTGTGTGTGTGTGTGTGTGTGTGTGTGTAGAGTGCATATCTTTTGGCATGTGGAATCTAGACGAGGAGAAAAGCAGCAGCGGTACATAAATCAATCGATAAATTCTCTTTGTGAAAATGAACTGGCACTTGGGTCTGTGATTTTTTTTTCTTTTTTAACAATGTAAAGTGGCACGGGACATCAGAAGGTTGCAGACCCCTGCTCTATCTGCTAATTCTTCTTTTATAAGTAAGATATTGTAAGATATTGTAGAAAAATAACAAAATAACAAAGCTCCTGAATACAGTAATAAGTGAGCAGTGAAAAATGCTACGACAGAGTATAAAGACTAACCAGACACCAAAATGTATGCTAAAGACAACGGAGGCAGAGTCTGCAGGAGAAATGCTCACAGCCCTGCACCAATCCTAGGGGTTGGTTGGCTGTAGGGGTTTTGTTGGCAAATCAGTTTTGTGTCTATTAACTGAACTGAGTTTAACAGGGTAGAACTGAAAGTAGATAGTGAAAACATGACAGACACTGCAGCCACTTCCAGTGAATGACTGTGGGTTAGAAGAAAGGTGAGTGATGCCAGCGATGGCAGCATGCTAGCTAGCACAGTTAACATGTTCATAGCTGTTAGCTAGTCATGTTAGCTAGTGATGTTGTTGAAAGGAGTGTATGTTTTGATATTTGCTAAGGTGAGGTAGCTGAGGATGATTGTCTTGTTGCTTGGTGGGTTGAGCAGCATGCTTCCAGTGATAACAACATGCTAGCCAAACATGTTGTTGGATAGCATGCTGTTAGCTTGCGATGTTATAGAACCTCTGTGTCACTGCATCGAACAAATCAATGACTGGATGTGGCAAAATTTTCTCCAACTAAATAAAGATAAGATAATCAATAGATAATTGTCTTTGGAGCACAGAAAGAAAGACAGAATGTCGGCTCTCACCTTGGCTCCCTATCTCTCATAACTAAAAGTCAAGCCAGAAATCTTGCTGTTATCCTGGACTCTGATTTAAATTTCAATAGCCACATCAAATCGGTAACTTTTTCAGCTTACTACCATCTAAAAGATATTGCAAGAGTCAGAGGAATAATGTCCAAGCAAGACCTAGCAAGGCTTACCCATGCCTTTATTTCCAGTAGATTGGATTACTGCAAGGGTGTGTTCACAGGGTTTTCAAAAAAAGCTCTTCGGCAACTCCAACTTATTCAGAACGCCGCTGCCAGGGTCCTGACGAAAACTAGGAAATACGACCAGATTACACCAGTTCTAAAATCCTTACACTGGCTACCAGTCACTCAGAGAATTGATTTCAAAATCTTGCTACTTGTCTACAAATCACTCTGTAGCTCTGGGCCCAAATACATCTCTGATATTAGGGCTGTATGGGTACAGGTAAAGAGGGGGTGGTCGGGGACACTTGAGCCTTATTGGTGGACCCAACTCAATGAAACTGTAGACTTGCCTGCACTCTTAAAGTCACGTACAGCTGCATAATGAAATTAATGTTCTTTTTGTTGGTAAAACAGGTCAAGGAATATGATTCATGAAAAGTGTGGTGAGACTAGTGGAACCAGTTATACGGTGATGGTGGTTGGACAACTGAGTGGCCCATGGCATTCAGATGAAGCTGCCTATCAAGCCAGTTGGACCAGCCGTTGTAGTTTAGCCTGTGCAGATACAATGTAGATATAAGGCTGGGTCACTCCTTTTAGTATTGTTCTGGTGTCCACCAACTCATGAGAGTTGCTGCTTTAGGTGCTAAATACTCCACAGTGTTCACTAGCTAGTGACTGCCTTTGTCTGTCTGCTGTTTAGTGCTTGCCAGGTAGTGTACAGTGGATTTATTAAAGCTTTTATGCTGAAAACAGCTGCCAATTGCTGCTGGAAACAAGACTGATGAGAGAAGAGTTGAGGGCTTGAAAACCAAAATAATTGGCTTAAAGCAGCTAAAAATCTCTATAGAGCTGGGGGGAACTGCAGAGTTGGGTTATATTTTTCTTTGGGTTTGTCAGTACCTTTCACAATCAGTTTTACAGTCATTTGATCCTCTGTCAATAGATATTGATTAGTGCAACTTTAAAGGCTGGCCAAACTCAACTATTTTAGGAAATGTTTGTCAAACTATCTGTTACCTAAAACAATGTGAATCTCATCTTTACCCTCTTTGGTTCTCAACTCTTACCTGCCACTTTTCAAGTTGCCCAAGCTGAAGTGGATACAGTTGAGGCAGTGGTCAGAATCTGGTCCATCACAGCCCTGGTCTCCACACTCACTGTGGCATGGTCCTTGATGCATAGTCCACATTTATTATGATCAACTTCACCACCATCATCATTGTTAACAGTGCAAACAGCATATAAATCTCTTTCTACAACATTATACATTAATTATTCTAACACATGGGACAAGAACTTGCAGGGTAACTCCTAAATAATGCTAAATGGAAAGTTTTCTTTATACATTTAACATCCGCCTAAATTTATGAATGTCTGTGTCTGACTGTACTTCATGTGGAAATGTGAGGGATTTTTTAAATGTATATTAGCTCCTGCTTTTATCTGATCTTATCTTTTATTATCCTAAAAAGAAATATATTCCCCCCATATCTTACCCACCTTCTTTATATTGTGCAATAGTTTTTGTAAACATTTGTGAAAATAAGCTATCTATACATGAGTTAAACATGCTTCTTACAGGGTATATTTCTAGATGTCTTGCAGAATACATACCCAAAGACATAGTATATTTTATATTTCATTTAAGATGTGAAAGTTGTGTAAAAATTTTTTTAGTCTCTCACCATTGTATTCGTCTTCCTCCTCCTCCTCCTCCTGGAGCTCTGGCTCCTCCAGGATCTCCTCTGGATTTACAATCTCCAACATCCTTGAACGGGAGTGCTGTCCCCTGTAAGGCTGGTAAGGGTGCTCAGATGTGCCATAAAGGATCAGTGTCCATTCTCTTAGGTTGCCTGTGCCAAGTAACGATCATAATAATCAGCTTCAAATGTAATGGTAAATTTAAATGTGTGTGTCTGAGTGTGCATGTGCTGCTGAGCCTTACCCAGCACCTCAGGGTTGCGTAGCTTTGACGGTGAGTCAATAATCTCCAGAGTCCATGTGCCCTTTGCCTTCTCACCCCAGAAATGAACTGTCATGAACTCCCAGTTCCTGAAGCCCCCATTGGAACTGTCAAACAACCTGTAAACACAACAGTGAGGTGAAATGAGTGCCGGTAAAGGTGACAGGGCCTCATTTTGGGGTGCGAAGTGCAGTGGTGCACCAGTTAACTTCTATTTTCCTCAACTGAGCTGGTTTGGTATCTTGGTGATTTGTCATGCACCACAAAGGGAGGAGAGGCACAATTGAGGGTATGGCAATCTCAATCCAGCCTTTTCAGAGCAAGTTGAAAGCTCTGCGCACTTGTATTCCATAATATTTTGTCACTTTATTTGGTGAACGCACCCTCGTAAAGTTTCTGAGATCAAATAAAAAGTTCCTGAACTTTTTAGGTCATGTATTGCTCATCTTTCCTTTAACTTTTTTTTGGTTATGAAATTAATGCCTGCAAGACTAAATAATTATGAATAATGATTAACAAGTGATTCTTACCAGCATCTGTCATCACAACAGCTAGATTCCTCTTTACAGCCATCTGAAGGCGTCATCTGCCGTCTGTATTGGAACGATGTTGCACGCTATCAAGGCACAATGACTCATGCCACATCTGGTTAAATTTTCTACCATCAGCACTAGACTGTTGCAAAATAACCACAGAAACTTCTGTACTTACATGCACATGATGTAGGTAATGATTATGAGTGATTATTTTGCACAGTTTCAGTTATTATATGGATCACTGTGGTGCCAAACAAAATCGTAAACTATTATGCATGAAAAACATAGTGATTACTGGATCATCAATGCGTCCAGAAAAGACATCATCTGCTTTTGGCAGCATATTTGAGGTGCTGTATTTATATTTGATATTCTTTACGACCCTGCCAATAATATGTTTCTGCTGAGGTAAACCCTAAACAGGATTCCCAAACTGGCAGCGTATCATGACTGTGTGTTTGAAATGTTTAAAGTGAAATTAGCAAACATGATTGGCCACGATTGTGACAGCCTCTTTACACGCCCACCTTCATGTATGATAATGTATTCTCCCTGATCCCACCCTGTATCCAAGTGTGCCAAAGGTGCGTCTGGCACACTTCACTGCAATCTATGTCATGCTGCTGGGTTCAAGAAAATAGGGTCCAAGAGCTCTATGTGTATGGGCTAAGGTACCCCTTAAGACCCCTTTACACTGTGCCATTTACATGTGATGAAATGACTATATCATGCAGTAAAACACGTCCACCAATAGCTGGTTTGGACCAAAGTAAACCAAAATCTCACAATAATACTACCGCTACCCACATTTATGCACCCAGCAGTCAGAATACAATATGAAATGAATGACCTAGAATGCACTGGGCCAGCTGCCTATTAATGTTTATTGGTATCGCAGCTGCTAGCATACCAGTGTTGCCGGTTATAATTGTGCAAACTTTAAATATAGACTGTCCGAGTGTGGCCTCTGCCATTGAGTTGGTAAGAGCGGAAACACAAGTGAACATAATCCAGTGAAAACATGGAGCATGCTTATGTCTCTCCATGTTCAGTGCGTTTTTAATTTTTTTTTTAATCACTTCTTTTACTTCCTCTATTGTTATGTGACTCTACAGTATCCTGTGTCCTGAGTGAATCCCTGCACGGCCCAGCAGCAGCTCTGAGTTTCAAAAGTTTTATTTGTCACATACAGGACATTCCACTGAGTTGTGGCTTTCACAGAGAAAGCTGACTGTCCAAATGCAGTGCGACAACATGGTATGGTACAATCTTTTTTAGAGGATATTCTGGAGATTTAATAGAACTTGCTGAGCAAGTGTACACAAAGTCACGTAGTGGAAGAGGGGCCAAACCATTTAAAATTTTATAAACTAGGCACAAATTTGAGAATAATCTAAAATTCTCAGAGCTCAGTACCCTACAGTGATGGAAATGCATTGGCTTTATGTGAAGAGTTTTTAGAGTTTGTTTGTATAAGGACTCAAAAGGTTTTATGGCTATTTCTCCAGCCTGCCCCCAACATGTGATGCAATAGGACATATGAGAAAGAATCATAGCATGCATAAATATCTTGGCTGTGTCCAAAGAGAGACAGTTTCTAATATGTCTAAAATTTGCTAAGTTGTACTTTATGGTTTTAACCGTTTTTTTTTTTAAACATGTTTCTTAAAGTTCAAATTTGGATCCAATGTCACACCAAGATTTTTAAAATCAGTGACTATGTTGATCTTTTCACCTTTGATGAGAATATCAGCATCAAGAGGTTGTACCATGGTTTTAGAGAAAAACTTACTCTTTGTCTTGTTTACATTTAGACTCAGACATGATTGATCAAGCCAATGTGTGATCCTTTCCAATGCAATTGTTAGCTTAGCAACAGCTAACTCAGCTGTTTTTGCATGTGTGTACACAACAGTGTCATCTGCATACATTTGCAGTTCTACATCATGACACTGTTGAGGGACATCATTAATATATACGCTAAATAATGGACCTAAGTGGACCTAACACTGATCCTTGTGGAACACCCATTGTGCACTTCATGTTACTGGACAGTGTGTCACAAACTTTAACACATTTTATCCTATTAAATAAATATGAAGACATCCAAGCCAGTGCTCTAGATGTGTCAAGGGGATATAGCAGGGGGCTCAGGACACAGCCTTGGGGAGATCCAGTGTTGAGGGTCAGGCTGCCTGATATGAAGTTGCTCACCTTTACCACCTGGGGGTGTCCAGTCGGGAAATCCAGGACCCAGCTGCAGAGGGAGTGGTTGAGACCAAGATCCCTGATCTTGGAGGCCAGTATGTTGCCTGTATGCCTGTATTAAAAGCTGAGCTATAGTCAATGAATAGTACAGTAATCTGGCGTGGCCTAGTTTCCTCTGCCAGAGTATGCATGAGTGCGGGTGGAGTGGATGACCTGGGTGAAGCATTACAATAAAGCTCACAGCTACTTCCATAAACTCACTGACGTCATCCATCATCACTGACGTCAGCTTGACTGGAACATGTTCCAGTCGACATCAGCGAGCGCATCATGCAGTGTGGCTTCGAATTACCAGTATTTTACCACTCCTCAATTCTGTATATGCAGTTTTTGAGAAGGACTCAAATGGTGTTATAGCCTGGTCTGGCACCAGGGGGTCAGCCATGTCTCCATGAACCAAGGGATGTCACAGTCCCTCATGTTGCGATGGTACTTGACCCTTGCCCTGAGGTCATCCAGCTTGTTTTCCAATGACTGGACGTTAGCAAGCAGAATGCTGGGCAGGAGGATGGTGGGCCCTGGTCCTAAGCCTGTTGCGGGTGTTGGCCCATTTTCCCTTGTGTTCTCTCCTCCTTGACAAAATTTTGGAAACTGAGTTTCAAAAATTTGAATATAACCCTGCCTTTACAGTTATGGCCCCTATTGGTCCTGGCTTACTCATGGTGAAAGTCCCAGATATATTCAAGATGCCCACTAGCTAATTGTCATATATGTGCTGGAAAAGTTGCCAACACATGATTTGGTGCGTTAAACAGGCAACAGCTATATAAATAGTTAAACTTACAAGGTCCATCTTCCACATCTTGGTTAATATTTACATTGCAGCTGAAATTGGCCATTTGAGTTGCCTCTTTTTTAGAGAAGGGCAGTCATGCACCAGAGACTCCTTATAAACTTAGTAGGGAACGCAAACAGGAGCCCTTTTCAGACAGGGAATATGTAACATTGCTGGCTTCATTAAGCTGTTAAAGTGATGGCTTTTTGTCCTTCAGACAGAGGAGACTTTTACATTATTGTTCCAATAAAAAACAATGATGGCACGATATTTGGCATCCAGTGCACTAGAGGGAGCAGAGAGAGAGGGATCTTATTTTACTGTTGAAGGTTTCATTAATAACTATAATGAGCATCAGGGATGCTTTCCCACACACACAAGTCCAAAATGCACAATTACTGAAGGACCGGACGTTAAGTTGGGACTCTCATTTAAGTCCCATTTGCTCGCATGTTGTGTATATATATGTAAGGCATCTCATTGGATAGGCCCATCCTTTTATTTAACAGTTGGCATGAATGAAAACTGAAAAAATGGCAGGGGCATGCTGGTCTGATTATTACCTTCAGTTGTACGAGGGTTTTTCTAACCTCTTCTGCTCACTGTGAGGGGAAAGACATTTTTATAGACTGATCTGGTATGAGAGGAATCTCCTCAATGCTTTAAAATTGTCTCTTTCACCATGTTTCCAAACTGATTTGGTAACCCTAACATGTTAAAATGCCGTAAGATTAACATGATGAATGATGGGTCTGTCTGAAAGAGATTCACACTTCTTCAGTTTCCCTGAATTGTTGTGGTGACCAATAACAATAAGTTGGTCCTGAGCTCTTTTGAAAAACAATATAACTTTCACCAGCTAGAATAAAGTATTAGTTTTGGTTAGCTCTTTCTGCTGCACTTGGTCATAGAATTGTAAGAAACTGAAAATGAAAAACCAGCAAGAGGAAACAGCCATTTGTCATGCCAGCACCCAGGTGTGGATATGGGTTATAGAATTACACTCTGTGTGAGGCATCAGAACAATGCACAACATAACTTGAACCCAGAGGATTCCTTGGCTTATGAGGCAAATGGACATAACCTGTCTCATTTGACTGTTTGCTAAACCCCCAAACATTGATTGTCCAATCATTGCTTGGTAACTGCAACTAGGCACAGCAAATCTATCAAGCACTGCAGACATCTCATCATCTGTAAGCAATGTGCATGCACAAGTAAGAGTGAACAGTATTTGGTACCCAAAGAGTTATTTCATGATTAGGCCTTTGTAACAACTGGTGGATAACTGAATCAGCTACCAGCATTTTTACTTGTCCGTTGTCCAATGAATTTAGCTGGCATTGCTATGCAGATGTGGTGTGTAGCAGACAATAGAAATAAAGAATAGATATGAAATGAATGTAATTTTAGTTGCAGCAGCAAATGAATGTGTAAATTAAGGAGAACATTATATATCCCGAAAAATTATTTAAGGGTTTTTCAAACTAAGGTGTTTTTAAGCTACCAGAGATCCCTTAGTTGTTGTGTTTTCAGCCATTCGCAGACTCAAAATGTGTTTACAACCCTTGGATTAATTTGCACTTGTAGAGAGGGAGATTAGCATTAGGTTACCCTATGATTACAGAATGCCAAGAAGAGAAAATTGAAGATAATACAAAGGGATCTGCAAAAAGGAATCCAGAAGCAGCAAGGGGAGGAGATGAGAGAGTAAATGTACATATGCATTAGCCATTAGCAATTAAAGGGATGCCCAGTAGAACATAAACCTCTGCCTAGGCATGTTATGAAATCTGGTAGGGAACCCTTTGAGTAACCCTGCTAACAGACAAATGGAGAGGAATGAAAACAATTTCCCTGTTCTGGGTAAAAACATACCCTACTAGTGCAGTTCTAGTGTTGCGTGTCAGTGCCTTACCACCCCAAGGAACTGGAAAGGCATGACAAAAGATAGAGCTGCCCAATCTTTTAAGGATGTTTGACAATTCTGTGACATGGGGGAAGACAGTATTGTCACTAAACTGAAGGTGTTCCACTTTTTCTATGCTCTTCCTATCAGCAATGTCCCAGCTCTACTTACGTGCTTACAAGAAAATGATGTGGACACATACTTTCCAAAGCTAACAAATCTCCTCAAAATATATGCTACATTGCCAGTGTCAACTGCATCACAAACAAAGTCATTAACATTTACAAAGTCATGGCCAAAACAATTCTCCTTTTATTTCACCACTTCTTCACTTCTTCCTTCTCTGATAAAACTGCTCAAAACAGCAAATTCTCAAAACGTTAATAGTTCCATGTTTTTACTACAGATGTTAAACATTTAAAATATTACTCATTCCCTGTAAATTGTGTGTCAGAGATGTTTGTGAAATAATTATTTAAATAGTAAATCCTTTTTAACACAGAGGTGTTGTTTTCCTTATATTCTGAATCACCCTATAAAATGTTAATCTTAATTAGGGATGTAGCCTTTTTACCAAACATGCAAGAAAAGTAGTCACAGACAGTGCTGCAGCAGACACTGAGAAAGAAATACAAGGTGGTGAGTGGTCATTTGAAGCAAACTGGGTCAGTAAAACCTTTATGAATTAAAAGCAGGGGAGCATCATCTCTTATCCACTGATGCTTGCCTTTGTGGTTTCCCCAGACCCTTTAGAAAGCAAACAGTCCATGTAGTTTTCTACAATTTTATTTATAAGAATATTATGACAAGGCCCTGGTATGACAATGAACAGCACTCTGCAAATATCAATAAAATGCGTGAAGGAACCAAAAGGGAAAGCAGGGCAGAGAGAAAAGGTGAGAAATAATAACTTCTGCATATGAAACCGAAACAACAGCATCTGCATGACTAGAATCCACTTAGGCATTTGGATGAATTGACCATTCATTAAAAGCCCGATGTGGGCTTCACATATTGTAACAGTACATTGGTGTGTGTAGCTCTCACCTCTTGGCCAGTAGCTGTGATCTTGTCCCAGACGGAGAGATGAGGTTGATCTCAAGGTCTCCTCGTCGCGGGTGGATAATAAGGACTTTGACCACCACATGTTCCAGGAAATCCACGTGCTGCTCAGCTTGTTCTGAACACCCAGAGGTGGTAATGCTGCTGTTCAGGCTTTGGCCAGCATGGATGTAACTGAGAGAACCATAAACATAAGCAATTATGCAACAGTTACACGATGAGTACAATGTAATAAAACAGGATTCCCACTCTTTTCAAGAAACCATTTCAGGACGTTTTCAATGATGCAACATGTTTGTGTTTGTAAAAGTCTAATTTAAAAGTCTTTTCATGCCGAGTCTTAAACTATTTACTGGATTTTTGAACAACAGACAAAGAAAGAGAAGTATAGTCCAGGACTAAACATCTGTCATCCATTTTGCATCCTGGTATTTGAACATACATTTACACATACACAGACACACTGATGCTGCCAAAAGTAATTTCACTGACATGATCACTGACAAAACATTTTCCACTCCTCAGTTGGATTGGCAGAGATAAGCATAGCCATCGATTCAATCTGCCAGGCAAAGCAAAATCAAAGTGTGCATGTGTCTGAATGTGATTACAATAAATATGGTATACATACAATATCACTGCATTTCATTGCTGTTTCTACTTTATATAATATTAATGTTACTATTATGATTTAATTTGTTTCTTCTGTCCACACAGTCTTTTTGTCAACTTTTATGTATTAGCTTCTTTTATTTATTGGATTTTCTCTTGAAGTGGAGGATTATATCATTGGGTCGCAGCAAATACACTTTCTGCATCTACATGTACACTGCCTGCACCTGCCTGCAGTTCTCTGACCTTGTGCGTCGCTCAGGTATCTGAACGCAGGTGTGCTGAGGAGGAACAGTCCTCCACTTGGTAGCCTCCAGCACCATGGCCTCTGCATCCACCAGGCCAAAGCCATACAGGTGGCTGACTGTGAGCAGAGACACAGAGTCATTAATAAACAGCAGTAATTATGCTGAAACCATCTATATTGAGCTGAGGCTTCATAGAAAAATTTGTTGTTGAAATGTCCTGAAGTGCACTGAGCAAAAAACAAATTGATAACATTCATTTATAGTCACAAAGTATAAAACAGAGTCAATGTACTATGTTATTATTAGAAGTAGAATGCAGTGTGCCTCTGTGTCCAGCAGCATTGGTCTTCCAGTCATCAGCTCTCAGGTGGACCGGTCTGGATGTCTTCACAAGAAGATGTTGCACATCCCTCCATGTGAGCAAAAGGCTGCAGAAAACAAAGACACCACTCATCTCATTTGTCCAGACGGACTTCACATGACCGTTATCTTTGTTATCTCTGTTTGGCAGTTTATTCTTATGACAACAAAAGGAAAGTTTTTGGCAGTATGTCCTACTGGTCAACTTCAGGCACCTTTAGACTGTGCAACAACAATGATCTTGTAAGTTTATTGCATGTCACATTGTGTGAGACAACTCTAATAAAATCTTGGTCACAATCTGTGTCAGACTGCACAATATCAATTTGAGGTTGTCAGATTGTGCACTGAATGAGTGGTGAATCATAACCCTTCAATAAAAATAGAAAAAAATATGACAGTCACTTCTTTTTCATTTTGCTTCCATTGTTTTGGTTTGTGTGCGCAATGGACATAATAAGAGTTTCCTCCTTTAAATTTTATTCAGCAATGTCACTCATGAAATATCACAGTGGCCAGTGCATTCATTTCATTTTGTCTCTAATTCTCTTAAAATTTCTGACATTGTCAGAATTTTGCCTCAGCCTGTCTCTAGACGCCAAAGCTTCAAATCTCTTGTTGGTGGATGAGTCTCAGATTAAGATCTAGGAGCAAAGTTTTGGATTGATGACTGAAATGGTAAATGGACTGCACATAAATAGCTCCTTTCTAGTCGTCCGACTACTTACAATACATGACAACATTCATCCATTCACACACACATGTTCATACGCTAATGGCAGAGGCTGCCATGCAAGGTGCCAACATGCACATCAGGATGTAATCTTCACACACACACTCACACACTGCTGATACAGCAGCACAGATTGTGAAACCTGGTGAACTTTCAAATCTGTCCATTTTACAGAATTGTCTAAAGGAGATTAGTCCCGCCAGCTCCTGCTGGATTTCTGACCACTTGCTCCTGCAATGTGTGTGTTACACTCCTGCCCGTTCTCACACTGTGTGTGTCCACTCCCACCCACACCTGCACACATTCTGACCATTCATGCCCGCACAATAGAGTTGCACTGATTTTGTCTTCTCCTGTCCCGCAGGAAAACACTTTTAACTTTTACTATTAATAAAGTGATGCATACCTGTCGGTAATAATGTAGTGAAATTATGTTCTAGTGCATAATTTCATTCATACTAGTGCCATAATTACAGTCATTCTAGTGCAATAAGTATGCCTGTTCTAGGGCAAAATACATTACTTATTTATTTTAGCCTACTTATTATTTTAGAACATGTTGTTGTGGACAGTCTCTGCTTACTAGATTAATATCTGCTTGGCATTAATGAGAGGTGTCTAAAGATAAAACGAACATAAAGTAACATTCAGGACAAAAATGATACAAGGACAGAGAGACATTTCGGAAATATGCTGCTGTCTCAAATAACAAAATGCATCTAATTTAAACTTTCTGTGCCATTTCACACTCAAAATGTGGAACTAAATTGCTCATTTACGCTCATTAATGGAGAAATACCTGTCAAACAACCCTACCTTTGACACTTACTTTCAACAGAAACATCGCAAACATTGCTCTTCACTTATTAGGCTAATTTAGAGAAATAATGATGTATTTGGTTGTTTATGTAGTGTCTAGATAAGGGTATCTTGACACAGTGCCAAGAGGTTAGATGTCAGCAGAAGACCTAAACAGACATAAGGAGAGATAGAAGACAGAGTGAAGGAGAAGAGGATAAAAAAGTTATGAGATTATTATGACAGAGTAAACAAGACAAAAAATAAAAAGGCAACTGACTTGGCCTCCAGAGCAAGAGCTATGATCCCCGCCACGATGGGAGCAGAGACAGAGGTGCCAGTATGACTATCAGTGCAGCGATGCCGGAGGTCAGTGGTTACCTGCAAGGTAAGGAGCATACACAAGGTTTTGATTTAATTTGAGGCTCTGTTTATTTATCTAATGTTTAGCCATGCTTGCTGTGTGGCTCTAGGGATGTCAATGTCGGTCAGCCTGCCCATCACTTTGGTCTAGACTGAAATATCTTGCCCCTCATTGTCAGTGTTAGCATGTTACCATGCTCAACATTTGGCTCTGCCACTGTCGCTTAAGTACAGTCTCACAGAGTTGCTTATTGTAAATGATTGATTAATGCTATATTGATTGGCCGCAGAAAGCCCTTAACTTGACAACATTTTGATAAGACTCTACATTTGCATTTGTATTATGTTATCCATGATTAAAATTCATGAGACATAGCAGTGTCTAATCTTAATATCTTAAAATAGAAATGAAATAGTTCATATTTATCAAGAATCTCAGAAATTGGGTTGAAAGTTAAATTAGAGCTGAAACATCCTCCCATTTTACAGTAAGACTTTGGAGTTTTCAGTGTGTGTGCGTGTGTGTGTGTGTGTGTGAGAGAGAGAGAGAGAGAGAGAGAGAGAGAGAGAGAGAGAGAGAGAGAGAGAGACAAAGAGATGGCAAGGAAAAGTTCTTCTTTGAGAGTGAATAACATTAACTTTTTACTACAGTCTGAACTGGTTAAATGAATAATTTATTATCGTCCTGGTTTGCAACCAACTCCTTGAGAAGACTTAATAATGCTCTAAGAAGCCAATTTAGGAGTAGATCAATATGAGTGATCAGAGACAAATATTAGTGTTCAGAGTTTAGCTGACACATAGAAAATACTCTCTAAACACTCTCTGTGTGGTATCGTCTCCACAAGCTAACCTCCACCCTAGACACTGCACTGGGAGGCTGGTTCTCTCATCACTCAGATAAGTTGAACAGAAGCCAAAGCATAATATTTACACTGACGATCACAGTGTAGAACAGAGAGACAAGGCTGGGAGGCAGAGCCAAGACAGGACCCAGCTCCGACTTCTCATAGTTAGTTGTTAACTACAGCGGAGCACTGCATCAATACATGTTTGTCTGGTGGTTTACTGTGGATATAAAGATTTTACCTACCTATACAGTAATACAGTAGTAGTTATTATTTATTTTAGGCCACAGTATTATCTGTGTCTAGCTTGTGCTCTTTTTTAGCTCTATTTTGGTGTCCACCAACTCCTGAGAAAAATATCTGGCTCTTTAGCTGCTAAATGCTCCACTATGTTCACTAGCTAGTGGCTAACTGTGCCTGTCTGCTCTTTGGATCTGGCAGTGGGTTTATTGGCGCTTTTTTTTTAAATACTGAAAACAGCTACTTGGAAACAAGGTTATGTGCACATCTTTTATGAAGTATTTCTCAATACAGAGCTACAACAGACAAAATGGCCATGTATCCAGTACTCACAATCTTCCTCTCGTTAAACTCTCCACTGCTGTAGGTTGTGGCCATGATGGAACTGCAGACCTCCAGGTACCAGGGCTTATTTCCGTTCTCTGTGGTGCTGGAGATGGAGATGGTGTAGATACTGCTGGTGTAACCATCACATGAACAGTGATCACCCTGCCGACCACCGTTACCTGATGCCCAGACAAAAATGGACCCCAGGCCTTTGCGACCCTGTGTGACACAAATGATGCAGAACTCAAAGATCAATCCTACAGATCTCAGTCAGCTCAGAGGAAGTTTTTTCATACCTTCTTGATGCCTTGCTCAAAAGCCTGTTTGGTTAGAGGCCCCGGGCCATCCACTGTCTTGCCATCATCCTTTGGCCCCCAGCTGGCACTGTAGATGTCGATGTAGTCAGGTCTGATTCCCAAGGACTTGGCCTCTACTATATCAGTCACATCACCATCCAGCATACGAATACCTTTGTCCCAAACAACACGGTGAGCTGAATGTGTGGCCTAAAATACACCAAACTCACTTCAAATGGAAAGGATGAAATGTAAGGGAATGCCAAATAAACTACACAATAACAAATTATCATTAGCCTTGCTTGCCTCTACAGTACACAGATCAAGAGAATAAGAGCTCTGAGGGTCTTTACTTCATTAGAAAGCCTATGCAATAATAATTACAGTATTAATTGTTTATGATGAACCTATATAAATTTAACCATCCAATAATGCAGCTATTTGTTATCTGAGCTGCCAGTACAGAAATAATACAGTCTGTTTGGTGAAAGTTGATTTCAGCTACGGGGAAACAACAAAAGTGCCAACATGGAGAAAAACTCAAATTTAATGTTTCAGTGATTAAAAATCCTCAACAACTGACATTACAAAAGTTGTGAAATTATTAATTTTAAATGACTGAATACTAGTTTAGTTAGATTTGACTGTTTTATGTAAAAGACATAAACTGGCACTTTTACCATAATAATCCACAAATAAGTTAGGATTCTTAAAATAGTAATATTTTCTTTCAGGGTATACCACTGTAAATGTAATCCAACGACCTGTTTCGCCAAAGTTGCAACCTGCAAGCTATGTGAGCTACATGAGATAATTTCCACTTGAGATCATTTGTGTGAGTGTGGGACTTTTGTTTCTCCCTTCTGACAGTGAGAGTAATTACAAAATCCTTGTCTACACATGCTTACGTCATAGGCTCTGCTGTAGCCTATTCCATCGCTAAGTTGCAGCTGTAAAACAGTGGATAAATTGTTTTGAGCGTCACACAACCCCCACGAAAATCACTGTCAGAATTTGATCCATTCAGTTCAGTAACTTTTGGAAAGTCTTGAAGAGCTGCACAATTAAATTATTTTATCCCCATTCAAGTAAAAGTAAAAGTAAAAGACTTAAACGTTCCACACTGCAGGTTTAACTTATCAAAAGAAACACCATACTTGTGACCCATGCATTAGCATGCAAGAGGACTGCAAAACTCATAAATGTATCTGCAATTTGCTAGTGACAGTTGTGAAATGGAGCAATTAGCACAATTTGTGATCTATGTGTAAGCAGAACTCGCAAATTGCTTTGGTGAAACAGGCCCCTGCTCTGAACAGACAGACAGCGAACTGCATGAGACGCATTACTGGCACCAAGATTGCAGTGTGTAGCTGGATTGGTAACAGCACATCCTCTCCTGCGCCTCTCCTCACACTGAGGCACATAGCAAGGAAAGGAAATAACCTCAGTGTGCCCCAGGAAAATACCAGTGCACCTTATATCCTATTGTGTGCTGACACAAAAAGAGTCTACAGCCATGCTGGCAGCTCTGTAATGCAATGCAACCAGTAACCTTATCAAACTGATTCCCTGAGATATACTTAGACACAGCTGTGCTTTAAGCTAAATGCCAATGTTAGCATACTAACATGCTCCCAATAGTCAGGTTTCCATCCAAATGCAGAGCAAATTTTAACCGAAACTTCAGAAAACCAATAAAAGAAAATCCATCTACTACTGTTTTGTGCCATGCTCATGTCATGTTTACTGTGCTCACCATTTTAATTTTGCATGTTAGTGTGCTTAAACTTGCTAACATACAAATTAGCACCATGGATAAAGAGCTATTCCTGCTGCCAATTTGTCACAGTGGCCACTCGCTGCAACAAAAAGCATCTTCCACATACACCAGTAAAATAAAACAGATGTCAGTAAAACTGTTGACAGGACACCTGGAACTGCAAATGAAGTGAATTATTGCTCTGTGCATTATGAAGTTTTAAACCATGAAGGTTCCATATTTGCAAAACATCCCCAAAGCAATTTTATGCTAATAGTATGCACATGTAATGCTACACAATGCAGAAACAAAACCTGGAAGCTCTCGAACTGTTTTGGACTATTGGGTGTTGGGTGAGCAGTTTTCATTCAAATGAAAGGGTGCCATTCTAGGGTCCAGGATTCAGGGTTATAATATTATAAGATCCATGATTAGCACCAAACACCTACATCTGATTTTTTTGGGAATGTCATGAGTTTTGCAGGTATTTGGTCATAAACCAAATTATTGGACAAACTGAAATTTTTACCTGATGATGGCACAAGATTAAAAATCAGGGGATTACCTAAATCATTAGGATACATAGACTGAAAAACCGGTATGTTTCTTTCACCAAAGTGATGAATCGACCAACGGCTGCTAGCTTGGCTAAAAATCACATGTGACAAATGTGACAAGCAATAAAATAATGAGTGGGAAAAAACATGTTGCAAGTTTGGAGAATAAGACAGAAAACACTACCTCCAATGTGAGCGTTGTAGGCAATCCCAACCATGCAATGGGAGTTATTGGCCACAGCTGCAACTTCACCTGCACACCGAGTGCCATGTCTAGATGTGAACAAAAAGAAAACAGACATTACAACAACCTTACATACGGCCCAGTTCTGTTTGAAGTTCAAAGGCTGACTGCTATATAATTTCTAGGAGGAATATCTGAAAGAAAAGAGTCTGTGACAGAGCTCCTGAGCATAGAAAATGTTGAATTTATCAACCATCACACCACCTATGGAGAGAGCTTTGACAGGTTCAGCAGAGTAATCATTATTCAGAGGCTGACACGCTCCCTTTCTTTACCAGACCTCCTTTTATAGAAACTTAATACACCCAAGAATAGATCATTTCCTTAAGGATACCTGCCAGTGCCTACAGATAATGGAAACATAGTAGAAAACAACAAAAACTAAAATTGATTGCCTTTACTTCCTACAGCCGTTCAACTCTCACAAGCCTCAGGCAACAACACTATAATGAATTTACAAAGCCAGTGTATAGAAGAAAGAGAAACTGGTGAGAGTCCTGAAACTCATGCCATCAATTTTCAACATTCAGTGTGTTCCAGGATCTGTCTATGTTCACTTTAGTTTGATTTAGTTCCCCAGAATGCCATTTGATAAGAACCAGAGAAGCAACATAAATATTTAACTGCCATTCAAAGGTGGGTTCATGGAAAAGTTGGTTTCTATGCTTCTCCTGTGATGGATTTCTCCTCATATGGTAAAAAAAAAAGATAAGTGTAGAAAGAAGCTTTCGATCATTTGATTCCTTGAGACCGACATCAAAATCTGACATTTACTGCGGGTATTAGAGCTCACATTTGCTGGAAATAGAAAAGACACATCTAAAGTGTAGGTATTAGCTGATTGTTGTAGTTTTTTTAAAGCTTATAGCCTTGTCCTTCAAAATAGCATAACATTTTAAAATGTTGTGTATTTCTTCCAGTTGTCCCCTTTAGCTTTTTCGCAAGCAACTTTATGTTTTGCTTTGTTGAATTATCTTTTATGCTTTGTTCAAACAGATCCTAGAAATATACCAAACGATGAACACGTTTTACCATATAAAAAGATAGAATGTAGCCTATATGCTCATACGATGTGTGTAACAGAGTGGTCATCCTGTCCTGTCATGTCTAATCAGTCAACTTCCTGTTTTACATTAAGAACTATAATACCAGTTTAATATAAGCCAGCCTGGGCTCTGCTCCCTGCAATGGGTTTGATTCAGGAAACATCAGGGTAAGAAAAACACTACAAAGCGTGATACTTCATCTTCAACCCTGATGGCAGAAGAACAGTGCACCTTTCCCTCCATGCTGTGCAGTTGGACTGCTACAGTTAATATGTGGCCAGGCTTTGGGCGCAGCATCATGGAATAACAGAGTGGGAGGAGGGAAATACCTTGAATACTAACAGACTTAATCCAACCCCAAACCAGGTGCAATTAAGTTATCTCTTCAAGGCCAGGTCATTCATTGCCAGGGGCCGTTGTCCTTAATTGATCTCTTTGGATATTGATCCTGATTAAGGCCGACACAACCTTACTGTGAAATTTGCTGTTTTAAATGACAAATATGGCACCCTTGTGATTCATATAGATGTGAAGAGTTTGTCAGTTGTGTCATCAGTTGGTGTTGATGGTTTGTAATTAAGCTGTTTTCAGTTGCTGTTACTTGAATTGTTGCTGTAAGTGAGCTACAGTAACGTTAACTTGTCCAAAGTGAGCTTACTTTATCTTTGTTTGGCCCATTTGAGTAATATGCTTGTCAAGGCATTGTAGCTGACAGCATGCATCAGAACATCTACACCTACTGTTTTCTGTGTAAAATCCTGCACACCGGCAGCATCTTGTCACGTTAGCTCTCCAGAAAAGCAATAATTGTGACACATTAACTCAGAGGTTCAACACGTCAGCTACTCTGTCTTAACTACTTCTTCTGTCTGTTCTTCCGACGTGTGTTATGGGTGTGGTATGGGCATGATGAGGTCGTTAGGATTTCTCTGACAGTTGTTCTCAAGTGCAGTTTCAGTTTCAGAACTGTCACCTGTCACAATTATCTTCCTCACATGGGGAAACTTTGAAAAAAGAGTGTTTGCGTGTATGGGAAACAGAAGTGCTCTTGAGAAATGCCACAGTAAGAGATGAATGTACATTAAAGGTGCAGCGTGTAGGATTTAGTAGCATCTAGCAGTGAGGTTGCAGTTTGCAACCAATTGAATACCCCTCCCCCTCCTCTTCCAAGCGTGTAGGAGAACCTACGATGGCCGCAAAACCCATGAAAACGCGAAACGCCCTCTCTAGAACCAGTGTTTGGTTTGTCCATTCTGGGCTACTGTAGAAACATGGCAGCGTAACATGGTGGGCTCCAAAGAAGGGGACCTGCTCCCTATGTAGATATAAAGGGCTCATTCTAAGGTAACGAAAACACAATGATTCTGATTTTCAGGTGATCAATTAAAAAATACTTATAATTAATGAGTATTATATTCCATTTCTGCCAAGTCTGTTCCACTAGATGCCACTAAATTCTACACACTGCACCTTTAAACAAATAAAACATGACATGATTACAATATTGGATTAACTTATTTTGTTAAGCAAAAGAAGCACATTATGGGGGCACATTGTATTAATCACATCTTGACAGTTGTACATGATATATGAGTCAAAGTCTGTATAAGTCTTAAAACAAATTACTTCTCATCATGGATATCAAGAGTCTTGCTGTATAGCGGGCACTTGACTACAAGAATACAAACACAATATTAACAGCACAGAAGGACCAATGAAGGACAGCAGATTACATTGAAGTTGAACGTGACAGTGTGGAGCTCTTTCTTACATGTTTTCATTGCGAGAGTCATAACGTGGTGTGGGGTCATGGTCATTCCCGTTGACGTCATAGCTTGCCAGGTGGTCCTGCAGGAATGAAAAAGGCAACAAATATGAGAGACTGGGACAGAGAAAACAGCTCACATCTACTCCAGTTAATAAAAAGGAGATACTGTACATCTCCCTGTGCCTTTTATGTCATTGCTCATTTTGTGTTGTAGGAGAACTAGCAACAAATTGGAGCCAAATACTGGGATACAAAACTTAGGGCAATAACGCGTGATGTTACATTTTATATCAAATCTCTAAATAGTCATGGTTCAATGTTCCAACGTTAACAGGTGGGTGGCACATACGTAGTTCTGAGCGAGATCAGGATGGTTCCTCTCGATGCCATCATCTAATATGGTGACCACCACATTCTTGCCAGTGTAGCCCCTCTGCCAGGCTGCCAGAATGTTCATCTCTGAGCGGCAGCGGCTGCTTTTATCATTGCAGTGCTTACAAGAAAAAAAAAAAGACAAACACCATGTACTACTGAAGATACAGCTGAGATGCAGCAATATAGGCTCAGTCTTTCAGGCGGTCCTTAGACCTTCACTGGTGCAGCAACACTGTATGGGTATATGTGTTTGTCTGCTTTGGTTTCTTGTGAACAGAATAATACATGAAGGATAGACAATTCAGTGCACTGTACTTACAATGTACCACATGTTGGACCATTTTGGGTCATTGAAGTGAATGAAGTTTGGGTCACTTTGGGTGTACCTCTTTACTCTTGGCTTTACCAGTTGCTGCTGGGCCCACTCCACCTGAGGATAGAAATGAAGATAGAAAGAACATGATGATTCACTTTCAAGTGCAAAATGAACCAGGCTGTTTTATATATAAATTCTTTAAAAATACTTATACAATTATATAGGGGGCACTGGGGGGGTCCTGGAAGAACTATTTTTGAAAGGGGGGAGTTGAGGTGTTCTTGGGGAGCGTTTGGGTGTGTTTTTCATGCCAGTGTAGTACTACATTCAAATGCGTATTTTCACAATTTTATCATTAGTTTTCAGGGTTTTCCTATGTTTTTTCACACCACTGTCGAGTCTATTTTATTCCATTTTAAGCGCATAACTACAGTTAAATTTGTGTATTGGGCTCTGAGAGCTTCCAAAATGCTGGTGACCTACACTTAACACTGTCGCTGAATGCCTCCTGCATAGACACAGGGAGCTCTCGCTGATGCTGCTCTGCTAAATGTGCTCTGCTTTCTGCCACACGGGGAAACTATGCTGAGTCTCTCCCGCGTTTTGCTGTCATTTATGGTTGCGCTGGCTTCTCTGTCCTCGCATCTGCTCCATTTGTCAGTGTTTGTGTTTAGCTTAGTTTGTAACGTATATTAAAATTTGGCAAATTCTTGTAAACTTAGCTACTGGCGCAAATCTGCCCATCCTCTCAACCAACAGCAGAGGGAGGAGGACAGGAGGAAAAACTGATAGTGACTGATGTCTGAGTTCTTCATTCTTCTAAACTTCACTCAGTATTTAAATGTCTGGAATATTATTTATTTTATTGACATTTTTGATTTCTTTCCAGTGAGATATTATTGAATTTATTTGACTTTATTGACTTTGTTGATGGAAACGTTACTGTTGCTGCTGTAGAAACAATATTTTGTCATATTCAAAATAGAAATCTATTCTAATCCTGTTCTGAATTTATTCTTTTTTAAAAAGATAATTTAAAAAATATATATATAATTCTTTAGTAATGAAAAAAAAGAGTTTTGATAAAGAACCGGACCAGTGTTGGCCTATGGATAAGATAAAGATAAAATTTTAACCATATCCGCCATTCACTATAAGCCCATTTTACCAATGTTCTGTGGCACATGTTTTTTTTTAATAAATATTGTAATGATAATAATCCAAAGTTATGTGAAAATGTATTGTTTTTTGGTCATAACATCAAATTTGCCCCTGTGGGCCTAACCTTTGACCTGGTTATTTTATTTGACCACTGCAGGTATGATTATTTAATCAACAGGATAGCATCATAATACAACAACAATCAGCAAAATGGCACAGAACAAGAAAAACTACTGCCAGTATTCCATTGGATTCCTTAGCTAGGGGTACATATCCTTGTGCTTTTTGTCCAGTAGTCTCAGACTTTTTTCTTGGTAGGCTGCTCTTGTTTTCCGTTGGAACAATTAATAAGAATGCTTCTTATTTGGCACCAGCATCAAATAACCGCTTTCTGATTAGTTGCTGTTCATGATCAATAACAAGACCTGATTAAAGTTTGAATGTCAAATTTCTAACTGTTGCATTTGTTTACCACTCATGAATATCATTTCTACTCACATGGCTTTTTTGCTCCCCGAGAAATTAATGATAATGATATTCCAACTGTCCAGTTAAACAAATCTATTATTTGGCTTCATTGACCTGCTTTTTTAATTATATAACACAGAATCATAATCAAAATTAATATTGATGGAAGACAATTAGCCTACATTTTAATTGAAGGGGACAGTAAGGGACCTGGATAATGAATAGGGGGGCGCTAGCCAAAAAAAGGTTGAGAACCACTGATATAGACAACTCTTTTTTTAAAGATTTATGTTGGGCATTTTTCCTTTATCCAACAGCTGAGACAGGAAATATGGGTAGAAAGAAGGGTATGACATGCAACAAAGGTCTGCGTCTGGAACCAACCAGAAGGTTATGTGGCATGTGTCTTAACCAGGTAGGCTAGCAGGGCGCCAATAAGTGACAGAATATTATAATGTGGTCAAGTTCGTGCTGTGATTTAAGATTCTGCTTGTTAATTTCTGCTTGTCGGATTGTTTGCTATGCACCACATGACATGTACCAATAGACCTTTTTCACAGTGGACATTTTAACTTGTCACAGTAGGAAAAGCACAGGTTAATAACATTAACGATGGCTCAGTTCTATTCAAGTGTTTTTCCTACTGTGACATGTTAGGTCTTGGGATGTAACCTTTTCTCACTCACTGCTGTGTTATACTGTATGCTCTACTGATGGTTTCACATGGAAACACATTGGTCCGTTAGCTGCAAATAATATTCGCCGAAATTACCATCACATGGCATGTCTCTTTCACTTTGTTTAATTGGCACCGGAGTCGAGTGGATGTGTTTTGGGGGAAACAACCACACAGCAATTATTTTTTTCCACCCAACTGAAACTCAGTCCAAGACTGAAGACTAACCTGTTTCCTCTTATAAAGTTGTTAGCCAATTTTTATTTGAATGTTGCAATAACCTCACAAAATTATGAAATTTAACGATTTCCATGAAAAAGAAAACATTGGAAAATCTGTTTAAATTACTTTTGCAGCACTGGAAACAGCAGCACAACATTTTTACACCACTGTATAAACATACAATTATGACAGAAATATGTGAACTGTTGCCATTGTGGTACTCCAAAGCTATGTCTGCTTGGCTGCTAGGTTTTAGCCCAGAGGGAAAAATGTGTTACTCTGACCATGTATCTTGTGTGTGTTGTACATTTTGATTCACCTGAGGATCCATATGGATGAAGCTATGGGGGCCTTTCAAAGCGTTTGCAGCTCTGCGGACCACTCTGCTGTGGTGGAAATGGTAATGATCCTCCAGGCTTCCTATCTGACCACAGACATCCAACAGCATCATCAAGACAAGAACATTAAAAGACTTCCATTGAACTATAAAAGAATTCGCATTTCGTCACATGTGTTTAGTCTACCACTAATCCATTGTTTTCTTAATGGCCTTTACACTGATGTGGTCTGACTTTTTAAAGTAGAAAACTTAAACCTGCTTCTACAAAGTTCTCCACATTCAAAGCACATTTTGGCCATCTGTATATGGTATATGATGTCACGTAATAAATATGCATGTTCTCTCTTGACTTTGCAACAAGAATGTGAGCAGGAATCTCAGCACATGTGCACAGCTGGCACACTGCGGTATTCTTCAGACTACAGTCTACTCAAACCATCCCTCACTACATCTGTCTTCATCCCTTTGCTGCTCTTTACCTCCCTCAACCACTCATATCTTGTGTGATTCTCTTTTACACACTAGTACCTTAAAGAAGAAGGTTTTGGTACCACTTTCTAATAAGGCACCCTTTATAAAGGGTTTAAAGTTATAACTAAAAGCCTTATTTATGTTCATAATTAATTTGCTGATGTTTTATAGATCAGGCTACAGGTACAGGACAAAAGCAGAATACAAGGAAAAGTAGTGCGCATGTTTGCAAGCTCCCAAAAAATTGAATGATGCAACTTTTCAATCTACAAGGTCTTACTCTGGCAAACTTCCATGTGAAAAACAACATGCTATGTATACAGAAAAAAGAATGACAGCTCTACCTATAATTAGGAGATCACATGATACAAAACCATACAGTGTACTAGGCACACAAAAACCACATAATGTCCTAAAAAAGGACTGTAGCCTACACAGGACATGTGTGTTACACATTTTTGCACTTTTATAATGTTGGAATTCCTTATTTTTTGTCTGTAAATATGATATAGTCTGTTTTTTGTCATCATTTATAGGCCAATATAAGAGTGAGAGAGAGTTTGGGGTTCCCAGGTTGTGAAAAATACTTCTGGCTGGTTTTTATCCCTTTGATAATCCATTCATGAATGATTGTGGGTTTTATATTCTCTAATAAGCCATTGAGTCTCCAGTTATAAATTTTAATAAGTGGTTATTAAATGGAGTGTGGTCCAGATACTGGATGTCCAGATACAAAAGCAGGTTTTTCCCACAGGGTAAGTAGTCTATTAGCCAGATGAACTGAAGAGCTAACAGGACAAATCAAGTGTTCTGCGGTAAAGCGATAAACACAGCTAGAGGGATTTTTCACAAACCAGGCAACCCAAAAACACATTCTTATGAAATGACATACAGTTATTAGCATTAGTTACAATTTATAAAATATTTCTAAAGGCTTCAGATATGAGAAAGTGGTGGTGATTTTTTATATCTCATTTGTTTAGCTGTATTTCAATAGTAAACATCATTTCCCTGTGTCAAGAAAATTCACCTTATTTTCTAACACTTTAAGTCCCCATTTTTAGCATTTATAAGTATACAAACATGTCATACATGGTTTTTTAACACACTACAGTGTAGGTGTCAGCAGATACATTTGTTTATTAATGTATTTGTCAGCAACTATAACTCCTCCTTTGGGCACCCATAAGTGGAAGCTGATATATAAACAGATGATGAATGACAATATAATAAAATACAGTTGTTATCATATAAAATATGTCTTCATAGGGGAAGGTATGATTGTTGACAAATACTGTACATTAATAAACAGTTAAAATGTCCTTACATCTGCTTATAATTACACTGAAGTGTGCTATAAACTATTTATTAAATGTTTGTATACTGCTTGTAAATGCTAAATAAGGGGACTTAAGTAAATTGTTACCCTTTACTTTTTAATGGTTCAGCCTCTAAAGCAAAAACTACAAGCAAGTACAGTAAATTCATGTGATGCCATTTATTCTAGTTAATTTACTTACATGAATTCTATTAAAATTCCAGAAAATATTTATACTTTTAAAATTTCATGAGGCTGTTTTCATGACAATATCTTTCAAACTGGGAATAACAGCACAGTCACAAACAGAGACCAACATAACGTCATGATACTTTCTTACAAAGTAAACATAAAGGCCTCCATGAACAGCAGTGATAAGAGGAGTAACAGCTCGATCATTACCTGACCCAGGTTTAAATATCCATACTTTGCTGCGATTCTGTCAGCCTGTTCCGGACCACCTGTAATCCGCACTGCCCAGTGGTTTGTATAAATGTTCCCTTGTCCTGTGACCACCGACCGACTGGATTGAATACTTAATAAAACGAAAAGCAAAAATAAAGTCATCCTGTCTTCAAAGTTGAAAAATCAGTCAGTTTACGGGGAAAGTGTTGAAATCCTTGGTACAGTCAGTAGCGCAGCTCTGCGTAAAGTCTGTGTCATGAGTCCATCATGTTGTCGTCACCACCGGTGAAAATCACGTATCCATGCCGCGGAGGAACTGTGCCATATGAACTCAGAGCAGCCAGTGGCGCAGAGAGGCTGGAGTCCGCACATGCAGGAGACACAGAGGATCAAATCAGTGGATGCTACTGCAGGAGTGACTGGACCTCATTACAAATACTGTAGAGCTCTTTATTTCATTTCACAAAACCTAAACAATGACTTGCATGACACATGTGAATATTGAAAACATCTCTTCAGCTATGATGTGCATAAATGTTTTTTTTGTTGTTGTTTTGTTTTTTTCAGACTATATTACAGCATTAAAACAAGGTGTAAATTTGAATAATTCCCCCCAAAACAACTGGTTCACAGACTTCAATTTGCAAAGTGCAAAATGCACAAAGAACTCACCACAAAACACTAACACAAAAAAAAAAAAAAAGGATCTTAATAATTTGAAGTACAGTTTCCTCCTTGAGTAAAAAATATAGAAAATAAACTGTCCAAAAATACTATTTGAGTGCATGTTTAAAAATTACAACAACAAATGACTAAACACTGCGGTGAAAAGTCATATTTGTATTTTGCGTCATTTGGGGCCTCCTGCTGGCCATGTGGCCCTAAACTGCTACTTAGATTGCTTGGGTCCCAGTTTGTTATTATCATAGGATTCAACTGATCCAAGTTTTTAAAGGCTCATATCAACAATGATGTTTTTTGGGAATTTTAGGGAACTGATGATTCTGGTTCAGCTTTGCTCTACTTGTATTATTATAAACTTTTGGATGTGGTAAAAGTTTGGAGGAAAAAAATAGTGGTAAAAGCACCAGGCATGAGTCCCCTGTATCATCCAGGGCAGCAACCTGCTTTAAGAATTTGCAAAAAACTTTGATTAAGTATTGAAAATAGTTTTTCTTTATACTTCAGAGATATAAATCAGAGGGGAAAATTTATTTTCATTGTGTATGTAGTCTCTGTGTGTGTGATTTTATTTCTGAGAAGTTTGTACACACACATACTATTTGGCAGATCTTTGCCCTGGCCGAGGCCACGTTATGCTGGCAGACTGGCAGGGTTGTGTTTGAAGTTCTGAGGTGGGGTATGTGTCACTGACCAATGAATCATCTGTTTCTACAAACACACAGAGGTTTTGAGGGACTGCTGGGCCAGTGTGAACAAATATGTTGTCCATGGATCTATTCATACACCACCACAGCTGATTTGATGTTGACGTATAGGGTTAAATTTTAAACAATGTATCACATTCTGTCCATCAGCTATTTGACAGAATGAACGGAAGAACTAAAGTTTCAGAGTTCATGACTGAGGCATCTCAGTGACAGGATCACAATTCAGTGGATAACAAAAATCCAGTGGATAACAGAAAATCCATTGGGTTGTCATAACCTCACTGACATCTAGTCAGGAAAACACTGAGAGACGCAGCGAGGGAATAGTCCAGCAGTACTCAGGTTTATTTTTTAAAAAACCCTTTGGCTCTAGAGGAGCTCCACGTCTCACAGGAAGTAGTGGGAGTACCATCAAAATATAGACCTTTTTTTCAGCAGACATTTTGACTTGTCAAAGCAGGAAAAGCACTGGTGCAATTAATTACATTAAAGAGGAATTTCACCACTGCAAATACGAGAAATATTTGATAGCAGAAATGTGCAATAATTTTTGAAATTACTAGAGAAAACTCAGAAAAATGCTGTAGATTCCCCTATTACTCTAAAGGGAAAAATCCTACAACAACCAGAATGCATTGTGTAAAGTCCCGTACAAGCCCACTGATGGTGTATTTACTGAATGTAGGTGGCGTATTCATTTTCTAGCAGAGCGGCCGGTTAGCAGAGACATAGTTAGCGGTGAGCAGCATTATATTATACCACTGTGCAAGGATCATTAAAAAAACTGCACTCTGGAGCTAGTGTTATGTGGATCATTGCAAACTTAGCTGCACACAAGCCAGAATGCTGCCAGAGCACATCGGTGGATAGTCAAAAAACCTCAGAGTCTGCAGTCTCCATCTCAGCTTGGTTTGGGAAACATTGTTGGATGACAGAGTGAAAACTTCAATCCAACACTGTTTCTTTTATCGCTATGGACGACAAGGAACCGGGACCTCAAACTGAATGCAGCCGTGTAAGTTACAAGTAACGCACAGTCGATGTGCTGTACTGTATTCAGAGTTGATAAAGTCCAATATAATATTTTGTGAGAAAACAGTCAGGTTTACCAAAGCACCATAAAGTTTGCGGTTTTCAGTTCTGTTTCTATTGTAGGACATCTGTCATGGACACTACACCAGCCATCACCGAGAACCAGTGAGTGGAGAGGTCTGCTGTACCCTGCATCCAAGCTTCTGTGTGCATGTGGTCAGTTGAGAAACTCTGCACTGAGCTGAGGGCCTTGCTGATCAGTGCAGAGCTTCATGAAATACTGCATATTCTACTGTAGATCAAAGGAAAAGAGGAATTCCGTGGGCTCCGGATCCTCCTCCCTGGTTGACGTCAATATTCTTTGCCGGTCTTCCTCCTTCAGAATGAGCAATTTCGGCTGTTTCACACCACTCAGGAAAGTCGACTTGTTGTTCTCAATATACTGCATGGCAGTGTGTATGTCCTTAATGACCGCAGGCTCTTAAAACACGAGTGAGGGAATCAGCAGACATGTTACAATGCAGACATATTCTTGCAAACAGCAAATACTGTTTGGATTGTACAGTCTATTGTGTGTCCTTTTGCCAATAGTCTCATATTATTACTTGTATTATCGTGTAAAATTATGTGTTATGTACATGCCCTGTTTTACAAACTGTGACTGAGTGGCAAAGTGACATAAATCACATTTTAGATCATACCTGACAATAAAGAATAACCTAAACTAATGTGACACCCATTACAAAGATGAGCAAACGGTTACCATCTGCATTATCTGTGTTGCTCCTCTTCCTCTTACGAGAGGGCTGGTCAGTCAGTGCTGGTCTAAAAGACAGCACCCAACAAAGTGATTACACATGCTTGTATCAGAATGACTAGATTGTAGCACACTAGCAGACTTACTCAAATTGTAGTTACAATATGGTTTAATAAAAGAGAAAAACTCACTCTGTGTGGAAATTGTCCATCAGTACAGCGCACCAAACATCACTTTCTGATGTGCATCATGTTGGTCTGCATTATAAATAAAAACAAGTTAAGACAGGTGGACTGATAGCTAGCAGAATATTTCAAATCATGTGGACAAACCTTGACAATAAGTCTTAAATGTGTAATGTGTCAAAAATGTAATATGACATGTAGGCTATGTTTTGGTCTCCATACTGGTGTTATCTACTTCATTGAGTAACAGCAAGTTTCTCTGAGGATACAGGCTCTTGTCTCTAAGCTAAGTTGTCAAACACCAGCTACAAGGTTTCTGTGTTTACCTCAGAGGGATTTTGTGCGAACTTGGCATCGCTCGCCATCATAGCTAGTTAGCATCCAATCATAAGGTTAGCCAAAAAGGTCATATTTCCTCCACTATTAATATGAACAATTACTTTAGTCTGCTCTGGTAATCAATATACAGTGCTGCTTGAAAGTTTGTGAACCCTTTAGAATTTGCTCTATTTCTGCATAAATATGACCTAAAACGTGATCAGAAACATGGAACCTTTTATAGGTTCCTTGTTTCCTTGTCGCTTCCTCCTCTATACTCTGTTGTGTTCGATTCCACAGTGTGATATTCAGCCTCGTAACAGTAGCACCACATCTCGCAACATTGCAACATCATATCATGAAACTAGTTTTCTTACAAATATACAGATATTTTAGTGCCTGCTTCTCCCTATTGCTAATGAGAAAACAACATGGCAGACGGAGTGTTATGGGAGACCCCCTTTTGACAGTCTTTGAGGGCACCACTTAAAAAAATGAGGAAAAGTAATTTGTAGTCCATGGCAGATCTCCAGATTCTCCAGGCTTTCGCAGCTGGATGAAGAGGGATATTTTAAGTGACAATGGCTACCACCTCAGGTGCTGGTTAATAAAATCTCCCTTCTGACATTCCCTCTCTTCTGGAAGGCTCAGACAAATCTTAAAGTCTGAAAGCATCGCTCGATCTTGGAACACTTCCCACTCAACCAGAAAGTCCTGCTCTTTTAGTCTGGGGAATGGATCTACTGTAGCTAGTGACTGCATTTTTGGCTATCCATAGCTCAGATCTGAGCATCCCTTCTAGATTTTCCTAGGAGAAAGGACCTTGAAGTCCTCCAGGATACCGATTAGTACTGGATACAGTAGTACTTCTCCTTCATCTGAGCCTGTGTCCCTGGGTTTCTCAACAAGGAGATCAGTGCAGTCACCTGAGATATATGATATTTGTAAGTACTTCATCTTATTTGTAATATTGTCTTTGTGTTGCACTGCTCACCTTTTTCCACTGATTTGACATTTTCGTCATCTCCTGGACAACCTGAAAGAAGAATGTGTTCCTCCTCTGAAATACTTGAAACTGCCTGTGCAGTTTATCATGCACCTCTTGCATGAGGCAGAGGGTTGGTGGAAAAAACTCATGATTGTAGAACTATGCAGGCTCTCCACAGTGGGCCCTGATCTTGCTTGTCTCAATAAATCTGCTAGGACATTAGGCACGATCGTCCTCATGACATCAGTGGCCTCTCTGCTGCTCTCCCACAGTGTATGGTTTCCTCCCTGGAAAACATGAGGCTGGCGGTCCTGTTGTTTCAGCCTTGATAGAACCAGAAAGTTGAATTGACAATTTGCTCGTACTTCACCAGGTACAGCACACATTTCTGCTTCTTGCAGTCTGCTAGGGTCTTATTGAGGTGGTGGGCAACACAACGAACAATGATAAGGCCAGGGTAAAGGTCCTTAAGTTGCTTGCCAACTCCTGCTCTGCAACCTTCAAAGAATTTTTTTTTTTTTTAAAAGGTCAGATTATTAATCTGTAACAAAACTCCTCTCAACTGTACTGTAAACTACCTATTCTCACTGTAGAAAATTTGATTTCTTATATACTTACATTTATTCTATAAATAGAATCCTTAAAATATACCAATGACTGTTGAGGCATGTCACTGGCAAAAGAGGTGAATCTGTCCAATAGGCAGCAGTGCTGTGGCCTCCAGAATAGCCTCTGTAATAGTGGAGTCCCCTGCTTGAAAACTCCTCATGGTCAGCACCTTGGTCTTCACTTGACCATCAGGCCCAATGTACCTGAAGTATAAAACAATGACGTGAATAATGCCATATAAGAAGACAAAGAAAACAGAGTAAAAATGTGCTGTAACTCACACTAAACAAATCTGAAACCAAAACTGAACCTCACAAACTGTTTGGTGACAGAGATGTCGGTTGTCTTGAGAACCATAAGTCCCCAGGCTGGAGACTTGGACACTTCTGCCACTAGCTCCTCAGCTAGCTCAAGGCCTATGATCTCAGTCATCTTACTGATATTGTGGACACTCATATAATTTGTGTTGGAACTGATCTAAATAGAAAAGATAATCTGATTTTAGACATTAGATTCAATACAACACAATGTTCGTTGCTGTCTTTATATAATAAGCTTACAAACATACAGTACATGGAGTGCGTTATAGTAGCAGCCCAGCTTCTTGCAGGTAGCTGGTATGATGGAGCCACTTCAGGTACTCAAATTATGTGAAAGCAGTTTAGTGCTCTATGTCCACTCCTGTGTGTAAGAGCTCTCTCCACTGTTGTTAAAATAAAAGGAAGTATTGACTGACTGACTGACATACACATTTCTTGACTTGTTCTATACCTGACTTTATCAGATTTATTTTTAGCTGCTCTTATTGGCCTCTCTTCTGGCAGCTTCTATATGTGCCTTAGAGTTCTGGTGACATGTCACAGCATCAAGCCTAAAATTTGTGCCGGGCTTTTCAACAAAACATCCCTCTGATGGGTGGTGTTGGCAGCACAGGGGCCACACCACCCCATCAGGTGTGTTTTAGCCAGCTATGGCTTTTAGACCATGAAGGGTCAAAGCCACTGGACCTATTCCCCACTTCCTTTTCACTTTCTCTCAGCTGCAATTTTCTCTCCCTCATGGCATGTTCAGATTGGAAGCAGAAGCGCCACGAAGCATCAATTCTCGTGCGAGGAGGAGCCTGACTATTAACACCAGAAGCCCATTTCTCCGCGCCGGTCAACAAGTTCTGCTCCTCTGCTATTTTCTAATGATATGTAGAGCTGATCTTTATCATGGGTAAGTAATAGTCTCATCAATTTATAACGTAAAGCAATGTAATTATGTGGCTTATATGAAGACAATGAGCAAAACTTGCACAGTACTTGCAATAGCGTATCTGACAAGGAAACTTTAGGTTACTTGTGTAACCCTGATTCTCACACACTGAGGCCATGTCGTAGGCATTTCCCAATGTGATTTGGGGAATGCTATGAAAGAGAGCACACTAATATACTATTATAACTCATATAAATGATATATATGATATAAATGATCTGATAGAGAAAATTTGTGTGAAAATGTGATGTCACTCTGAACCTGGTGTCAGTCTTACTCGGCCCCTTTCATCACTCTTGTTGCTGCTGTTTTCCCTCTGATGATCTTAAGATATTCAAAGCAGTTACTCTGTTGTTGCCTGTATGAAAACTTCAGTTCAGTTATTAATTTGTAGCTATCTGTCTGACTGTGTCTGTCTATAGACTTGGCTCCTTCATTTCACTTTCTGATGGCTTTGTTCTTGGCCTTTATTCAAAGAAGACTGTTATCTTTTTCATGATCTGTAAATCAAATTAACAAATTTCATTCACATGGTTCAGAAGAAAACATTGAAAGAAAAAAGTGTATGTATCACTTTTATATAATGTTTTACTGGTTGTATTTATTTACAAATAAGCTACAAGTTATGACAAAACATTTTACTAATTATTTTACATAAAGCAGCTTTCTAGCTTTCCATTCATGCTGTTCTTCCTGATATTCCATAAACCACAATGATGACTGACTTAATAGTCTTCCATCTCATAAAAATGAAATGTAGCTAGGTAGTTACTTGATCAAACAGTCAATGCAACAAGGTTAACATGAAGTTGGCTGATAAACAGGTGATCAGTTGATGAATTGATCACTGGCAGTTTGAACCTACTTTCACACTCATTCATTTCAGACCAAAAACTTAACAGTGCACCGTGAGAATTCTGTATCAGTCAGGACAGTAACACCTGGTCATAGGGGAATGTAGCACTATCGATTAGTTGAGTTGAATATTTGTGTATTTATTGTGGATCATCTTATTTTGTAGTATTGTGGTTTGCTTTTTACTTTCTTTGCATGTATTTTATGTTAACCAGCCTGTTATCATAAAATACATGCACATGGTGCACAGTCTAGTTACCTCAAATGAATCAATCCCTGCAGAGCCTGGCAAGTAGTGGGTCAATGAGGTGACTTGGGAGGCGGAACTGTACCTCCATAAAGGTATAACTGGCTACTTGCCAGAGGCCATGGAGTAAGAAGATGTTCAGAGGGCAGAGTAGAGAGCAAAAGATGAAGGTGGTGTTGTGAGAGTCCCTGAGGGGAAAGACAATGAAGGGGAGCAGCGCCAAGCCCTGCCTGTGATTTTATAACTAACCTTTTTTTCGGCTACAATTTTCAAACTGCAACATGCCTTTGGAAAATGAAAAATATTGACATAATAAAGTCTCACATACAAATGTAAGCGGTCAACTAAATTTAAAATTTCACACATATGCAACACCCTTTGAAATAGTAGGTCTTAGAACTATGTATTTTGAGTTGCTGACCAGGCACAGTAGGAGGCGATGTTTACTTGTTTCTCAAAATGTGACAGACCTGTGTCTCCTGTACCCTACAGGAAGCATGACTACAGGCTAATACCACTCACTAGTTGCACTTTATAGTGTTGATTTTATTGTTTGATTATGATTTAAGGTTTATACATTGTATCACAGATGTTTCTGTTAACAAAGCTTAAAGCTGCATTCATTGATTTTTTTGGCAATGTGTGATATATTATCACCTTATAAAGTATTTATTGCAAACATGTTGTGCAAATAGTTGTCTTTTTACACATCCTGCAGATATGCAAATAGTTACACATAACCTTATGTACAATATTGGTGTTCATTTGTAGTCCTGTTTATGGCCATCTGATAAATGTCAGTCCAATATTCAAGGCAAGGAAAGGCAAGTTTATTTATATAACACAATTCATACACTTAAGGCAATTTCAAAGGTTTCAAATGGTTTTGGTGTTGACAAAACTCCTCCTCAATATTTCTCTTTAGTCCCTCAATGTTCCACTATGTTCACAAGCTAGTCATTAACTTTGTCCATCTTTTGTTTGGTGCTGGGCAGGTAGTGTACAGTGGGTTTATTTGAGTTTCACTCAAACATCTGCCTGCTGGAAAACAAGGTTGATGACAGCAGTGAGTCTGAACCAAAACAGTAAAGTTGAGGGCCAGGAATCGAAACAGTGTGCTGATGGACTTGAAAAGACCTCATAAAGTTGAGGGACACTGCAGAGTCGGGTGATAATTCACTGTGGGCACATTAGTACTATGGGGGCCCAGTATTCATGTTAAATGATGTTTTGACCTGTCATTAGGCCTTGCAGTGGGTATTGAACTGTGCTGTGATAAATCTACTGAGCCTCATTACAGGCAACACCACTCTCTAGCCCTGATCTTACTTTTCTTTAAGCCCAACTAGCTTTATGGGCAACTTCATCTGAATGCCATGGCCCGCTCAGTTGTCCAGCCATCATCACTGTGTAACTGGTTCCACTAGCTGTGCTTGTGACCCATAATAAGCAATTATCTGGTATGCGAAACTTTTCTTGAATAATGTTCCTTGATCTGTCTCCCAAATAAAGGAAAATGGTTTCAATATGAATTTATATGGATGGCGAAAATGGCATCGGAGCAGGAATCAGAGAGCAAAATGGGGGAGGATTTGAAAATAAAAAGAAACGCAAGAACTCATCAAGTGTTTCAAGTGATTCCAGTGAGCAATTGAGGAAAAAGGGGTCATATCTGGTCATAATGGTAGTGGTGACAAGAGTGGATGGCATTTTTAAGAATCCACATGAGGTGGGAAAGTTTGTTGAAGGAAAAGTCGGAGCTGTGAAGTCGGTCAGGATAACTAGATGTGGGATGGTCATAATTGATTGTGTATCTAAACGTCAGAGATTAAAAGCCCTGAATATTAGTACAAATAAAGATCATAGTTGTGTGGATTGTTTTGGACTTGGACCAGACACCATGAAGAAAGGAGTCATAAGCAGCGTACCACTGTCAGTTGATGCTGACTTGTTTGAGGATGTTGAAGGTGTGTTAGAAACAAGAAGGATGAAAAGATTCAGAGAAGGGAAAAGAGGACAGTAAGTCCATATGTTTACCTTTAAAGGAGAAGTTCCGAAAAGAGTGTGCCTGGATTATGTGAGCTACAAGGTGAGGATATATGAGAGGGCTCCTCTCAGATGTTTCTGCTGTCAGGAGTATGGATATGTTGCTGCAGTGTGAAGAGGAGAAGATGTGGGAGATGTGGGAAAGACAACTGCGAAATGGAGGAATGTAAAGAATAAGCCAAGTGTCTGCACTGCGAGGAGAACCACCATGCAGGGTCACAACAGTGTCCAAAAAGGATTAAAGAAGTTAAAGTGAATAAAATCAGAGCAGAAACGGGCTTGTCTTACGCCAAAGCTGTTAAGAGAGTGGAAAAGAATGACGAGATGGTGGCAGCACAAAAGGAACTGGAGCAGAAAAGGAATGGAGCTGAACAAAATATCTGCATGGACAAGAAAGGCTTTTTGGCATTCATTGCCATGGTCGTCATTTGTGCTGTTGAAATACATGGGAAGTCAGAAAGGATTAAGATGGTGTTGGATGCTGCTGGAGATTCTTGAATGTTGTGGACATTTCTGGAGAGGAGCTGGATGTAACACTGAGGGAGGGATTTGCACAAACTCAGGCAATTGGGTCTGGGTTATAGAATGGACAATATGAATGGAAGCATTTTGGGTGAACACTGTAAATAGTTTACACTGTGGAACTGATAAAATCCAGTGGGTGGTAATGCACCCGAAAGCTGCCAACCACCAATAAACAACAAAATGAATGATGAATTTATGTGTGAGTGTAAGAGTGCAGGAGGTCATTAGGTGGGCACTAACATGACTGGTGTTCATTGAGTTGGGCCCACAACACCAAGAAGGCTCAAAAGAACCACTTCCCTCTTAAACTACACCCACACACTCAACACAAATTTCCATAGAAAGTTATATTCGCTTTTGTCTACAACACCAGCTAACAGCAAGCTAACCAACTTCAGCTAAAACCATGTTAAGCTAGCCAGCATGTTGCTACCACTGGCAGCCACCCAACCCACCGAGCAACAGCCAACCAATCACCCTCAGCTACCTAATCTTACCAAACAACAATCTAAGATAACTAGCATGCTAAGCCAACTTACAAGCTATCAGTTTGCTAAGCTAACCAGCACACTACCTGAGTCACCAATTAGACCAAACAACAAACAGCATGTTAAGCCAATTAGCATGTTAGGCTAACCAGAATGCTAACAAGTATGGCCCACCTTGGCATACACTTCTGTCAAGCCCATTAGCCACCAGCATGCTAACAACAGCCAACATCATGTTGAACAAACAGCGTGTCAGGCTTTCTGGCATGCAGCCATCCCCAGCAGCTCACTGCTCAATCCACCAAATAAACTAATCAAGCATCTTCATCTACCTCATCCTAGGAAGCAACAACACGGCATCACAATTTAAGTTCTGCGCTTCCCTATTTTTGCCCCAGTGACCTTTCTTCTCACCCACAGCCATTCACTGCACTGGCTGTCTGCTTTAGGCCCTGTCCTCTTATGCCTAGTTCAGTTAGCAGGGACAAAACTGATTTGCCAACAAAACCTCTACAGCTAGCCGACCACTGGACAGACTTTAAGTTTCCATCCATGCATGTCTGCTTGCATCTCTGTATAAGATTTTTAAGATTTTTTTCAATTCTATTCCATCCTCCCATGGTACTGTCAGCACCACAAAATACACAACATTGTGTTTCTGACCACAACACAAGATCTGGTCTTAGATTAGTGGTAGCTATCTCCTGAGGAACTATGCTGTTTTCCTAAACCTTTCCCCACCTCTAGCTGTCCTACATTACGTATAAAATTGTGTGCTGCCTGACCTGTTCACCCTCAGAGACAAACAAAATATCACCTTGTTTCCTTTTTGCATCCAGTGAGTTTACTTCTCAGCACTTACCCTCAGTGGCTGCTGCTAGACTCTTCAGCACTTGGTTATGTCTCCAGGTATATCATCCTTGAGACAGGCTTGTTTTACACCCAGATAAAATGTGCCAAAGTGAAGCTATACCTGATAATCCTGCCTGCTTCCATTCCCCACACTCCCCTCCGGCTAAGTTTTCTTCTCTTTTCTTCTACACTTTCCCAACTCATCCACTGGCCCTGCCAGCAGCATATGTTGCAAAAACATCTTGACACTTTATTGTAAATTGTATCAGTTCAAATAATTAATGTATTTCTAAATGTCATTGCATCACTACCCAAACAGTCAAAATTGGAAGTTTTACCTCCTTGTGCAACATTACCACAGTATTGCTACAAGGCAACGAATACCACACGTATCACTCTAATCAGATGCATACAGTACACTGTCACATGTACCACACAGCTACTCTACAGTATAGTTATGAACATGCACAAATGGCCAATCTGCTCAGTTGACAGCAACTTCACAAGATCAGCCCATCTGATCCAACTCCAGTTTCATTCATTTAATTGTTTGACCATTGGCTGTGTTTATCCAGCGGGTAACTCTACTTTCTCAAGCCCTCCTTTCTTCTCATATACCCTGACTCCTGGTACAACATGCACACTCTGGTTCACAACAGATCTCTAAATGCAGCTTTTGCTGATGGAAATGATATCATTTACAAATTTATTGTAGTTTATGGTCACTTTATGAGGGCTGCTGCTAACCATTTGGAGGCCCTAAGCATAACTGGTCATGGGGGCCCTAAGTAAAGTCTGAGTTGAGTCCCAAGATGGGCTCCAGTGCTCCAATCTGGCACGGTCAAAGAGCTGACATACGATTAAAAAAAGTCTACATTAAACAAAAATGACACAGCTGTGATTTCATATTAATATTAATGATGCAGTGATTGCAATTTTATTAGATTTTTGGGCTCTTTTCATTTATTAGGTAAAAACATCTAATTTGCCTGAAATGAGTGATAGGGTACATACAATGAAAAAAACAATGGTGGGCCTGTCCATAAGGAAATGATCAACATTTTTCACTAGAATGACCCTACTGGTAGGAACCTGCCTTTGTCACCGCGTACATTTTGACTTGTCATGGTTGAAAAAGTACAGGTTAAACAATTAAGTTAAATAAGCCATTATGATGCCTTTTCTCATTACACAGTTTTGTCACATTTTACACACAGTATATTCAAACATACAAATGTCCCAATTATGTCAAGTCAAATCAGGTACTGCCTAATTTGCAGTGTTGACAATCAGGGCATCATTTTGCATATGTAAACATACCAAATAGGTCTAAATGTGTGCAGCCTTTTTACTCAATTCAGCAAAAGAGACTATAAGGAAACAGGCAGAATTTTTTTCTGTTTTCATGGACAAAGGTTCATGTTCTACCATTTTCTTTGTAAACCAGTTTATATAAAGAGGAACCATTGTAGTGACGTTTTTCAAAAGTGTTACAAACTTTTCATTTCCTCTTCATTTATCTGAAATCTTAGTGGTTTAAAATAAAGTGACTACTGGCTTCCCCATGGTGTGCAGTTCTTATAAACACTTGGTGTTCATGTTCATATCAGTGGTGGCTGAAGTTTTCACATGCTTATTTTTACTTAATAGTACCACAGTGTAGAAAATATTCTGTTACAAGTAAAAGTCCTGCATTCAAAACTTTACTTTACTCTACTTAAAATATCACAAGTAAAAGTAGAATTATTTTGGCCACTCTGCATTATAAGTAAAAGTACTCATTATGCAGAATGCCCTTTCAGAGTATTATAGTATTATATAGCTATATTATATTATTGGATTATTACTATTGCTGCGTTAGCATGTTTGCAGCATTTCAGTGTTGTAGCTAGTTGAGATGGTGCTAATTCTAAATACTTTTTATAACAATTACACTAACAATGTATCATAGGCTCATCAAATGCTTTCTATGTAAAATGATAATCTGCAAAGTGTTTAGTAATTATAGCTATAGTGAAGTAGTGAAGTAGTAGAAATGTAGTGAAGTAGAAGTATGAAGTAGAATACAGTGAAAATATTCAAATACCTAAAAGCTGTACTTACTGTTAATAAAATACTTGAGCAAATGTACTTAGTTACATTCCAATATTCACTCTCCACTGATGGAGAGATGGAGATGATCCAGTGTTGTGCTGGGCAGGTAGTAAACAGGACCTACAGGACAGACCCAAAGCTTTGGCACTGTACTCACAGCTGTTGTGTTCATTGTTGCTGTTGACATGAACACAAACGAGACGCAGATGTTTTCTATGAATCACAGAAAACCTCCTTGGTCTTTTTACTGTGTTGCAATATAGAGACATTTGAGGGGATACAATCATCCTTGATTTAAAAAGAATGTGGGAGGAGAGTAGAGTGGGGGGGCAATGGCCATCTGGTCCCCCTACTTCCGGTGCCAGTGACTGAGTCCGAAACGCAACAGTTAAGTTGTGGGACATAAAACCAAAACAGTGAGCTAAAACGTGCTAAAACGCTCTGTAGAGTCAAAGGAAACTGCAGAGTTCATCACAACATGTATAAAAATATTGATTAGTGCAGCTTTAAACTCTACAGAGTTTCCAAAGACATTGTGTAAAGAGATGCAAAAAACATGAAGAATATTTCTGTCTGATGGGATTGTACAACATCAACATAGTTTGTATCTATCGCTTAGTGAAAGTATAATACAGTTAGGAGAGTTGGAAAAAGCTGATACAAACTGCTTTTAATGTGTATTCTCCATAAAAAATGTAATTATTTCTTTCTACTTCTAGAAAATACAACAACATGATCTAGACTGGGACTTTCTCTACTGTTGTTACAAAGTGCTTCACAATAGGATAAAAGATCACCTAAAGGGTATGTTTATGCAGATCTTCACAAGAGAACAAAGATATTGATGCAATTACAACTACTGCGTAGTCACTCTTTGTTCAAGTCACTCTGTACACCTGCTAAAAGGTGTCTTCTTTCTCAAATATTGCCCCGTTCTGTCACTTCAAAGATCGTGCGAACTGAGGGAAAATACCTAGTCTGCTATGATGACCTATTTCATTAAACCAGAATATTGTTCCAGTGAAGACAACAAAGTATTCTACTACAAACCACCACATCCTTCCTTATCTGTCCGTGACACACCACCGTCAGCTCTACACTTCCTACCGCGACAAGCACAAGGTCACGTACACACATACACAGCACACCTTGTCACACCTGCTGCTGGTCACATAAAAAAATGTTAATTGCAAGCATTAGCAGGCCTGTTAGATTTGACCCCAGGAGAGAATTAATGTGAAGTGTTAGCAGTTGTCAATGATGTATAGTTCATGTTTACAGACTGCTGTTAATAGTTTTCATAGCAGAAAGAGTTTGATTGCTACAGTTTTTATTTTGTTCATTTTACTCTGATCACTTCATAATAAAATACATACTCTAACTGTTAAAATGATAATGGTCTTAACTGTAGGTCCATTTACTTGCTTTTGTCGCTTTGAGTTTAAATGTTAAAAACATAGCCTGATTATACAGTAGTGACAGTAGCCATGTGTGCACAGATGGGTAAACAAGTCCACTATAATAATCTATATATACAGTTTACACTTTGAAATAATGAAATGCGTTTGTCCTCCTCTAAGAAAGATATTCAGCAAAACTAAAAAAAAAAAATATATGAAAAAACAGGCACTTTTGTATTGTTAGTGTCTGAAAAAAATAGTTTTACAGGTTTCCATTGTGTTTTTATTGTAAAAAATGTTTTATGTCATTTACTGCAGTTTATGTGCAATTCACGATTACAGCAATGATTTGCTTTTCTTTAGAACACGAATGTCAGCTACAAGAAGTTGGCAGATATCCTGTGTGATGTAATCTCATGTGGGATGGACCATTTCAATGGTGTGAAACAAAAATAAATAATTTATTCATACAGTTTTACCATTTTGCTTCTATATACTATGTATACACAATAGAATTAATAGATACCAAGCACTCTGCTGTTAGTGACACTTATTCACTTCAATCATGAAAACACATGAAACATTCTAATAATAAACAACCCTCCTAAATTCATTTAAGCCTATACTTATAGATCCAATATTAACTAATCACATAGTGAGGATCCATCCCCACTAGAAATGATAATAAATGGCACAATAACAAATCCTATCTATTATCAAGAATGCTGACCTGTATAACTGCTGTATAACTGCCAATGTGGAGATAGTGTACATTATAAACATCTGGACTTGGAGGAATTTTTACTTGGTACTTTTAGCAAAGCCAATTAACAGCTAAGAAGCCTCTATAGCAATAGACAGAAAATTAAAGGAAACAGTCACCAGATCTAAGCCCAACTGAAGACCTCTGGGAGATTTTTGGACATTTAAACTGTTCAGAGAAATATGTAAGAGGCTTTTTGCTTCATAATGCCATCCTGTGTGAGTTATTTTGAATTTGACATCCTGCTAACAGACAGACAGAAACACTAGACAACATGTGGTAACCTTATAAAATGAGGGCTGACACCACTCAAATCATCACAAACAAATCGTATTTCTGTTTATAAATACTTTATTGTTCATAGTTCATTTCAAAGACAAATGTGAGGCATTCATTAAGTCCAAATACTTTTCCCCATGTACAGTACTTAGACATATACACATTGGATGGGAATCACACTTAAACATCTACTCAAGATCCTCTGAAAACAACTAGACAACATAAAATAAATAAAGTGACTACTCCATAGTTCTAGTGTTTTCCCAAGCAGTGCAATGTGTAAAGATCAGTAATGACAAAGTGTTCACTCATCAATATATACAGTATATATAAAATTGTTTTACTTTATACATCATTCTCTTGCTATGGTTATGACTGAGTCAGAATGCCTTCTGACATGCATCTACTGTTCATAGCTGTAGCAGCTTTGTGTCCACGTTTCCTGGTACGCAGAGTGTAAAAGAAGTCCACCAACACAAGGTTTTGTCTGTGTGGCTGCAGCACATGTGAGGTGCTTATATTTGGGGCCTCACATGCCCTGGTTTGAGGTAATTAAAGGGGCACAAGGTGTACATCTTACAGTCCGTCCACCTGTTGGTATTGTGGTCCTCCATCTGTTCCTCTGTCTCCTCCTCACTGAAACCCTCCACCTCATATTCATCTGAGCTTATCTTCCCTGTGCTGTTCCCCCTCAAGCGAATGATCTTTTGGACCTTTGTCTCTGCCGTCTGGAGACTTGAGTGACACATGTTGCATACTCGTAACTGCTTTGTCGGGTGAATGTGTTCAATCACCGCTCGCTTTTTGGAACACGCACCGCACACCACAAAGCCACATTTTCTGCAGTGGTGTCGACGCTGGGTAAAGGTGAACTTGTCAGAGCAGCGCATGCAGATGGCGGAGGCCTCGTCCGGAATCCAGGTCATGGCAAAGGTAGAACTGGACCTGCAAATGCCGCTCTGTAGCAGTCTGGACTGGCAGTCCTCTATGTGTTCAATCCAGGCCAGCTTCTCCTCATGAGAAGCGGCTGCCACATAGAAGGACTTGCGTGGTGTACGGATCAGCCACTGGTTCTTCATTTGCATGCTGTCCTCCAAGTCTTCCAGCTGGATGTCCTCTGAAATGATAAAAAGATGGCATGTTGATACAAGGTAAGAAAGGTGTGGAAACTATAGTGTGGTCAACAAGCTTGTTCACCAAGACAGGTTTGCCCTGACTGGATTTTCTGTATTTTTTTAAAGACTTCCCAGTTCTTTACAGGCATCCTTTGTTTCAAAATGTCTAGTTAGAAGGAGTCGCATTCACTTTTGGAAGTGACAGTTTTTTGTCATTGTAACCATATTTTTCATTTTATTAGTGTTGAGGTGGAGCCAGCAAACTTTATCAAGTCCCCTAAATAATATATTACAGCTGTCACTGCCTATGTAACCAAACAACTTCCAAACGACTGTCAAAGCACTTTGAAACCCTACAAATGATACAATCAAGTTTATTTTACTCTGATCTTTCTAGAAGCAGATAAGTTGCTCACCTAGAGGGATGATCTGCTGTTTTTTGTGCCAGTGGCCGTGCAGAATGATGCTGCCATACACCAGCACATCGTTGAAAAGGTAGAATACCTTCGGCTGTGGCCCCCGTCGGCTCTGCTTCATCAGCCGGCCCTCTCCAATCAGAACCCGATCCATCTGGGCCAGGGGCTTGCTCAACGGCCCAAATGAGTTCTCCACAGCGTGGATCCGTTTACGGTTCCTCTGAGTATGTGTTAGACGGTCCATCATGGTGTCTTTGTTTCTGTAGTGGTTCACAAGTCAACGAGAATCTGTTTCTCGGCAGTACTGTCAGCAGTAGGAGTATCTTTGTTGATGGATGCTGGATGTTGTCGTGTATTCGTCTTGTTTGTCTAGTGAGACAAGCAGCCCAGCAGAAACACTTTAACGCTCTTCTTGATGATGCAACGGGGCTTTCCAAAGAAAGCTCAGCTTTTGAGATAAACTCATTTTGCAAGAAGGAAGGGGGCGGAGCTACAGTTGAATTCACTTGAACAGCATTTCACATCAGCATTTTACATAATAGGAAGATTTTTGGGAACTTTTTGGGACTGAAATCTCTTGTTGCTGGGCACTTTGCTGGGCAAGGAAACATTTTAAATAATATATCCAGTTTTATGAGATGATATTACATAGAAGTTATGTCTATTGACTGAGTCGGAGATTGATTGTATATATTTGACTGTCTGGTGGCACTAGAGGATGGATGTATACCTGTATTTCATAATGCACTCCATCAACAACCGTAATTTTAAAAGATGATGCATTTTACATATTGAACAACAATTACTAAAACCATGAATGTGATATCTAGTGCACAAAAAATGATTTTGGATGACACAAAATGAGAAACTAGAAAAGCCAAAACAATAGAGTGAGATGTAAAGCTGAATATACTATATATATATAAAATACTGTCAGACTGGTGGAGTGACTCATCCAGCATCTGGACTGAAAACTAGGAATGTCATCAAACTGCCACATGTTACTAGATGTTTGTCATTCATGTTTCTCATATGAAAATTTTCTACTTTGATTAGAGTTTATTAAATCATTCTTCCTTCCAGCAACTGGCTATGTGAATAAACCACAAACTGCTGTATGCTTTTAGTCATCATACCAGACATATCTGGGTGACTTACAGGAAGTGGCAAACGCATGCATGGCAAGAATACAGGTGAGACTGTAACAAGCAGGTCAAGCAGCTTGTTGCAGTACAAATAAGGAAATTCATTTTAAGCTACATTCATTTTTTGGGCACATCTGGGCAGCAGAAGAAGTTGAAAACACATCATGACAATGGCTGTGTCACAAAATCACATTCACTATTCCTACACAATAAAAACTCACTTGTTAAAGCTACAGTGAGCAGTAAAATCAGATTTCTGACACTAATTTATTTTTGCATCATAACTGTCAAGTGTCCAAACAATGGGAACTGCTTTTAGAATGCTAGCAGCGTGACTTTAAGGATGTAAATGTTGGTCTGTTTGTAAATCCACCACTTCTGTCCACACTGACATCTCTCAACAACTGTTGGATGGATTATCTTAAAATTTTACAAATATTCATGATCCACAGAAGATGAATCTTAGTGATTTGGTGGAATTTCTGAGGGCACTATAAAGTGCATAGATTTCATCCTCAGAATTCAGACAGCAGTGGAAAGTAAATATAGTGGACTATATAGCAAATGGAGAGTGATTTCTGATGCAGCCATATCACCCATATAATCATTCATTTGGAGTTGTGTGCCACTTGATCATTGTTAAAGCTAAAAGGGTAGTGAATATTAGACTGTTTTTGATCTCTTAGCTGCTAAATGCCAGTCACTAACTATGTCTGGCTCAGTGGGTTTATCAGATTTCTCACTGAAAACAGCTGTGTGCTGCTGGAAATGAGGCTGATGGTAGTGAGGGTCAAACAAAACTGTGAAGTAAAAACAATGAACTAAAAGACAGTAAAAAAAAAATCTCTGTAGAGCTCTCTGGGTTCATCACTATGAGTGACCCCTTTGACATTACATTTATCATTTGAGCCCATGTTTAAAAATATTGATTAGTGTAACTTTAAACACAATCAACCCGTTATTGACAAGGTGTTTTCATTTGGTCCAGAGGAATTTTAACTCACAGCTGATCGAGTTACTTTAATATCACAGTACAAATGTCAGCAAGTTTAAAGATGAAGTGTTCATCAACCAAGAGCTATATTTATTATGCAGTTTGGATGAAACAAAAGGTCAGTCAATGCATTAGTTGGAATTGTACAGTGATAAAACAATACTTGATGTATTGAAATATAAAACATAAAGCAACAGTGTGAGCCATTTTAACCTTGAAAGTGGAGTTGTGTCATATCTTCCATACATGTCTAGACACTAACTTCCTCAATAGTTCCAGACTGACTAAGGGCCCGTTCCTACCTTCAATGTACACGTTTTACCAGTTAATCCTAGTTATACAAGAGGGCTTTCTGAGATGTGCCTTAAATATAGTACCTTATTGACCAAGTAGGAGTCATAGATGAAGATTAATTCTGGAGTGTGCTCCATGTGCACACAGCCTGTATACATTTGTGACTTCACATTATGTCACAGATACACACCTGAAAGGGGATTATGCAGTCTTGATGTCAATCTGATCTAATCTTTTTATGAAACCTCTGCGTGCATTCCTCTGAACACTACTGACGTCTGTGCCACCAGCTCTGTGGTGTCGGGAAGTGGTTAGACGACTTTTCTCACAGAATGGTATACTACGAGGGCAGTTTGGGGGGCATGGATATGTGTCCAGATAATGTATATGTGATCAGATAATCATCATCAACGATGTCATTACTGTCACTCAACATTTACACTATTATTTTATTCTGGCAGAAAAAGCTCACATCCCACCATGTTTCACATTTTCTGTTCCAAAAAGGCACAAAGAAGTCCTGCATGATGTTTCCTGAAAACAAAAAAAAGTTGAAGACAGACTTTCTTCTCTGGCCTTTACTGTACATTATAACAAAATTATAAATACTAAAACTGATAAAGTCAACCACTGCTATCTGACAGCAGTATTTTCTCCATACATGAGCCATCTCTTTTTATGACTCTCCCATAATGCAACACACTTTGTTAGACCCTTTATACATGGCCTTGACATCATCAGAATGATCTCAGTTTGGTGATTTACCTCATGTTATAAATGACCAATACACATTCATAAACTGGTCATTGCAGTTCCTTCTGATGGCCAGTAGAGGGCTATACAAGTGTCTCTTCATGTCAGTGTGGAATGTCTGCACCGCATCCTGTATCACACTCGCTGCCATCACAAGTCAATGGTTCCTCTGACTTTGAACTTCTTGGCTGAGCGTTCACTGGCTCGCTGCTCGAACTTGCTCCCGTAGATGTGAGAGACAAAGCCGTTGATCTCCACTGCAAACACACTGTTCCTCTTGGGGATCACTGTCACCCCGTGAGTGGAGGGTGAGGAGGGAAATAAAAAAAAAAAAAAAGAGGAATAATGTGTTAATCTGGTAAGAAGTGAAACTTAAACACTAGTTTAAGTGTCTACAGTGATAAATACTGCAGTATTGACATTATTTGTCTTGTGATTGTCTTTTCTGTTGTGTAAAACGTTATTCAATTATTTATTTATTTAGCATTTAGCTCTGGCAATAATGTGATCAACTCATGAGATCAACATGTTATCAACATGCATGTCTGAAAGGGGCGATATGGTTGGAAATATATGAACAGGAACATTATAACACACACGATATCATATGGAAAATTAATGTAAAATCATAACGATTAATCAATGGAACCTTCAATTACTAGTTTTGTTCATTTTAATTATGATTTGCTCTCCGTTATGGATTTGGACTGGCAGTGTTGTGAAATGATAACATTATTTCACAAACGATTATTCAAATATTGCCCAGTCTTACCTACAACAACTATACTAGACAACATCTCAGCTCATACAATAATATCAATATTATGTCAATGTATCTCCCAACTCTCCTTTGCAGCATATGTTACCATGGTGATCTGCTTCATCACAGCAGACAGCCCAGCCTGAAGACACAGTCTGGCTAACTGAGTAACCTGAGCCCAAACATACAAGTGTCTACCTTTCAGTTTGTCCTCTTTGGTGATGATTTTGAAGACATGTTTGAACTCTTGGACTAGAATCCCTGTCGTCCCCACATATGACGGGCATTTGGACCGAACCACTGTGAGAGTGACAAGAAAATGAAAAGCTTTGACAACACTGTCATGTAGTGATGTGAGTTGATCATAGACTGATCAGAAACAGCTCCAAAGAGTAAAAGCAGCAATAACATAGTATCCCTCAGGAATGAGGCTCCTAGTACTGCTGTACTTCTATCTAAAATCTCGTCTGTGAGGTTACCTTTCTTCCGTGTCCTTACAGCTAATTTGCATTGCTGCATCACATAATTATATTAGTGATTAAAGTCAGTGTGTTGTAGTCTTGAGAGGAAACTAAACATCTACCTGTGATGATGGCACCATGGAAGTCTGCTTTCAAAAGCTTCTGCTGCACAAACTGTGGACTGCTGCAAAAACAACATAAGCTTATGAGACTGACTGCAGGACTTCTGACATAGCTTCTAACGGACAATTTAAAGAGCAGTGTCAGAGTAGACATCTGTAAAGCTCCAAGCTGACTTACCATGTTGGTTTCAATCCACTGCACAGGTCAATAATGTACTGTCTCCAGAGGTCATGCAGAGGCAGGAAAAGCTCGTATCTACAGCGATAATGACAAAGACAGCGAGGAGCTACAAAACAGCTGGGTTGACTGGAAATGTATCATAATGAATTAGACTAGAATATATTGATGTTACTTCATTCACTGTAAAATCCAATGTTTTTTTTCATATGAGGTTTGTGACTAACTTCTGGTGTTCAGGCTTGATGTGGAAGATCTTCATCGCTCTCTTTTGCCGAGCGTTCAGTCCTTTGGCTTTCTTGCTGTTCCTCTTCTTCTCCTTCTTGGGCCTGGCATAGCCCAGGATCACAGCCTTGTGACTCAGCATGGTCTTCAGGTCATGGCGTGTGTGCTGCTGGATGCTGTTCTTCAGGAAAGCCTGGGTGAAGGCCTCTGCTTTAGAGCTGGTCTGAGACTGGGAATGAGACAACGACACAAGGACATTTTATAAAAAGGTTATGTAAATGTCGTTTGAATTACATAGTTCACAGTTACACTACATGTAGCAGTAGCTGTCAACTGAGAGACATCTGTTCACCTCAACACCGAGAACCTTCACCAGGTCACCAGGAATCTTGGCTCGAACAAGCGCTTCTGTTGAAAAGATACAAACAAAATCTGATTAATTCACTGAGGCGCTGAAGCAGACTGCTGGAGTGGTTCAGATGCTGGCTGTTGTGGGGACCTTTGAAAAGGAAAAAAAAGCTCTTGTGACAGTTCACATAATGATGTGATTATATAAATTGTTGCAAATTCAAAATGTGTTCAAAAAAAGTCATTCATTTTGGCCTCCTTTGTCATTTTCCAGGCCTGAAGTCGAGTCTGACTGGTGCATTATTCTTGTCTGTGTGAATATGTATTAAAGCTTTTGATTCATGCATAAACTTAGAAAATAATAACCAGCATTATAAGGGATAATTACGGTCTGCCTTGATTTGTATTAGTCCCGAGAATGGAATATTTCAGTGATTAAAGAGACTTTTAGAAAAGCAGAAGCTGCACCTGATTCAAACTGGTTTTCTATGGAAGTCATTGATGTGTAGATGCAGCACTGATGTAATGTCTTACCCTTGACTTGACCCTTTGCTAGCTGAAGGTAGAAGATAACTAATAAGACTTAAATATATACAGCCTATCTGTTTGTTGCCAACACACACAATACCAGAGCAGTATTATGACTTACACCTGGGTTTGTTTGAATGTAAGAATGTAACACTTGCTAAAGTTTTATTCAAACTGTCCACCTATGTTTATTTTGTTAACAGGCTACATTTGGATAAGCTAATGTTAATGAGGTGGCTTCTCATTCATGTGTTGCCTTTGTTCCAGTCATTTGTGTTTCAATTAATTCCAGGTGTCATTGCTTTGTCATTGTTGTTATTTAACAACTGGTTATACACATTTCTCAACATTTGTTTTACTGTATTGTGTTCTCAAATCTTAACATAGTTCTCTTCACCAAAATGCACAACAGATAACTTCACATCCAAAATAAACACTGGTCTAAAACACGTCAGTCTCTGTATTTTTCAGGAATGTCTGTGTCCCTTAAACCTTAACTCTGCTCGTCTTCGACAAGTAAACTCACCGTCCATTTGCGCGTTTTTGCGGACTTCCAGAAGAAAACCTGGTTAATTTTAATAAACACATGTGTTGTGAATCGGGTCCTCCTGCTGGTTTTTATCTCTTCTTCGTGTGTTTCCGGCAGACAGTCCGCTGTGAGGCGTAATGTCGCCCTCTACAGCCAGCAACACGCACAGCAAGCCAAGTCGGATTCACAGCCAAGTAACTTACAAGTACATTTACAAGTTTTCAGTATATTCATGAGAAACCTTTAACTGCTTATATTATTATGTCCTTACAGGACAAGTGACATATTGTCAACAGTATAACATCCTACTTCTCACGACTCATTCTTTTCCTTTTAAAGCCTGCTTCTTTTTTTCTTTGTTAAAATATTGATCTTCCCAACATTATATTCAGGTAGCAGCAGGGTGAGCTCTCTCTGTCTGTCATTCTTCAAAGCCAACAAGGCAGCTGCAGCATCAGAACAACATCATAAATAGTTGATAAAAAAACAACCAAAACTTTATGTATGTAGCACTTTTCATCACGAGGTTACAATGTGATTTACAAAATACAAGATAATTAAGATAACCTTGTATCTTGATTATTATGGTAAAATAAATAAAAATATATCACATATATCAAAGAGAATAAACATACTTCTTCAGTTGAAGTAAGCTATAGAATGATAATAGAATGACTTAGAATAAGACAATGTACATTCTCATGAAAGAGGAAATGGCACATTCTTCCTCTTACAAATGAAAAGTTGAGCAAACAAACTCACTCTTGCTCAATTCAATGCACCCTGAGGTTTTGCTGCTACAGCTTTATTTCGTCTGGTATGACCTACGATAGTAAACTTTAATAGACTTCGCTGTAAAACAGACATTGCTGATTCAGTTTGTTGACTTTATGATTTTTCTCCATGAGTGAACACTATATTATAGAAGTTTGATGAGCTGCAGACAGGAAGGAGATGTGTTGTTTGCCAGGAAACAGCAACAACATTCAATAAGACTGCCCCTTCCAAAGACTGCTTCAAATCTGGCAAAAAAAAAGGAGCCTTTATTTGCCTGATTAATGGACGCCACATGCTCTGAGTTATAATAAACTAAGGTTGGTTTTTTTCTGTGCAAAAACACATTTCAGTGCACAAAAAGAGGATTGTGGGTATATTTTGTCCACTATCTCTTACACTGGACGTGCATTAGGAAAGTCTCTCTTGATGGCCAGTATAAACAGTTTTGGAATGGTGTACATATATGGACAACTATTGTTTTGAGACAGACTTGAAAAATGTGAATCTATAATTTAAAACATTAATGACACTCTAGCAGAGTGACAAAACAATCCCAACTCATGGTCCACTTACTTGCTTTTTCAAGACCTTCAACTGTATCACACACTGCTCATCAGAAATGGGAGTTAGTGGTGTTGTTATGAAGACGGATCTTTTGACATGCAAGTTCTTTTAGTCTGCATTGGTTTATGAAAGTTCATTCTTGGTACAAGAAAGCTCTGTACAAAGCTAGTAAGTGGACCTTGAGTTGGGATTGTTTTGTCAAACTACTGTTTCCAAGGCCAATTATGAACTTTCATGTTTACTCCAGTACAGTGGTTGACAAACTGCTTTTGCCTTTAAAAGTACAAAAAATGTCCCACACCAGTGTAAACCAATGTATCCTTTTAAACCATTAATATCATAAGTAAATATGATAAAATGAGAAAGTTGAATGTTATTTTAATTACCTAATTATATAATTTAACATGTCATTTTGCTGTCTGAATAAATCTTAACTGTAGTGTGAAAGCGCTTTTGTTTTTTATTTCCTCATTCAACTTTACTTCTTCTCCACATTTTTCCACCTGACATCCACATCATCCCTGCAACACCTCTACACCCGCCAGGAGACGCCCACCGCTCTAGTCAATGATTGTGTATTACTGGATGTTGTAATAAATTCAAACAATCATACAACAGTGCTGCTGCTCTGTATGACCTGTGACCCTCTGTGTGTGTGTGTGTGTGAGGGAGAAACAGGTAATATGGTGAGACAGGGGGAGTGCCAGGACATTACAGCTAACTGGCCAATTTAAAACTGAAATGAAGGTCAAACTTTCAAGTGAGGCGCTTCTTTTCATATAAAAAAAATAAATAAATAGAAAAAGCTCAATAAAATCACAAAATAAGTTTGCAAAATATTTATTTAAAATCTACTTTTTACAAACATTTTACATAGTTCAAGCTGAAATACACACTGTATCTCAAGTTAAATGAAATATCAGAAAATTGCATTCCAACTTTACAATAAACTTCTGTCTATAACATTCTTTCCCCAATTCTTATTTTTACAGATAAAATGCATTGAAGTTGTACTTATATAAATACCAAGGCATATCATTGCCATTTCTAGAAAAAAAAAAACATTCAAATAAAACAAGGCGTCAGTCAAAAGGAGTGGGCATATCCCTTTTTACCCTTTGAGTTAAAAAAATCTGAATACACTGGCTCGATGGCAGAAACCACTGTGCAAAGACAGAACTGTGTTCATATTGTAGATGGTAATCCAGCATGCAGCCTTCAGCCACACCAGCACCACAAACACTCCCAGAATACATTCACCTGAAGCCCCTTTCACACACACACATCACTCCTGAAATGTTTTGGAAATTTTTACTGTAGTGGTGACTCAGATGTGGATTTATAGCAGTGACATTAACAGCATAAAAATATGCAGACAGTATTTACATGTCTGTTAAAAAAACACTTCAGTATGAAATATTAAATTTACTTCCAGCAATAAGTTTCTGTCCTACGTCCCATTTGTCTGATTGTTAGTTAGCAGGATGTCTCAAAAACCTGTTTCCACATGTCAGTAAAAGTAAATGAGTCCGTCAGCCAACAAGGAACAAGTGACTCCTTTTTGGTGTGGATCCAGGTATTTCTTATCACTGTGACATATAAACACTTTGAGCATTTTCTGATGATAAAAGACAAGGCACATGCTGTCCATGACTGTGACTATGTGTTGTATAGAGACTCTCTACAGAGCCAGAACAAAAATGAAAAAATGAAGCCTCCCCCATGTGCAGGGACACTTTGGTGGTGGTACAGAATACACTCTGTGCAGTTAAAAGTGTGTTTCCTGCTTCCTGGAACATACTAAAAAAAATATTCCCCTGAAACTCCCTGAACAAGAGATAATGTCTTTTTTTATCCTCCTTTAGACAACAGCTAAACTGCACAGTTATTCCTCTGTTTTGTCTGATTGAAACTGACAGGGGCCTATAGAGGCTATTTTTACAGCGGGTTGGGTCAGTGAAGCAGGTTTGAACCTCTGATCATCGCTGCTGATGGTCGGCAAACAAGCCACAGAGATAAAGAATCATTTAGTGCAAAAAGCTTTTCAAATCCATCATTAAGGTACTCTGTGACAGCTGGCTACTGTTAACAAGCTGTACAGGCTGCTGCTGTTCCTCTTCTCTATGTAGCTTAATAAATGGTAGCTTAAAATAGAGGAAATAGTTATGATACAGGAAGTATAACTAATAATAACTAATATCACTGTTTAACAGCCCAGATCAGATGATCAAACTGTGAAGCTAACGTTCCTCCAAGGTGTCGTTATTGTTCAATATGTCAGTCAAAGTTAATCAAGTAAAACTTAAGAGGCTTTGTATAAAGAAGCTAAAAGTAACTTTTATCAAAGTCTTTGTGTGATCACTCAGAGATATGTTTTACTTATTGCTCCTTCAGTTCAACATTTGAAATGAAAACTTTCCATATTCAGAGATTCTGGACTTTTCAATAAGGGAGGAGGAGTAGATGTTATTTTAAGACTTTTTAAGAATGTAACTGAACTTTATTATTATTCATTATTATTTAGTCATTAGACATAAAATTCAGCCTTTTCATTTCTGAAGAGCTCTTTAAGTGTGCGAAATTAGGGACAACAGCTGCATCACGTCAGTTATGATACAGCCTCATGCTCACCATGTCATGATATCAAGGCTACCCATCATTCATTGTGTCCAATATTATATACGCTTCAATATGTGCTTTTGTTGACAATATCAGTCAAAGTGAACTGGCAAGTTTATATATTTAGAATAATAATACAGTAATTGTCATTTTAATGTTTTGTATTTCAAAGTGATTGTATTTCATGGCCATGAACATTTTCATGTTGTAAAGGTCGTGTAGGCATTAGGACAGATGTTGTATCACACACTTCTACAGTCTCTTTTCTTTGTTGTAACACAGCCACCTGCTGGTCACTTCTAAGTCTTAACACTTTTGGCATTTTTTCCTAAAACGAAGAGCAAACTTACATTATTCTTAGAATTTTGTCATATTTAAGACCAAACTTTCCCTCCAAGCTGCTTCAAGTGTGAAAAGAGACAAGTTGGAAATGTGTCACCTGCCTGACAACAATGTTCTCTGTGTGGAAGGGGCTGGGGAATTAACTGGAAGCATGATTTGAGTTTTTAAAAAGCTGATGTAGCTGTTTCACTTCTGAGTTTCCACATTGTTGTTTATGGCTTTGGTGCTGGGCCAACTCCATTGAATGAAAGATAAAATCTGCAAAATGATTGTGAACATACACCGTACAGGTCATTCTCATTTTACAGCAGCAGCTCTCACACATTCTTTGCTAACCCATATACCAGCGTGTGATAAGACGGTACAGTATATAGATTTTTATGCAATACAAAAACCAAATATTTGCTTTTAGTGGTTTAACCATTAACAGAGAAAATATCTGCAGTTTTTGTTCTATGATTAAATCTAGTCGAAAAAAAATCTATTCTGGAGGCTCTTCGCTACACTAATCATAATATAATAATTATATTAATAATTGTGGATGGTGGTGCAAATAAAAAATACAGTCATTAAGATTTGGAAATTTGGATTTGCTTTCTCTATGTGAAGTTTGAAATAGCCAGGAGCTTTCTGTAATCACAGTTTGATTCATTTATTTCATACTACTATAATAGTACATAATACATTCTGTTCATACTGGTATGTAGTGTGGAATTAGTTCTTTAACTCCACCCACTGGTGCTATACTCAACCAATGAGATTGGGTCTGCCTCCAGTGCTTCTACCAGTGACAAACCTTTGTGCAACTAAAAGTGCAGCTGGCAGTGGTTTTACTCAAGAACAACATGACAAATCATAAAAACATGTGCTTCCAATTGGTTTTAGTAGTACGGGAACATTTTATAATGACACAAAATCACAATAAAATACTATCAGATTGCTGTGATATTGACCTGTCAGTGCTTTTACACACAGTAGACTCTCATAAAGCTTCAGTCACAGAGTCTCAGAGTCTGACTTGTTACTGCGGGTAAGTGCTGAAGCTCCGAGTGTGTGAATGTGTGTCACCAGTGTAGGTGTAGGTGGGGGTGTCGGTGTAGCTGACAAAGTAATTCCTCTTCTGTTGGCTCCTGGATCTGCTCTCTGGAGAGAGAGAGAGAGAGAGAGAGAGAGAGAGAGAGAGAGAACACACACAAAGAGGAATGATTTTATAAACAAATAGTCACTATAACTGGTTTTATAGGTGGATTTCTGAACTTTATGAGTTACAACCAGACAGCACAGTGATGACCTACTTGAACATGAGCTGAACAGAAGTTTCATATCTGATCCTCTCCACATCTGTAACAGAGCAGCTGTGACTGCGGTCCCACTTATAGATGAAGTTCTGTTAGAAAACAAAGAGCAAACAATAATAGTGTTGTTATTTTACATTTAATACGTAGATTAATATTAATGGACGAGGCTGGTGTTGTTGGAGATTTTTCTTATTGTCAACAAATCACATAAAAAACCAAAACCAACCATGTGTTAATCCGCCTCTCAGGCCTCTGGCTTCCCTACCCTGTCTGTGACTCTCAGCCCTGAACCCATTGGTTCCCACTAAAGATACAAATCTTTAAAATGGCTCATAAATAAAGTTACATTTTAATTTCCTATAACAGCTGGCCAATATAGTTTTTTAGCAAATGTTATTTCAAACTGGAGGAAATACTGCATTTACTGGGGACTATTTTCAGCTGCGGATTCATATTTGGTGCTCTAGTGAGTATTTCTGGCAGCAGGACGGTGTGTGTGGGATTGAGTCAAAATAAACTACAGTGTGTGTGTTCATGGTCATGAAGGAACATGGAACATTTGATGGTTTTTGGACAACAATGGAGCTCTATGGCACAGAGGAATAAGACATATCTGTCTCTCTCTTTCTTGGTTTCTTTTAGTGGGATTTGTTGAAAGAAAAATGATAGAAAATGATCAGCCTTGTCCTTTAACTTCAGTTGTTTCCTGTCCTTTAGATCCATGTTTTCAATGATGATGATGATATGGGACTTTTCATCCAGCTAGTCTCATGGGACAAAGACTTTACCCTGATCACAGCCTCAGAAAAGCAAGTCTGAAGCACATGTAGTAACATGTTTGGACATCTTATTTATCTAATTTATTAGCTGAGTTTCTTGGTTCTTTCTAGATAACAGAGCATCAATTCCATCAAGCCCAATGGCAACACAGCGATAGGAATACATAAAATTTTTAGTTTGTAAAAATCAAAGCAAAGATCTGTGTAATATGTCGGCAAGGGCACATTCAAACTTGAAACACATATCAGTCAAGATATGAAGGTTAGCATGGGAAGGAAAAGCTACCATGACCATTAATGTCATAATTAATGTTCCTGATGGTGAACATACCTTTCGCACTGATTTAGAACATCATTTAAAGTGTTGCTGATTATTTTGTATGTTTTTCTGACACTGTAAACATTAATGTGTCTGAGTGAACTGACCTCTAAGATGAGCGCCACGAACAGGTTGACCCACATGACAGAGGAGGTGAGCCACCAACACACAAAGTAGATCTTGGCCCACCTGAGAAAATATCAAACACAGTCATCATCATCATCATCATCATCATCATCATCATCATCATCATCATCATCATCATCATCATAGTCACCATCTCAATGATCATCATCAATAGCTGCTGTGTATTTAAAATGTTTTCTTTCTTACTCTGTGGTGTATCTGCTGTACGCGTCCATGAAGGCCTGCCAGTTGTTGACTACCATGACATTATACAGCAAAATGATGGATGCCTGAGTGAGAGAGAGAGAGAGAGAGAGAGAGAGAGAGGATTTTTTTGACACGTTTATTCCAAGTATAGCACAGCAGTCAGTGTATCACAATAATCACAATATATTCATTACACATGTATCTGTAAATGATCATTGATGGTTGTTAGGAATCATCATCATTGTCAAATTTCAGCCAAAATATTTCTTGACAAAGTGCATCGCAATAAGGAACAAAATAAAAAGAACATTAACATGTGGAAAAAATTATGGAAATAGAAAACACCAACATGAGACTAAATAATAACTTGACTAAAATTGAGCAAACAAAAGCAATTAAAAGTTAAGAAATCTGCTTCTTTTTGTCTGTATTGTTTTGTATGCATGCTCTTGATACATCTGAGCCGTAGACTATCAAAACCTTTTTTTCCTGCACAGCGGCGAGAAATATGTAATGTATATGAAAATCAGCAAAACTAGACATAAACTGACATAATTAAGGATCTACTCCCTGATTTTGTTTAATAATAATAATAGTAATAATAATAATCATAATGAAGTTGATTTATATAGCACCTTTCATACAAGAAATGCAGCTCAAAGTGCTTTACAACAAAAGAAATTAAATGCACATAACAGCTTCATGTGAAAAAAGACATAATATGAACATACAAACGTTAAAAAAACATTAATGTAACATAAGATGGAAAATAAAACCCACTTGATAATAATAATAATAATAATATAAAATAAAGTGAAAATAGAATACATAGAAGGCTTTTGCTGTTCATGTGCTTATTATTTAGAAAATGTAGACAATTATTACAAATGAGATGGTGTTTACTGAGGTGGTGGTGATTACTGTAAGCGTTTTAATCTGGGCTCATTTTACATGAAAACACCAACTGTATGCACTAATTACTACTTTTTAAAAGTGCACCCAAAGTTTTGTAAATGCCTCAATCTTTTAACCAGCTGGGGCAAAAGTTATTGAAATTATTCTTTTCAATTTCCTACACTGGTAGAAGTACTACTTAAGTGCCCTTAGATGTATTTGAAAATTTTCAAAATGTTTTAAGACACCAACAGTGAGCTGGGAGGGCATTTTGAGATTTGTGGTTGTTGCTTGGCAATATAATGATATCAGGGAGAGTGTTTTAAAATGTAACTAATGCTTTTTGTTATTCTTTAGTAACGTCTGAATGCAATCAATGGTCTTTCAAAACAGATGATTCAAGAAAGCTGTAGAAGAAAAATATATATAATATATTCTTGTCACTTACAGCAAAGTCATCGAAGTTGTTGGGCCAGTATCCCAGCTGTTCATAGGTGCCACACTCCATGCTGAAGTTAGAGGTGATGTTCTCCATGGTCGTATTGGAGAGTACACTGGGACACACACATAGAAACACACACAATCAGGGAAGACTCACTAAACCAGGACTAATTAACTCCACTGTAACATTCGCAGGTGGTGACATTAGTTTGAAGATGCAGTTATGATCGTATGGTTTGCAATCCCATATTTCTTTGTGTTTTTATTAGTAGACAATATTGACTCCATACACTTGTCTTAACTAAGTCTTTTTATTGACCAGTGTACAAAACATTCAGCAGCTTCTCATTTGTAGCCCACACTGACCAACGCCTCCACCAGTCAAAACGACAGCCGTCACCATCAGCTGATTATATCAGCTGTTGTCTGGTTAATATGCTCCCTGTAAGCCAGTGTCTGTACTCAGCAAGAGACAGAGGCATCACTCTGTAACTCCACTCTGCCACTGACACTGTGAGTTTTTGCAGAGCAAAAAGACCAACAGAGTAATGAGTTATCACTGGTGACATGACTGAGGCTCAGGAGGAAGAGGAGGTTGTCCACTACTAAGAAGGTTGGTGCTTTGATCTCAGACTCCTCCTGTACACATGTCTAGGTTTCCTTGGGCAAGATACTGAACTTCATGGTAGTATTTAGAAGTATTATTTAATCAACATTTCTTCATATCTTATGCAGCTCATCTCATACAGACTGTGAACATTAATTAAGCTGCCACTGAAAACTGTAGCGTTTCTGCCTTTTTAACCAACATAATCAATCTGGTTACAGATCTCAACTGAATCTTTGAGTTTTATTTATTTTTTAACTTTAGTTTGTAACCAGCTGAATTTAAATTGATTTTTTAAGGGATGGAATTTGAATGGATTCAGATTCTTTAAGTGGGTTCAGTATCGGATTCTGATGTGAAAAAGTGGATTTTAATTAGCTGTGTCTTGTCAGCTGTACCGACTACGCTGCTGTTTGTCAAACTGCTGCTGATAGATATTAGCAGCAGTTTGACTGTTAATATCTATCTGCTGTAATGCTTACGGACTATTCTGAATGATAGATATGTGACCCAGATAAGTCTGTTCTACACACAGTATGTTAATGCCAAGAGGAAATGAACCTTATGTTATGAACTTTTACCTATTGTGACATCTCTATCATGTGTTGTTACTGTACATGACTTCATACCTCATCTGTGGAGGCGGTTTAATGGCTCCTTCAAACAGCCAGATCCCAAACACAGCAAATACATAATACACCACCTGCAGAGAGACAACATCCATTCCCCATGTTAGTCCACATGTGTGTGTGTTTCTTTTTTTTAACAATATCCAATGGTTGGAAAAGAAATCATTCAACCTATTTGAAAGCATAAAAATCACCAAAATAAAAGATGTCACTCACCACCAGGATCCCTGCAAAGGCTCGGAGGTTTTTCACCAGGTCCAGCAGTGTACTTGCAACCAAAGCCATGAGCTGCACAACAGGATAGAAGCATGAATTTGACAAAGGCACATAAAGACCAAACCAGTGTATCTGTGATGAGACTGCAGCGTCTGTAAAAGAAGCTTTCTGTTATGAGTAATGATGAAATCATTGTGCACTGGTATGGCTACACCTGTGATATTTTACTGTATTCAACCCTGTTGGCAGTTCACAATGGTCCCAATAAATGTCAGAAGGACATGTGTACAGTAGGTACCATGCAGAGCCCTTTAAGCTCATACATGAGCACAGCACATAAACTGCCTGTATCCTGATATATTTGACAGGGGATCACAGTAAAGAGTATGTATGGCTATCTCAGAGTTTACTTTTGATTTTCTCTTTTCAGATGTGTAACTACTTCCATGTTGCAGAGCTGTGATGTGATTGGCTGAGAGTGTATTTATTATATATTCCACTTCACTCAGCCCTGTTGCACTCCGTGCTGCTGCAAACACATCAACCAGACACACACACACAGTCTGCACACCTACTGCTACGCATTTGTTGCTGTGCTTGGACGATTAAAATAAGCTCTGAAGTCTGACTGGAGCATCATCCTCCAGCGTCCTGCTTACCTTGATGTCTGGGATGATGCGCAGGAAGCGGAAGACAATCAGCATGTTGACCAAGCGAATCATCTCCCACAGAGACATTACACCATGAGAAGACGGGTCCCTGTTGTGACACACACACACACACGTCAACAGAGCTGTACAGCCATAAAAGTAATGTAATCAGTATTTTTATATTTGGGACTACTGGGAATTATAATTGAGAAATAAACCACAGTTTTGTTTTTGTCCAAATCAAAGTGAAGTGAAATGTGAGATATTTGTGTCTTTGCATTTTACTCTCATTTATCTTTAAAATCTGAAATGCTTTCATTCCAAAGATGTGTATTTGCTGTGTGTTTCTAATGCTCTGACAGAGGGGGGAAAGCCTCTGGGAACAGTCTGCAGCTGTTCACTCTGACAAAGTTTAAAATATTTGTAACCTTTAGTGACTCTGTTGCTATCTGCCTCTGCTCTCGTCTGATATTGTTTTATAATTTTTCTCTCTTGTAAGTTTCTTTTGGTATATACTCTGTTTTTTTGTCCAGGACTTGTTTCTAAATGGCAATTCTCAGTTAGACCTCGTTAGATAAAGAGTAAATACAGAATAAAATGGGATGATCACGTGAGAAACACAAAGTGGGGCTGAAAATTAAAACACTGACTGTAAAATGAATGAAAGTAAATATAAAGTTACCAGTGGGAATAAGGAACCCTGTAGGTGATATATATAGTGATCTGCAGGACCTGATGGGAAAAAAACAAAGGTTCAGGGATGAAAATGATAAGTGATAAATACAGCATGAAATGATCATGTAAACAATAGGTGGAGACTAGGCTTGGGTGGTATCAAGGTATTACGTTATACCAGAGTATTTAGAAATGCTGAAGGTATGATTTTCAGCACTGTCAACACTCCTCTTTCTGTTAAACTGATACAGAGATGCTGTATCCAGGTGATATATTGTAGTGCACAGCATGTGTCACCAGAGGTCAGTCTCTACTGGTGGAACAGGCAGCTGAGCTGAGAAAGATGGTGACTGTGAGTGGTATGGAATCATGAAAATATTGCCACATATAACTTTATCTTGAGATGACGTCTGCCAACTACAAACGCAGTTTATTAGCCGCATGATTTTATTCAACTGCCAGTCTGCCACCACTACCCGCACATCACCTCCATTCAGCCCACTGATGTGTTGGTCTCCACCGCGGCAACAAGTGTCATTGGGTCCTCCAGCAAGAATCTATGGAAGAAGGGCACTTATTTCCAATCTATTCATTATTCTAGGGGCCATAAGTATTTAATCCCAGCGAGACTTGTCTAAGTAGATTAATTGCAGATTAGTCACACAGCATTGGAGACTAGACAATGTCATACACGCTAAGATGACTTCTATCACCAGCAGCAGTTACATTTTCTTACTTTTCTTTTTACACAAATTCCATCATATACCTCGATAAAATGTCAGGAAGGTATGAAAAAATAGATACCGCCCAAGCCTAGTGGAGACACGTTATCATTAACTAATGTCACATGATTTGCATCAATTTGTTTTGCATGGAAAATGTTCTGCCTCTGAAAAGTGAGCATCAGAATATCACAGATGGGATTTCCAGGAGCGAAAAGGAAAGTTGTGTAGGGAAAAGAATATTTTATAGAAATTATAGAGTGAGCACTCAACACACAAACATATCCAGAGAGCTGCTCTGTACAAGCTGTTAGAAAGAAAAATTGAAAAATAATTATTTATGAATATAATACTGGATTATTTTTTAACAGCAAATGAACAGTTGGAAGTGCAGGAACATGTTTTGAGTAGGCAGTGCTGCACAAAGACCTGATGAATCACTGGAGATCATCATATGACATTATGTAATCCAGTATGACAATATGAAAACAACAGTTACCCTGTGGAGGGTAACAGTGCAAACATAACTTTTGTACATCCTGCATTGTTTACACCCGAGTTTACTAAGGTGCATTCCTCTTCTTCTCTGTCTTTATTGGCTCATTACAGCCACCTGCAGATCAGTGGAATCGTGTGAAACCACTGACAGGACTGTGTATCACATCACCTGTGTGCATGAGCATGTGCATCCTTGTGAGTGTGTGTGAGACGAGCAAAACAGGACCTGCTCATTAAAAAGTGCTCCATAGCGCTCTAGAGAGAAGCCCCCATAGGGTATCTTCAAGAAATATAAAAATAAAAGTCATTATTACACTAAATATAGGAAAGGATGTGTGGTTTGTGTTCACTGAACTTGAATTTGAGTGTGAGCTCTTTTTTTCTTCCAGTTTCTCACTAAGTGTAGCCCTCAGTGTGAGTGAACTGCAGGTGTATTTTGCTAGATATGATCAGATATCAATATAATGATATAACAATAGATTGTTATAGAATAGAATGGAGTGTGTAGCAGAGCTGTGTTACCAGTAGCAGGATGGTGAGGAAGCCATCGAAGATGTTGTTCTTGTAGGAGAGGTACCCTCTCCAGCCAAACGCAAAGATCTTCACACTCATTTCAAACAGGTAGTAGAGGATGAAGCACAGGTTGATGATCTGATGGTTGAGAAGGACAAAGGAAAGGTAGAGTGATTCACAGTCAGTCTGACATATTCACAATTTAAACAACACTGCAGATTATTACATGCACAAACACCATACTGACTCACTCTTAGACACTTACTGTACCACTGTTGCTGCTAAAAATGTACATTTTGTCCTGAGGGTGATGCCAGAGGAAAGGCCCTTAAAGGAACATTCTCAATTTTTTACAAGGACCAACAGTAACCCCTAATCCTCTCAGCTGAATGTAATCAGGAACTTTCATGGCAATCAGCTTATTAGAGTTTCATATTTGGAATCCATGAGGAGTGAGCTCACCTCCATGATGTAGTTGTCTCTCTCTGTTGTGGACTTTTCAGAATTTAACACCAGGACAGTCTGAAAAGACAATAAATGTTATATGATATCCAGCTCGGTCAGTTTCTCTGTGTTTGTATGAGTATAGGTGTGTGTGTGTGTTTTTAACTTACACATATGGACATGACGTTGGCCAGTGCCACCGCGTTGCCAAGTATAGTGAGATAGTAGTGACTGAAGATCACCTGCAGCCTCTGCAGGACTGGAGAGTCGTAATGGGGCAAGGGAGGGTGCTAGGAAGACACAAACACACACAGAGTCAGTGACCTGATAAAACAGATGTGACAGTGAATGTAATTTCTAATGAAAGGTGAACAGCTCTACCTCTTTGATGCGGTCTTTGTCCAGTTCATCAAATATCTTCCTAAACTGCTCTCGATCCATGTAGCCCACAGTGTCATGCTGCCGCACCTCCTGACATGTTGGCAGTCCAGACGGTAACAGATACACAGGAAGAAGAGTGAAGAAAGAAGAACCACAGGATGATCATTCTCATCTGAGTCGATTTTAAATTGAAATATTCTTGTGATGTAAACAATTCAAGAACTTTATTCATAGTATGATCTATGTTGGTTTGTAGTCTTTTCATTGGATTTGTTGACAATAAAGAGTAAAAAAAATCTCATATATTGAGACAGAGTGAGTGTGTCAGTCAGTTTGTTAACACTGGTTTACTCAGAGAAACAAGGTTTCACAGGTTAATATGCACTGTAGTAACCTCTTACTGTACACTCATTTAGACCTCTACAGGCTACTTTGTGTCAGTTTCAGCTTTACTTAATTTTTGATTGAATTATTTTATATACGAGGACACATCACTCCATGTACTGATCCCTCCTGTCCGCAGTCTATTGTTATGCACATGTGTACTTGTAAAAAGCTGATCAGTAACCTGGTTATGCGTACACATGGAAGAGAAATCGGCGTTCTCCAGGAGAAATCCAGCAAGGGAAACCAGGTTCCTCTAATTCCCAGTAACCAGCTTTCATGTTTACATGACACTTAAGAAATCATCTGGAGAAATCAAACTGTAACCTGGTTACTGCAGTGCATGTGAGTAGTGTGAATGTGCAGAGAGTGGTACAGTGTCAGCTCTGACCGTAGTGATGGCCGCTCTGTAGTAGCTCTTCATCTGGACCCTGGACATCACCTGCAGCACCGTCTCAACACGCAAACGCTCCCTGACAGAGAAAACAATACAACGTGCTGCAGTTAAAGTCCCACCTGTGTGTCTGTGACTTCACTTCCTTTAAATATCTGACTCTCTCATGCTGGATTAAACTATGTGGGGTTCCTGATATAAAAATTTGCTGCTGGACCACTATTGACCAAGATTTGGGAGGAGACTCTTGAGGGACCACTATAGTACCACCTGCAAGGTGACAGACAGTCACCAGGCTAGTTTTTGGTAGCTTTGCTAGCTTGTCTTGTTGTACTGTAAGAAGGTAATCAGTAAAGAAGCGTGTAACACAACTGTCATTCAAAAGCACTGAGAAATGGGAAAAACATGGTGAAGCTTTTCCTCATTCTTTCACCTCAGTTAGTGAAAAAGCTCTCTCTGATGTAATCAATGCAAAACATGTTGAATATAAAAACAATGATAAAATAAGGACATGTAGCAAGTTAACTTCCCTATTTATGACTTCTAGTTATCGAGTTATATTTTGATTTTCTGTGTTACAGCTGATTTTTACAGAATTTCCCTTTCAGTTCTTTAATGCTTCCTCCAGCTCTGCTCAGAATGTCTGTCTGGGGAAATGTCCCATAATGCTGTGATGATAAAGTATATTACAATTGTGATGAATCACTGAGTTGTGCCTTCTTTGAAACAAAACTTGTGGTTAAAAGAGAAACAAAGGTCATTTTCAAAAACTGATTTCTACTGAAATGTTCCATGGTGACATTTTCAAATAAAAAGTAAAACTTTCAGTCATTGTGGTCTATGTAACTAAGACAACACTGTAACAACAGTTCATAGTGGCCAGTCAGCAGTAAACAGGAGTAAAACTTCAACATAACAGTGATGTATCCATGAACACAAATGACTGAACACAACATGGTGTTTGTCCAGTATAAAAACAGCTGTAGAGGTCATCTATTAAAAAATACAAATCCCGCTATGTGGATGTTAAACATACCAGTCTGCACTCCAAGACATAAATTCAATCTGCATCATTTGGCAAATTTAATCTCCTTTGACATTCAGAAAGCATGATTTTCATTTGTTATTGAGGATGAGGTGTACATTATGTTTTTGCTCAATAATCAATGTCTAAATGTGTCCCACAACATCTCTGCTGTAGACCTACAGTACTGCAGTATGAGGGAGGGATTTTTTTTTTTTAAATCTTTTGATAAGAACTGGTTACAAACCTTGAGTATTTAAGAGTATTATTGTTAAATAATCTGTTAAATATAATACTCTACTATGAAATATCAACATCACTGTAATAATTTGGGGTGACGATATTTTCCAACAATATATGTGATTAAAATTATTTTTTCAAACCGTTTACTGAGACTTTTTATCAACTGTTGAGTTCAATATGTGACATTTACTGTGTTTCTGGAATCTGATGCCCCAGTGGGTCGTATGGCTAATGATACAAAATAATACAAATGATGACATTACCGCTAAACACACATGTATGTTTTCAAAGGGTCAGAGTTGAGATAATATGTGTGTAATGAGTGTGTGTGTGTGTGTGTGTGTGTGTGTGTGTGTGTGTGTGTGTGTGTGTGTGTGTGTGTGTGTGTGTGCGTCTTACTCAGCAGCCTGCTGAGCTCCCTGGCAGCTGAGGACTTGGAAAGCAGCTCGGATCCCCAGTCGCCTCCTGATGATGGATGTTTGGACCGACATCTGGACCGAAACATGAACAGTTCAAATATTTGAACATAACATCACTGTGGATTTATGTCCATTTAATGGCAATCTGTAGAATCTGTCTTGTTGTTTCCTCTGCTCACTGACACGCTCTTCTGAAGCTTAAAAAGAATCAAAAATACGGGCAGACCATCTACACCATTTCTGTTATTATTTAATCATGGAATGTGTATTATGTTACCGCAAATTGTAGCTTATATTTTGTGTAAAAATATTGTTTTTTTAAGTATACACTGAAAAAATAAGAAAGTAAGAAAGAGAGAGAGAAAGAAAGCCTGGCTTTCACAAAAGGGACCAACACTTCTAAAGCTCACTATTCAGAATTTCTAGTATGGGCTCAAATTGGACATGGTGGCCAAACCGTGTAATTACAACGTCACGTGATGCACACTGGCCGAAAACACTTTTTTCCATAGATTTACATTGTGAAAGAGACGTCTGTAAACCAGCAGATACATTTTTTTGAGCGTCACAACCCCCATGAAATGACTCGACTCACTATCAGAATTTGATCCATTCAGTTTGACCACGTTCAGTCTCTAGTGAGCATGCTCCATGAGCGCATGCGGCCCATAGAGTGTGCGCAGTATGTTTTCATCCGAGTAATTTGTTTACAGCGGGAAGTGGCTTTTTTAGCCTCACGCACCACTGAATAACTTTCATAGGAATGAATGGGGCCCAGTTCTCTTTCTACATCCATGGGTGCAGTGACTGTGCTCAGCTCCCTGGAGTCTTGTTATGACATATGAGGTTGCCAGGTTTGTCAAACCACCTATATATGGCAACTTGTGCTATAGCCAGAGCATCTTTATGCTATAGTGGAGAATTTCGCTGCTACAGAACCTGATATTTCAACTTAAAAGTTGATGATATGTCAATGTTGTTTGAAGTTTGATTTGAAGTACCACTAATCTACTGCACTGAACGTCTCTCAGCTGTAGGCCTGCAAATCAGACTACAGTATGTTAAAACTAGCCAACGATTTGCCAATGACTGAATTTATGTTTAGCACAAAATAATACATCACTACCTGATGTAGGGTGTATCTCTCTGCATATGCCAACGCTTGGTTTTCCCATTCCAACACACGTCATAGTCATATTTCCATCTGGGAACAATTTCATACCAGCGGTCACCAGATTTGTCTCTACTTTGTCTGCCACACATAATCAAAACATCAGTCACCAACAGTGCTCACTGGCCACCAGACTGTGCTTGCACGGGCAGCGGGTGTGAATGTAAATGTTAACTGCTCAGTCAATGTTCCCTGGATAAATAAGCATGATGTTATGCTGAATGCGTGACTCACCAGTAAATATCCTCTGAACTGGTTATAGATGATGGCTGTCAGTAAGTTCATCAGAAAGTAGGTTCCTGAGAGGAAGCAGAACAAATGACCTCAGACAGTTCGATAAAAACAGGTTTCAAAGTAATATAATAAACTACTGTCACTTCAAGTTATTTGAAAGCTGCTGCACAGACAGCGAGAGTCACTGCTTACCGATTACACTGAAGGTGACGAAGAATATGGCGTAGCCTCTGTTTAGGGAGTAGGCGGGGATCATCACTGTAACGAGACAGAACAAATGTGGAAAAGATGATTAAACTATTCAAATAGTACACTTCTATAACATCATAGCATGTGACTGACTGCGTACCGTCAGGGTTGTTGGCTGTTGTGAGCAGCACCAGCAGAGAGGTGAGGGAGTTCGTAAGGCTTCTGAAATGCAGCCTCCACTCCTCGTTCCTCTTTGGATCCTGAACAGAAACACAGAGAGAGAGAGATTTAGCAGAGTACTAAAATGTGATCAATATCAAAAGGCTTCACACGTTTGCTGTTTTTTTTTCTTTTCTTTTTGTACACTGATTAAAGACATGACTTTACCCTCCAGGGATGTCTGACACACATTTATTGTTGATTTTAATGTTTTATAGACAATTTGACTCATAAACATATCAATATATACATTGATCATGAAACAGTTATTAGTTGCAGCCTTTAGTTAAATCTGTGTTTCACAAAGGCAGATAACATATGTCTTTTATTGACCGTATGATCGTTATCTACATTATTTCTTTGTTCATTTAATTTCCACTTTTGTCTCTTGATTTCTGATCTCTGTTCTCTCACAGATCTCTATTTCTTCACACAGTCTTCAATACATTTCTCAATGTTTGGAACACACATCCACATTTATGAGGAGGTCATGTGATGTGACACCACCTGACCTAACACCACCACACCCACTGCAGATACAGGAGTTAAAAGTCTTCAGCCGACCAATTGGTACTGCCATACCAAGAGTTATGCCGTTACCATGGCTAATAAAAAACACACACATGTCCATGCAAGCTCGAGTGTCAGCAGTACAGTACAGTAGTGTGTAATTAACAGGGCGTGACCACAAAGACTGGAACTCACCTCTGTTTTAGCAAACAGCAGCATGCCGATCATAGTGAAGAGACAGAGGTGAAGCGCCAGCAGCAGGATGACACTGCAGAGACAAGAGAACATACACACAAGCTTGAGTGGCAGTGAATCTAAATCTTTCCTGACTTTCCATTTATTTAGAAAAACCTTCATTCAGTTAGAAAGGAGCCACTGCTTCCAGAAGTACTGTATGTTTTCCTCTATAAATTCCCAATATTCCTAAAAATAAACACTCCTGAATAATGTAAGAATACTATAAATCTATGCTTTGGAATTCCATATGAATAATTTCAGTTTTCAACTTTCTGAAAAATCATGTTTTCCCAGTTTGGCTCTAAATACCCATGAGGCTCAGCTGCTGTTGCTACAGAGCTGCTTTGTCATTGCAGTTGGGATCAAATCACAGCACCATAGTTACTGAATTCATCCAAAATTGACCCAGATTCTGTTTGAAACTGCTGTGTGTTCTATCACCCTTCTAACAAAGTTTAAACTTCAGCTTCTGTTTACATGTTAGAGGTGGACACAACAGATCTTAAAGCTTGATGATTGCATGGTTCTCAGTGAAATTCTCCCTGAGACTTATCTCCTTCAGTTTTCATGTTCACAAACTTGTACTTTTGACTTTTTATCATAAAAGATATTTTCTAACGCAGGTGTTGATCTTTTGAGCTGATTATTCAACCAGGAGAGTTTTCACCCAACGCTGGTACGAGTGTTCCAAGTCAGATTCAACAAACTCTAAACTGCATTAACTTGTTGTAAATTGCTTGTTTCAGTCTGATGAATGTCAGCTTTTCATAAGCAGGTGCATATGTGCTCGTGATATGTAATAAATAGCAAAAGAATCCTAAAATTGCCATATACAGCAAGGTTATGTGTTCTGATTATTTCATTCACAAAAATGTTACCAAAGAGTAAAAGGAAGAATTTCACACCACAGACCTTCAAGTCCTGCTGTCAGAAATCAGCTGACAAACACATAAACACAGGAGTGCTTGCAGCACGTGAAAACTTAACTGAAGTATGTAATCAACCTTAAAAATTGTCTGATTTGATTTTCCGTTCATAATGTGTAGTAAAAGTTGATTCAAAGTTCCATTCATAATGTGTAGTAATGCAGTGCAAACTGCAGATGAATTTGAAGCATATGAATTGCATGTACTGTGCAGTGATAACATATGATGTGATCTTTGTGTGTCCAGCAGCAAACAGCAGACAGATGCAGTTAGTGACTAGCTGGTGAACATAGTGGAGAAATTGGCAGCTGAAGAGACAAATATTTTCCTCAGGATTTGGTGGAGACCAAACCAAAGCTAAAGGAGAGTGAATGTTGGACTTACATTTATCAGGTGGCTAGAAACATGACTCCAAATGAATGATAATATTGTTCCATGTCTGCTGATTGTATAAGTAGGTAAGCTAACATGTATGCTAACAAGTTAGTAGTATAAAAAAGGTGACAATATTTCAATGTGTTCAGCAGCTTGTTTCCACTATTCCAAGTGTCCTAAAAAATCAGTCATCAGTTATTACAGGTTTAAAGCTACCCTATGGAGTTTTCTTGTAAACAAACCATTTGTCACCAAAACACTGGTTTGTTAGGTCACTGTATCCTTGTGGTCTAACAAACCTGTTGAATGTATTTCATTCCTCATAAAACATTTTCAATACTAATCTTTAAAATATTTTCAATCCTGTATTGTTTACATCCATGTTTGCTAGCTTGCAGTCTTCTTCTCTGCCTTTGCTGGCAAACTGCTACATTTGTTGGCAGGTCACTGCTGCCAGATGTCAATGAGTAAAACGGTGTGAAATCCTTGGCAGGATTGTGTATCACATTTCTGTGTGTTTATGCATGTGCGTCCTCATTCATGTGGAACAAAACTTGGAAACCATCCCTCCATACCACTACTAGTGAATCAAACACTCCACAGCGTACCTTTAAGTGGTGATAGCATGATCAGTCTGTGGTCACATTATAGGGAAGCAGGGACTCGTTGACAGAAGTGAGAGTGCTCTGAAGTCTTTGGTGGCTTTTTTATTTCATCAGAGGTGAAATAAAATTCAAGATAACCGAGCCAACTGTGGTTTGACACAAATAAACACACCCACACCTCTGCGCAAACCTGCAGGAAGGTGCCACAATGCCAGATTTTGTGTGAATGCAGAGCTTTATCCTGTCCGCTGTGGCCTCTCTGCTCTGTGTGTTTGTAGCTCTGCCTCGCCCTCGGTCAAGCAGAAACACACACCTGCAGCTCTTTATACATCCATAACACAGAGACAGAGAGCAGAGCGGAGAGACAACCATGTAATCTGGTAGCATGTTCCCACCTCACACCTGCATGCTGTTATTGGCGGGGGGCTACACACCTGCTGCCAAAAGGTTGATGCCCAGAAACATCCCGAACACAGCAAAATAATAAGAAACTAAGAGAATACAGGCAGAGTCTCTGTACATACATACACCATCACACACTTCTAGTGGGTCATAAGTGATGATTGAGAGGGATTACTTTTGTATGTGTCTATCCGTTGTTTTAATAGTGGTATACCATACCTCATACAGCATTCCCATTGCTGCATTATAAAGCACTAACCCTAAAATCACCTATCATTTTCTTGATAAAGACCTGATACAATGCTTTGATGTTATATAAAAAAAGTTTGACAAAAATTCAAATTATTATTTCAAAGGTTAATAAAAACCTTTAAACTCAATAAATAACTTCAAGCCATTTTATTTCCATCTTTAGTACAAAGAGCGCTGTCTATTACTGAATTATCTTTGATTGATGATTAGTTGTAGCACCTTTTTAGGAGAAAAATCTGTAATAAACGTCATATTTACTCAAACGAGCATATTTACATTTCAGTCAACTCAGAGCTTCTTCCATTTGGATTTTGGCACCAACTAAAGAACACACAAGAACTAAAACTGTAAAGTGAGGAGGATTACAAACCGATTTTGAAAAGTGAGGGGGATTTATAGTTGTGTGTTAACTGCTTCAGTGTAGTTAAGGAGCAAAGGCATGTAGGCTACCCAGTAGCTGACAAATGCCTCCTCAGAAATGTAATACATGTTGAGGCTGTAGCAGCTACAGAGATACCACATTCTGATGCCAAATGTCTAATGCCAGTAGATACTGATCAGAGACAAGACATCGTTAAGGAACTTAAAGAAAGGTTCAGTAATGTTGTAAAGGCACCTCCACTGCAAACCCTCTGCTTGCTGCTCAGTCACAGTGAATGACATAATGTAAATGTTGTGACATCATGACAGTGATTCAGTGATGTGACAATAGAAGCTAACTGGATGTAACTGCAGCTTTGCTGCTCTATATCACAAAACCTACTGAAATTGAAGCTCATACTCTTAAGTTATTTTCTTAGGACTATGTCATACTGTCTTAAGGCTAAGTGCACAATATAATACTGTCTTCTCTGCTTTCTGTGTGAAAATATCCAATCCATTCAATCAATTTCAAATTCAGCCTTCAGCCTTCACTTCTCATAAGACAGAGGTAGAGAAGGAAACTGCCTTGGGAGGAAAGGCAGATAAAGATTCAGCCTTCAACTCTTAATTCTCAGCAGAGACTGACAGAAACTCCCTAGAGATGCAGCAAATTAATTAAAAAGATCTGTTAGGGTGATGAATATGGGATGTTTTGTGATGCACACGTCTGTATGTACAAATACTTTCACTGAACTTCATACAGTATCTTTCAGCCTCAAGCGGTCTGATCCATTTGCTGATGTTGATATTGCAAAAAAAGACTCTTGGAGACAGCGAGCTGTTTGTGCAAAACTGTAGGTATCAATGGTGGAACTCCTGTTAACCCCTTGAGTGATATATAAATCCAGCTTTAGAGAGGCCTGCCCATGTAAAGGAGTCGCATACCTGGCAATCTCTGGCAGAGTCCTCTTGATGCACTTGAGTGTCTTTTTCATCAGGGAGGAGTTTTGCAGGAGAAAGAATGGCCGGATGAGTCGCCGTACTCTCAGTTTCTGATCAGTTAAGAAAAGAGAAGATTACTTATTGGAATGCAGAGTGACTGACACATAGTTTAGTTAAATTCTGTTTCATGTTGTGCTGAACCACTGACAGCTCTACAGCTACAAACATACTGTGCATAAGATATAACACTGTGACTAGTAAAGACAACAGTTGTTAAGATGAAATCATTATTGGTTTTGGTCTTTTCATGGGATTAGTTGCTATAAAGTCAGAATATCACTTGCCTTATTCTTTTACAGTAAATTATCTTATCAAGCTCATGTCATGTCTTACTAGCAGTTTTTTTCTGTCAGCTACAAGTTTTTGTTTCACTCCTGTATCAATCACTTTAATGAACTCTGCTGTTTGATTCCACCACAACCTGAGCAATAAATGCTGGAAAAGCCTCACCTCATCACAGACCATGCTGACAGACAACACCCAGTCGATGACGGAGATTGAAATGACAACAGTGTAGCCGATCAGCCATTTGCTCTTCCTGAATTCCTCCCAACCAATCAAGTAGCTCTGAGGATAAAACGGATGGAGTGAGGCGGTGCTTCAAAGCCAGATTATCACTTTGGAAATGTCATATGTGTGTGTTTAACCAGACAGCTGCCAATGTCCTGGGAGCAAAATGTTTCCATCCTGGCTCAGCTCACCTTGACAGCAAGATCGAGAGTGAAGATGATGAGGCAGACCATCTCAATGCTCTCGGTGAAGCCACAGGGAGGCTGCCAGGGCGGAGAGCGATGCCGAGGGTCCGAGGAGACGGACAGGGAGGACGGGCGCTCCACGAAGGCCAGCAACAACACCACCGCAATAGTCAGGCCTAAGCCCCTGCACAGAGAGAGATGGGAGAGCGGATGGACAAATGGCCAAAAGCTTGTTGTATAGATGTGATTTAAAAGAATTCGATGCATATCAGCCATTCTGATGTGTAAATCTTTCCTGTAGCACCACCATCATGCTGTGTTTTCCAGCTGTACGCATAAAATAGCAAAATCTAAAATACCGAGACATTAAAAAGGCTCCGAGAAAAAAACTCAACCTGGTAGACTGCTTCACTAACTTCCTGTTGTTGTATCTGCTTTCCCTCAAATTTCATTTAGGTTAGCAATTTACAACCTATAGTTCTTGTTTATTTTTTCAAAGGCCCAGAGGCTGATCTAGAAAATAAAGTTTTCAACAATTTGTCAATTAATAGTTTAGTCGATCAACAGAAAATTGGTGACTATTCTGATTCTGATTAACAGTTTATGTCATTTTTTCAACATTTGATGATTTCAAATGTGGAACTTTGCTTCATTTCAGTGCTCTATATTAAAGGAAGTTGATTCTCTTTGTGTTTTGGACTGTTAGTCAGACAAAACAAGACATGTGATGACATCACCCTTGGCCATAGGATATTGCACCAGGCATTTTCCCTGATTTTTAGTGTTTCACAGATCAAATGTTTAATTAATCAAAAAAGTAATCTGCATTTTAATTGATACTGAAAATAATTGTTTGCTGCAGCCCTAAAGTATCTTAAAGTAAGCGTTTAAAGCATCTGGTCAAGTCATCTCTGATCAGCGAGTGTATGTGTGCCTGCAGACAGTAAACACAGAGAGAAAGTGTGAACTAACCACTGGCATATCCTTGAGTAGTACCATCGATACAGGCGGAGTGACCTGGCGTCCACCCGGTGGTTGATGGACCGGTACTGTAAGCAAGCAAGCAAACTTGATTAATATAGGACTTTTTAAAACAAATGGAAGATGACAACATAGTCAAAAATAAAGGAGACAAAACAACAAAGAAAAGCAATGGAAAATACAGTATGCTTAATACTTTGATTCTCTATTTTGTGGGAGGCTGTATCAGACCAATCTTTGGTCTGTATCCCTACACACTCAACGCAGGGTATCTGCTATACTGAGTACCAATCCCCTACCAGTGCTGTCTTTCACCCAAATTCAAAACTATATATATGTACTTCACTGCATGGAGCTTATTGAGATCACTTTCAAGTAAGCTAACAGCTGGAGTCTAACAGAGATGATTTACTGAGGCAGATGAACAAGGTAATGTAAATGCATGAAGGAGGATGAGCATGGATGTTTAAAAGAGATCTGTGAGGTCCAGTCCTTCCCAGAATACCATGCATGGTAATTTAAGTACTCACCTGTATGGCGTCCTCGATGAATACAACAGCTTGTTGGATATAGAGGTCCTCGTCATCTGTGGACAGACAGACAAGTGAGAGTAGTCCAACCATCTGAACTCTTCCTTGATCTCAGAAGCAGAATGAACACAGATCTTTACATATTCCAGAGGGGCTATGTTCTGAATCTACATCTGTACCTTCACTCCGTAACTTTGTGCAATAGTCTGTACACAACATGTCCTCTGAGTGAAACAGACAGCAGAAACTGTCTCTGGGATGTTGTTGTCTGTGGAACTGGTTGGATTAGGAGTTTGTTTTTTCTTGAGGCAAAACTGGGAGCAGTAACTGGGAAACAGCTGTGTGCTGTGTTAAAGGTGTGGCTCTCTGGTCACGTATCAATACAGTATTTAAAATGTCAGGTCACAGGACATTTTAATGTTAGCTGTACCTCATGTTAGTGCTTTATAATGCAGCACACTCAGCTCCCTACAGATGGAGTTTAATGAAAAAAACTATGAAATTAAAATCTCTCATCTCAATCTTTTGACTCAAGTATTTGCAATTCCACTTTTAATTGTTTTTCTTAATTTGAATCTAATGTCTAACTTGACCTTTATTTGTAAAACTGGTGGAGTGCCCCTTTAAAGAACTCACCAGTAATTACAGTGTGATAGTTGGTCTTAGTAGTTTCAGTAAAATTGAAAATGGTCTTTAAAAATGATAAATTTGGTAAATACTGGTCTGTGCAGATAGATAGCCAAGACGCTGGACATTGTTCAGAAACACAGAGGCCACATAATTCCCTGAGTATCACAGATATTTTAAGATGATTTCTATGTCTGGTGCTTTCACGGAAGGAAAATCTACTTATTATTACAAATCCTACAACTGGCTGTCAGTAAGTGTATCATAATTAAATGGTTGTATAGTAATATAGATACAAAAACTATGAGAACTTTATGAGATGGAGCCAATCACATGTAAGCCAATTATAAGCCCTAATTTATAGAGAGGTGGAGTCCTGCAATGATGTTACAGTATTCAGTCCATTCTATACTGTCTTAATATACATACATACCATACATTTCCTGATAAATTAACTGACATGTACTTCTTTATTTTTTATGCATTTATAAGAGCAGGAAAAATGTGAAAGCAACTGGAAACTGGATAAAGATAAACTGAAATGTTAAAATGTGAAATTATACTGAACCTGTGCTGCACTGAATAAAATGCTAATATCAAAATAAAATCTAGGTAAAAAAAAAAAAATCATTAAATGCAAACACTAATGCAATATTTTCTAAAGCTAAAATTATTAGTTGAATAATTGAGTCAATTAGTCAATCAGCAGAAAATTAATCGAGTATTTTGATAATTGATATATTGACAAATCTTTCACAACTTTCTAATATTTACTGGGGATTTGATGCTTTTCTTTGCCATATGTGTTAGTAAATGGCACATTTTTGTGTTTTTGACTGTGAGTTGGATGAAACAAACAATTTAAGTCATTATCATCATCTTAAGCTCTACCAAACTGTTCACTATTTAATCAATAATGAAAATAATTGTTCCTGTAGTTTTAACCCTAAAATCTTGTAAACGCCACCAAGTGTCAAGTCAAGTCCATTTATTTTAGTGAACTAAAGCCAAATCAAGCATATCTATCAAGCAGAAACATCTGCCTTAACCAGTTGGGTTGAGAGAGAAAAAGGGAGGGGGAGAGGAGAGACAGAGACACAGAGAAGCACAGCAACAATAATAATAATAATAGAAATATGACTAGTAATAATAGTAATCAGGGTGGACCATGGGGGCAGCAGCCACAGAACCATAGAAACCCACGACACAAGAACGCACATAACTTCGGGGAAGATGTCGAGTTAATAACATGCATTGATGGGACATGAATGTGTACAGATGGAGAGGAGGAGGAGGAGAGAGGAGCTCAGTGCATCATGGGAAGTCCCACCGCAGTCTAGGCCTATAGCAGCATAACTAGGGGCTGGTCCAAGGTGAGCTTGGTCAGCCCTAACTATAAGATTTATCAAAAAGGAAAGTTTTAAGCCTACTCTTAAACATAGAGAGGGTGTCTGCACCCTGGACCGAATCTGGAAGATGGTTCCACAAGAGAGGAGCCTGATAGCTGAAGGCTCTGCCTACCATTCTGTGTCTCTCTCTCCTCTCTCCCCCTCCCTCTTTTTCTCTCAACCTGACCAGTCAGGTTGATCTTAGAGAGAAAGGGAAAGTCAGATATAGGTCTATAGTTGGCTAAAATGCATGAATCAAGAGTAGTTTTCTTAAGAAGAGGTTTAATTACAGCTACTTTAAAGGAATGTGGTACATAACCTGTTACTAAACACAGATTGATCATATCTATTAAAGAAGCGCTAACTAAGGGTAAGACTTCCTTAAACAGCCTAGAGATGAAGAAATCGTTGAAGTTAGTTCAGGAAGGTCAATTGGAGAAAAACCGTCTAAATCTTAAACAGCTCATGAAGTCGTTACTACTGAGAGTTATAGGAATATATGAATCAATAGAGTTATGACTCTTTGTCAGCCTGGCCAAAGTGCTGAAAAGGACCCTCGGGCTGTTTTTATTCTCCTCTATTATTGATGAGTAATAGGCTGCTCTGGCATTACAGAGGGCCTTCTTATGTGGTTTAAGAGTTATAACTTATATTAAGATATCTTTTTTTGTTTTTGCCAATCATGCCTGCAGCCAGACTCAGCCAGAGAAGGGTGTGCTTTAGAACAGGGTACAGCAGTATAAAGCAGAGTAGCATTATAGAGATAGTAGAGATTATAGAGATAGTAGAGATCATAAAAGAATAGAGTAGAATCAGTCAGGCTGTTGTTAAAGGCTATCACAGCACCAGCTTGACTCCCAGCTGTCAGGTCATTATCTTCAATGACTGTAACTTTCCTATACATGGTTACATAGACATAGACATGATGAGTCAGATCTGGATGCAAACACACAAACACACAAACACACACACACACACACACACACACTTGACTCAAAACATCACAGCAGGATGTGTCATGGTGGTTGTGGAGGAGGGTGCCAATGACAGGGGACTTCACATTTAAAACGGTCACAGTTCTAACACACCCCCAACACACCATGGACAAATGAGTGTGAGCTGCATATCTCTCTCTCTCTCTCTCTCGTGTAAATATGAATTGAAGTGGCTGCATTGTTGATATGACAGACAGATAAAGAGATTTCGTCATGAAATAGGGTTACGCCACTAAATATCATTGATAGAGGAGTTTTACGTTATTACTGTTTTGAAATTTATTGATACCTATTATGATCTGTGTGTCTCCAGTGCAGAGATGTCCAGTTTAGCCTAGCTTAGCACAAAGACTGGAAGCAAGGGGAAACTGTTAGCATAGTTCCCTTCAAAGTAAAAAAACAAACACCTGCCACCAACTGTAAAACTGTCCTTTCACCATATTTTTTCTGTCTCTATTCTTAAGAAAGGGAGAGAGGGACATATGACATGTGACAAAAGTCTCTAGCTGGAGTCAAACTGGGGACCCTGCACTAAATAGTCCAATATTTACTCTCCTTTTAGCTTCAGTTTTACTCTCCACCCACTCCTGAGGGAAATATCTGTCTGTTTAGCTGCTAAATGTTCTGCTTTCTTCACCAGCTAGTTGCTAACAGTGTCTGTCTGTTGTGTGGTGCTGAGCAAGTAGTGTACAATGGTCTGCTGCTGATAGATAGACCATCCAAACAGTAAAGCTAAACAATAAGCTAAAAAGAGGATATAAAGCTCTATAGAGCTGAGGGGAACTGCAGAGTCTGTGAAAATTCTTTGTGGGTTCATCACTTTGAGAGACCTCTTTCACATTATACCTAGTCGTTTGATCAACTGTTAAAATATTAATTGTTTAATATTGATTAGAGCTGCTTTAACACTCTGGGGTTTTATGTGCAAATGCAAAAGTATTCATTTGTCACTTAACAATATTTCTAAATGAATTGACTTGGCATTATGTGTCAACTAAATAAGCATCCTTCTAAATGAACTTGATATACTTCCATAGAATATAATAACTTAATCAATGAAGACAACAGCCTATCACCACCCTGTGTTCACGGTGAGATCGGCAGGACTCCTGGATGAACCCATGTCTTGTTCGGGTTTGAAAAGATGAGACAAGATGAAAAATGTAATTACGACAGAAACAATAAATAGTAAATAAATCAGATGTAAATAAAACTTTGGAACTGTTACTGGGTGTATTTTTCACTTTTGATGGATCTATGCTAGCAGTTTCCCTTTGCTCCCAGTCTTTGTGCTGAGCTAAGCAGATGTATCTCTGTACTGGATGTACAAACATGAAACTGATCTTCTCATCTGAATCTGGGTATGAGACAGCACAAAAGGATTAGAGCTGCAATTATTAGTCACTTAATTGATCGGCTGAAAATTAATCAACAACTATTTTTATAATCAAGTAATTGTTTCAGTCATTTTTAAGAGAGTATGCAAAACATTCTCTAGTTACAAAAGTGAAGATTTGATGCTTTCTTTTGTCTTTGATGATAGTAAACTAAATATCTTTGGTTTTTGGACTGATGGTTGAATAAAATGATGTTGAAGGGAAATTATAACAAGCATTTTTCACATTTTTGTTACCTTTTATAGACCAAACAAACAATCGATTAATTCTGAAAGTAATTGGCAGATTAATCGATAATGAAATTAAAAGTTAAAAGTTGCAGCCCTAAAACTTATTTCCCAAAATGTTGCACTATTCCTTCAAGAATCATCCTTAATCAAAGGAAGTCTGATTTTAATGTACAGTAACTATTAGTTTCTGGAAATATTAAACATCCTTTGTGTGTAAATGTCACACACTCAAGTCCTTGTCCTTTGATAATGGACCATGAGGTTGTACCAATAGCATAGATTCATCCCTATAACAGTAATATATAACAGTATATATTATAAGGAGATTTCATCTGCCTTGGTGTGACATTAGGATTCCATACAAACTTAGCATCCAGACAGAAAACAGATTAGACTGGAGACATGACAGTGGAACCTTTCATCCACAATACCCTGAGTCACAGGATAGATCACTGCAGCTTTAACTCTATTAGCTTTAAAGAACATAATAAAGGACAATACCACTCATACTTCAGTTTATCCACTTAACTTGCACAGCAATGTACTACCATGACTGGAGATCCATACAATGATGCTGTTTGTCACAGGAATTAGACTGAATGTGTGTTTTAATTTTACAAAAGGTTAAAGACACAGTCTGTGTCAGTGGAGTGTTTACTTAAGTAAAATTGCCAATAGCACATTAAAGTAAAAGACACAGTCCTGCATTCAAAATCCTACTTCAGTAAAAGTACAGAAGTATTATCAGCTAAACTTACTTACAAGTATTAAAGGTAAACTTTTTATATAAATATTAGATTATTAATAGTGAAGCATCAGTGTTAGAGCAGCATGTTACTGTTGTAGCTTCTGGTGGTGGAGCTAGTTTACACTACTTTATATACAGTTAGCTAGTTTAGTCCAGTGGTTCCCAACTTAGGGGTCAAGCCACTCCAAAGGGTCACAAGATGAACCTGAGGGGTCGTGATGAGTAGGAATGAGAGGAAAGAAGAAAAAACAAGATTCTGCAACACAAATTTAAATTCATTTTTTCTGACTTTTCTCAAATCTTTCCTTTTTATGTGAAATATTTGAAAGTTGTACCTCTGTGGGTCTAGACACTTATTTAAACGAAACCATGTGAGATGTTTAGAGAGGAATGTTTAGAAATATTCAGGAAAGACTGAACGCCAGGTGGAATGTCACACAGCAACATTCTTTAAGACCTGACCTGAACATCAGGAGAGAAAGCAGGACCCATATTAAGGTGTTTTATTGGTGGATTTCCCCAAACTATTTCAATGAATTTAGCACAAACCAGGTGACACACAATGTGGATCTTGCGCGGCCCCTCATTTCAAGGGACCACGGGGCTGTTGCCTACTTTGGCCAGTCAATAATCTAGTGTTGCTATTTTGACTGCAAACAAGTTGATGGTGTTTGCCTGTTTATTGTTTTTGACGGTCAGAATAAGATTATTTACTCAAGTACTATATTTAAGTAGAGTTTTGAGGTACTTTTACTTGACTTAACTTTTTCACTTTCACTTCAACTTTATTCTTCCGCTTCACTGAATTTCAGAGGCAAATATTAGTGACTTTATAATTACAACAATCAAATAGAACTTACACACTAATGCATTAATAATTCAATATAATAAAACTGAAAGGTAAAGCTGGGTTAACAACTGGGCAAAGCTATTGTCTGTTAAGTCAAAACACTGGAAAAAGTTAAGTAACGTAATAATGTAATTAATGTTAATTTGATTAATAGTATTTTTGAATGAATCACTAAATTATACTATCACCTGAAATCCAAATCATAAGAGACTCTTAACAGGTCTCACATTAACACCTGATCTTATGGCCCGGTATCAAAGACTAGATTTAATGTGTATGTATGATTTAAACTTATAATACCGGTATTGTGCATATTCCTATATAAATCTGTTATAGTTTGTATGTTTAGTTTGTATAGTTTAAGGCAAATGGGTGGGTCACTGGGCTATGCTGACAGGAGCCATTTTTCTTCATTAGTTTATTATTTATTTATACTTAATGTACGATTTTGTACTTTAACTTCTGTAACATTTTGAATGCAGAACTTCTAGCTGTAAAGGAGGACTTTAAACCTTCATCATACAGTCATCATCCACTACACTAGTATGTCTGTCATGAAATGAACACTTTGTCTCATCTCCGTGGACGACCTGAGATTTCATCAAACCCCACCTCACCTGTTCTCCCCTCCACACTGCACGACTCCCCGGCGACAGAGTACGACATCCGTCTGCTGCCCGGGGCCCCTCCGTGTCCCGTGCCCGACCCGGAGCCATACTGCCCGGAGGCTCCGTTCACACTCCCGCTCAGCAGACTCTCCGATTCCATCCAGGAAATCTACAACTTATTGTTTCCCCGCTGTAATTCTTCTGCCGTGAAAGTGAAAGTGGCAGATCTGGTAGGAGACGGTGTGAAATCCGCTGCGGTGGAGTTTAAATGTAATCCGTGTGTACAGTCAGTCAACACAAACATGTAAAGTTACAAACAGCATAAGAAGCTTCCAGCAGTAAGCAGAGGTATGTGTTTTTAGGAAGTCGCTCGCTCTGCGCTGCTCCTCCCTCCCGTCCTGTCCTCAAGTATCACTTTACACTGACTTTGAAAACACACACTCCACCTACAGCACACTGCACATGCTGCAAGCTGCAGCCCACACACACACATGACAAACTGACAGGACAAGACAGAAAGTGGAAAAAGTCCCATGAAAAAAAGAGGTTGTTGTAGCAGCAAGCTGTAGGTCTAATCCATAGAAACTAATGTAAACTCCTCTGAGAGAGCGAGAGAAAGAACTGGTTTAAACTAAGTACACACACTGCTTATAACAAGGTCACATCAGCAGGCCCAGAACTAGACAGCTGTCCAGAATCACGGCAGAGATCATACATACTGTACTGATCAACTGTCAGGTATGGAAACCCATTTCCATCAGAAAACATAAACATTATAAAATTATAAAAGAATTAAAAGTTAGAAGTATCAAACCAGAGTATCAAACTTTGAACTAGCCCATATATATATATATTTTAATTGTCGTAAGTGGTTAATTTCAACTAATCAACTAATTATTAGTCACTGTTGTTTGCAGTGACTAACAATTAGTCATTAGCACTGTTAAAAGGTAATCATTTAGACGTAGTGTCTCATAGCTGATTTTAAAAGTCAAAGTTTGAATTATTATCTCATAATTTTTTAAAACCTTAGTAGCTCATAATCGTGATTTACTGTGAGTATTTTTGCCATTCCTAACATTTGATTTACTTTTTTTCTTTTCCTGGCAGATATGAGCTTCTGTAACCAAACATTCACCAAACTCATTTGTACGCGAGACAGACGAGCTTCTTAATTTGTATTTAAGCAAGTGATTATACGAGCACCATCCACTTCATATGAATGGCTGACTGAGTACAAACAGTTTATCCAGTGCAGTTAAAGGTTGGAGCTGCAGAGGTCCCACTAAAGTCATTAAATACTGGGGGGGAAACAAATAAAAGAGGACTATATGTACATTATAGAACATGTGCAAAATAGTATTTACTAATGAGGATTAATTACAGCCCTTAAAACACACATCATGCTACGCTGTCATCTGACAGCTAAATAAAGCACCACATACTTTCTCTACACTACACTTGCTTGCAGTTGCGTATGAGAGCTTTCTCCAATATGTCTTCCACCCATAATCATTTACTTTGTCATTAAACTTTTGACATGTAGAAAACATGTTCAATCCACTGTGTCAATGGGAATCACTTTATTTCTACACCACACTACCCGTCCCATACAGGGTGTCTCACCAATGACATTTAACTCCAAATAGCACACAGCCTGTGTGATCCCATAGCAGCAGTGTTCCTGTGATTGGAATAAAAGGTATTTCACATTCTTAATCTAATCTGGCATAGTTGTACTAAATTAAGTACCATTACTCCTTACTGAGGATAGTTCCAGGAGGAAATCATACAGAAGTAATTGAGTGATAAGTCACTGTGAGGGTTTCAAACACTGAAACTATCATATTAACAGCATATTTTAGCTCAGTCCATTTCCTTGTCTCGTACAGACATTTTCTATCACTCGCACACTTTCATACAGAGTTGGGACAGTTTTTAGGGTCCAAGCAGCAAATTTGCCAGAACCCCATTGTTTCTGTTAGGATTCTTCTTCTTCTTCTTCTTCTTCTTCTTGTGTCCTAAAAGTATCTGGGTCTCAGAAACTAGAACAGCTACAGTTCCTAAACTTGGCAGATAGGTTGGAAATCTCACCCACTACTGAGACAAAAAAAAAAAAATACTGATTGACCAGATGGTGGCGCTGTAACAATGCATTTTACATTTTGGCCTATAACTGTTGTACCCTAAATCTCACAAACAAAATTATTCTTTTCCTGGATTCTGTGGGTCCAGATGAATCTATCCATATAAGCCACACCCATTTGCACCTAGATAGATTTTCCACCATTTTGAATTTTGTCCACATCTGTTTTTTCGCTAATCCTACAAATTAGCTTGTAATGGAGTGTGTTTCATTGTGGTATTGTTAATTTTACAAAATATCTCAGTACTTCTTCCACCACTGGACATTCCCATCAGCCTCAACTGTACTTTGTCTTTAGTGCTAATTACCAAATGTTAGCATGCTAACACGCTAAGTACACATAATACCTGCTCAACATCAGCATGTTAGCATTGTTACTGTGAGCATGTTAGCTTGCAGAATTTAGCTTAAAGCACTGCTGTGTCTAAGTACAACCTCAAAGAGCTGTTAGCATGGCTGTAGACAAGTTCTGTGTGTCTTGTTTTCATTTATCATAAATGGCCAAATTCTCTGTAACTCTGTAAAGAAAACTACTTTTACTATATATCTTAAAATCCAGAGCGTTTTTCACCGTAAAGGTTTGGGTATCGATGATTGAGAATCTGTAGTAAAATATACAACCATGGTTTAGATAGGGAGTCATGTTTCTAATAACAAATGTACAAACTGATCATTATATATGCAATATTTATTTGAAATGCAATTTTAGGATTCTGAAAACATCTTAAACACGGATCATGCAAGTAAAACCTCAAGAGCCATCCTTACAGCTACTATTGCAAGTCACAGCAAATTCTGTACCATGTTAAAATAAAAGCTTTTCCAAAGTTAGAGTTTTATTTAATGTTGTTGGTTTTTAGTGCCGTATGACTAGCATGTACTTATGTATTCACTGTACCACAAACTGGACAGTGGCTTCAGCTGTATGTTGTGGCATCATCAAGACTTTGTTTCAAGTTCCACCTCAAATGACTATATTTTCACATGTGATAAGACTTACAATGATCCCATACCTCTTAGCAAAGTTTGGAAATGAAGTTAACTATCACATTTGTGTCTAGGCTGCTAGCTTCTTTGATCAACTTCACTGAGGTAGAACAAAGGTTCAGTATAGTCACAGAAAAATGGTTCTTACATTGGTTGGCTTACTTGGCCATTCAGGATAAAGTCTTAGACCAATCGAAAACATCAAGTATTATCTGATAGCTTACTACAGCTACAGTTCTCATGGATTTATCTGGATCCTCAGGCTCTTACTGCTTGGGGTGGGTGTTTGTTGCCATCTGGGACACCTGTGTGAAAGGAAATGAAGAATGGAAACAACTTCTTAAAGATGTCCATTGTAACCAATGATAATTGTTTCCAGCTCTACCAAATACTATAAATCATGTTAACCATCCTTATTCACACATTACTCCTGTATGTCTGTTTTATTGTTCTTTTCTCTGTCACATTTTACACTGATTTTCTAAGTGCAACAATACATCGATTGCTACCTGGTTGTCGATGCACCTAAACTGCCAAGTCCAGCGTGCGTTGTAGAGGAAAGGTCGGAGGTCAAAGCGGTTGTCGTCGGGGCTGTAGCTCTCGGCGTGGTAGGACGGTGTCACTGTGGTCATCTTATGGCGATTCACTGAGTACATCCTGAAGAAGCGCTTCACCTTCTGCGCCACCTGAAGGAACACAACACAGTTACTTTTAGATAAAAGCCTTGCTAACAGCTGCTACAGTAAACGTACGATAATTTTTTTAACAATGTTCACATTATTCATGTCAACATTCGACACCAGTTTGACAAGGTCAGATAAGTAGCTAGTAGGTAGCTTGTTAGCTGTAAATGACAGACAGCTGACAGCCAGAGTTGCAGAAATCTCTCATTACACTTTTTAAGCACATCATATTATCGCTTTAATCTTCTCACTTTGAAAGCTTTGACTCTGAACCTTCAGGTTTTAGTGTTTGTCAGTGTGAAGCTAATGCTAATGTTAGCTCAAGCAGCTAAGGTGCAGAGCTGTCAGTTGTATAATCAGGCACTTGACAGGCAGAAACATGACTTACCTCTGTGGGCGAGAGCGCATCCTTCCACATGTGGATGAGTTTACAGAACATACTGAAGGGGCCGCATTTGGAGATCTTCCTCAGTCGTCCAATCACTGATAACTCGGAGTAGGTCATCCCCATGTCCGCCTAAGGAAGGAGGTGTGGTGGTGGTTAGAGAAAGATGGAAGAAAACAGAAATGTACATGTAAAGAGGAACTCAGCCAACACTCATATTCCAGTTTAGAGTCTTTACAGGTTAAGTCATGAACATGATTAATTACTATCCTGCAACAAAGCCCCGCTCAAGTGGGATTTATTCCTAAAGGGGAGACAGAACTGTCCCTATAAAAGTTGAAATTGAAATTACTGGTAAATACTGAAATTATTGGTGAATATTTAAATAATACTAATATGACAAAAAAAATCAAATAAATATTTGAACAGGCCCTCTATCATACTCAATGATCAACTGTTTACTTTCTCCTGGACTTAGCTGTTAGCTTCTTTTTATTGCAGTTCTGCTAAAAGATCAATAGTTATATTTCCATGTGTATTATGAACCGTCTCACTACCTCATCTGTCTGCGACACCTGTCCATCTGTAAGCGGCTCCAGTTCAGCTGTGGGCGGAGCGGCCAGGATGCTGCAGAGGAAACCAAAACCACTGACAAACTGAAAAACACCCCAAGATGCTTCATTGTGGTTTGACTATACCAAAGTGTTCATGAAACAATGACTGCGGCAGGAAACCTAAAAAAAAATGCAGACTTTAAGATGTGCTGCAGTTAGTATGTGTGAACACACATGCCGTTGCCTGTTTGCTTCAATGAGATCATGGCCGAGTCTCTATCTCACAATGAATGTACTGATGTTTCTCTGCCTCAGCACCTTTTCGGTGTCTGTAATCTCAGTACTTAACAAATATGATACCCAACTATTGAATCTCTCACCCTCTCAGAGCGGTGAGCTGGAACTGCTCCACACAGTACAGCAGGAAGCTCTTCAGGTCTGTCTTGCTGATGCCTCCTATTGGGTTGATGTCAGCACTGGAGCAGTCATACTTGGTGAAATACCCTGTCAGACTGAGCAGGAAATCTGGTTTAATGGGAGGAAAGATGGGTCTCATGCAAGAAGCATTCATTTGTTCTTAAGTGGCACATATGGGTGGTTAAAGAGAATTCGTGCCATTTGCCAATTTTCCTGTTCCTGATGTACAAACGAAATTCACCAGTGTTCCAAACCAGTCATACCAGTCAAACAGTCTGACTTTCTCCACAGGGAGGAAAACACTCAATTGGTTTAAGAATTATAATGCCTTAAACTGAATCAATCTGGAGTTTAAATATAAAATATATAACTACAACAAACACCATATCATCATCACCAATATACTGAGATTTTTTTTTTAGGTTTTATGATTTTTAGTGTCATATTTCAGCTCAGCAGTATTACTTGTAACCAGCTGCCTCTTTCTCAGGTCTCTGTCCAGTATCATGTTGTATTGCAGCTGACAGTGTAACATCATCTACTGTAGGCTGTAATATTCTCTCCTCTAATATCTCTGTGACTGTCACACGACCGACTCTCATATTAGTCATGGAGCGTTTTGCTTTAGAAAGACTTTTTTTTTAAACAATTTCATGTCAAAGCTCTTTATTTCTCTCTGTGGTGTAAAATTATTCTTTTTCCTCTTTGGTAACGTTTTTGTGAATGAAACGGAGCTGAACAGGTTGCCTTCTTTGGTAATTTTAGGCGGGTTGATTATGCTAATGATCATATCTCTCCAGTGCACACTTCCTCATGAACAGGTGGCATTTAAAAGGCTGAACCGAGACCCTTCAAAGGTTTACTGGATGCCAAAACACTGCACAGCGAGCTTTGAAAAGTTATTACGGCCACAATCATTTAAATCGTTCATGCACACTGGCTTAGTCTGGCTCGTGGAGGCCACTTTGATCTTGAGCTACATTTATTTTCCCTGTGAAACAACTGCAATCCCTGAACTTATTTTAGAAAGCTAATAGCTCCAGTAATACCTCTCATCTACGTTGGCTGAGCCCAGCACCAGCAAGCCGCCTGGCTTTCCTCTGGCCCACAGACTCAGCTGGGCAAACAGGTAGGCCAGGACCATCCTGACCCGAGCCTGGGAACACACACACATACAGAATACAAAAGTGTCTGTGACACTGATGGAAACTACAAAATGGTCACAGTAGTGTTAGCATCAGTGTGAGGAGGACTGTGGTTAAACTGTCATTACGTGTTTGTTAGCAAAGAAGGTGTGATGAGAGAGAAAAAAGTGATACACAGAGTGAGGCAAAGAAGCTGTCGTGATGATAAAGGCATCATGAGACACAGTCAGAGCGTGAGTGAGTGAGTGAGTGAGGGTCTAACCTGTACATTCTGCAGAGCCAGGTTTTCTCTGTGACTTCCTCCGTTGATGCGAAACTGAGGCAACCTCCCAGTAACCACTGAGAAGATACCAAGAACGGCTTTGACTGCCATGTCTATGCTAATGTTCATGTGTGTGCTGCAAACCCAGAGATAAACGACAGAAAGGAAAACATGTTTACTCCATAGCTATTAAAATATGTATATAGTATGTTATTTTTAACAAATATTATTGTCTGTTGAAAAACTAATATGCATTTATGTGTCCACCTGTCATTAATCTGAAAGGAACCAAACAAGCCAACAGATACGCCACCTTCCTGTTTGTACTAGTGTGATTTGGTCTTTTCTACTCCTTACCTAGTTATCTCTGCTTTAAGGCAGAGTCCCTGAGCCTCATGTCAAATATGATGACAACTCATACACTGATATTTACTTTTTAACATAAACACACATTTTTGACAAAAAACCATTAAATTTGGTTATTGAAGAATTGTGACAAAGAAATAAATGTACTAGGCAGGACAGTTTACAGTTGAACATACATTTGTTAGTGCTCTCTCATGGATGAACTACAGTATGTTACCTACATATCTGGGAAATGTACTTAATTGCCAAGACTTAGATGAGAAGACCAACACCACTCTCATGTCTATATGGTTAGTATGGAGATGGAGCTAGGAGGCAATTAGCTTAGCTTAGCATAACAAGGAATGGTTGTTTACAGGTGTTGAGAGCCAGGCTAGCTGTTATGCCCCGCATCCTGTCTTTAGGGTAAGCTAGGCTAACCATCTCCTGGCTCTAGCTCCATACTGAACATATGAGACTGATATTCATCCTCTCATCTCACTCTCTGCAACAAAGTGCATTTCCAATAATGTCAGACTATTCCTTTGATGGCTGACATATTGTATATACAGTACCAGTTAAAGGTTACATACCAATACAATCTATCTCTGATAAGCTAAAATCATATTGCCACACTGATCAGGCTGTACTTGGAATTTGTATGTTGATCCATAAACTCAGATGGATTCTACTTTGACACTTTCATTCTAATAAAATGATTTTATTCATATCCTCATGCCATTTGTCATATATTTGTTTCAGCACAAATTTGTACATTTTTTATTTTATAAATACCACAGTGAACTTTTCTGTTTTCTCACAGTATGCTCTACTTTTTTACCCCCTGCGTAAACTTTTAATTTATGATTTGTCTTAATATTATCTCATTTTGATTTCACACATTAACAACAATGATTCAACTAGTATTTGGCACTCCATTAACAACCATTTCTTCAGGCAGATGCTACTTTGTATGGTACATAGCAGCTTACAATAACACCTTCAGTCCCACCTACCTGCCGATCTGATTGGCCAGGTCTTTGGCCCGGTTGCAGGTGTCCGCTGAGGAGTTTTCACTGGCCATGTAGCAGGTGGTGAAGATGCGACCGCACAGCTCCTTCGGGTGCTGAGGACGATAGGATTCATCTCCAACCAGACAGCGAACCTCCTTCAGTACCTGACTGTCTGAGAGGATGGAAGGAGGGAGGGAAGACAGAATGGAGGGAAAAGAGCGATGAAAGACAGGAGACTGAGGAGGGTGGCGTACACTCATGGCGGGACCCACAGTAAGAAGCTGTATTTATCTTGTTGTTTAGATATCTGTAGCTTGTGACGACAAAGTACACAGAGGTTCATTTCACTGTTTTCTCTAAGTGGCAGATTCCAACAAAGATTCAATCAATTCATTCATCTACTTACTGACTTATTCACTGAAGTGCTGTGTGCAATCATTGCTTTGAATGTTCACATAAATGTGCTCTAACTGTTGTCCTGAGGAGAATCAAGCTGTCATGACACAATCATCAAATGTGATTCAAATCAGAGAGCCACACAGAACCGGCATTTATTATTGTGGTTTGCAAAATGAAAAATCTTTTTGCAGAAGGCCATAATCTCATGTATAATTATCTACTGCTAACAGGCATGTCTGTGCTCATATTAGTATTTTTTTGTAAATAAATGTATTTATGCGTTTTCTATGATCTATAACCAATAATCCTACTGGCAATTGAATTAGAGACAACCAATCAGTAATCAGTTAGTCTAAAGTTAGGCTATTCATTTTGCACGTGTGTAGTACTATACATGCTCTACAAGGCTTTTATAATTATGAACCAAGATCTCAAGTTATAAGCAGCGTCTTTTTTCTCTGATTGCAAAGTGGATTTATTAATGTTTACCTTTAACACATCAAAGAGAAACTGTCATCTTTGTAAAATCAGTTGATTTTTTCAGCGGGTATGATGTCTTTTTTCGTTCTGGTTCTGATTTTGATGCTTTGATCCCTTTGATAGCAGAAACAGTTGCTGCATATGAAAGAATGTCATATAGGATGTATACCAAGACAGAAAAATATTTCCTCAAAGTGGTGCATGTATATTTCTAACCAACAACGTGTTAGTTCATCTCTCAATACTTTCAAACTTTCCTACCTGTCTGTTTCACTCAGTCCCAAACTCACTGCTTCCTACTGAAGATGTAAATCTTTACAAACAGTTCATGAATATATGTGTTGATTTTAAAAACAGCCGGATACTCAAACAGGAGGAAACTGTGCATTTGCTGGGGACTATTTTCAGCAGCGGATTAATCCACGTTTGCTGCTGTACTGAGTATTTCTGCTGTGTGTAGGATTGAGTGAAAATAAACTACAGTGTCTCATGGTTGTGAAGGAACATGTCACCCCGTGCAAAACAGTGTGACCCAATGAGGTGTTTTTAATAGTTCTTGTACAACAATGGAGCTCTGCGGCACAGAGGAAGACGAGGCTTTGATACACACACAAGACTTAGTAGTATGTTGGTTTTTGTATTTTTATGGCATTTGTTGACAATTAAGAAAAAATAAAGAATATCAGCAGATTGTTTGTTTAAAAGAACATGTTAAATTTAAAGAATTTGGCCATTTGACAAACTGAATGATACTCACTGCCGTCCTCTACAGCCTGGCAGAGTAGCACACACATGGAGTGGACAATACAGGCAGTGGAGGAGCTGTCGACGCCTCCACTCAGAGGCAACAGAAAACCAGCCTGGAACCATCAGATACACCAAAGTAAGTTCACACTGTCAGAATCTAATTATCTTGTTAGTCTGAATGATTTATACTGTCTGTGTTCCTCCTCACCTGTCCACTTCTCCTCAGGTAGTCCCATAGCCAGCAGGCAGGTCCGAGACTGAACAACACAGGAGACAAATGTGTTATGTTTACATGAAGGTTTCTTTTATTGGCCCTCATGAAAAGCTAAACATGATACTGGTTTTTCCACTGAATCAAATCTATTTTGTACCTGATCTCTTCCTCTGCTGTGTGAAAGTGCCATGTTATTGGTTGGTGGGTGGGGAGGTAGATGTCATCACCACTGGATAAAGAGAAGTCAACTTTCACTCTGTGGCAAGGTTTGGGTTCACTTTCCTGGAACAGAGACATATTAAGAGTGATATTGATATGGAATGACAAAGGGACACATGTAACTGAGCTATGTGTGACTTTAACTGAACCAACTACAAAAATATAAGAGAATAAACTTGAGAAATTTGAAGTGTGATTACATACAAACAATCAATCAAAGAGGACACAAAGAGTGAAGAAAACAGTGTCCTTCCTAAAATTCTGTATGTGCCGAAGACACTTACAAGAAGGGGATACGTGTATGACTTGAAATCATGTCGGCCTCAAATCACCTATTTGAATGTATGAAATGGACAGCTTAAAGCTGCAGTGTCTTATTTTGGCATCTTGGAGGCTGTGTAACAAGCTGAAAGTGTTAAACCCACAGAGTGCAACCTGACTCAAGGGGTGACAAATTTTAGAAATTATTTATTATGAAAGAATAAATGAAAAACACAGTAATCAGCTGATCCTCAGAGGCATCACTGGTTCAAGTGCCAGCTGAAGAACACAGCACAAGCCCACAGCTGATACACCTGCAGGTGATCTCATGCCTTTTATACTCAAAATAGAAATGTTTGAAATTGATTGGGGGTTGTCTGTAAACATGCAAGATGAAGTGTCTATATATAAAATAACACATCTAAGGAAGTGGGCAATTACACTAGCACAACTTTTAATATATTATCCCCCCTCAATTTCCTCCATCTCCACTTGAAACCTGATTTTGGCCCACACCACGTACTGGCACAGATTTGATGGTGCTGCTACTTGCTCAGACCTCTGTATAGAGAGCTCATCATGAGAGCTCATCATGAGAGCCTGATCCTAAAGCAAGCCTCTGCTCCAGTCTCATTAGCTGTAATATGTGACACATAAACGTCAGGCCTGCTACTTTCACCTCGGGTCATTAAAGACATACAGTATGTACACTCAACTGTAAACACAGCTACATCTCACATCGTATATAACCAAGTCTCTTTCAAATTCAAATTTCAATACACTTTCAATATGTTGACGTAGGTTATAGCGCCACAGACCACAGAATAAATATAGTAAAAATGCTAAGTTTAGACTAGATTTATTTGTGTACCTACATGAGGCTTATTGTTTATTTTGCCACTTAAGATAATCAATGAGACAATCACGACCACAGTTGAGGGAAATACTTGTTTCCTTACCTGTGGTAGTGTTGTTGATGAATGGGCAAATCTAGTAATACGATGCATCAAGACAGCAGTTCATCAGTTAAACCACTGTACTAAATCACCATGCAACCTAAAGTGCATTAACAAACAATAGGTAGCCATAGCAACAATGCTTATGTTTCATACCTCGCGCACCTCTGATGGAGAGAGACACATCTACTCTAATCAATACAGTTGTCTACATAGCTCGTGTTTTACTCGTGCTATATGCAGATAAAGGCAACCTGAAACATATTTTTGCACTTTGAGTCTACAGTGATCATGTATTGGGATCCAAGCACTTCCAAAATGTGGCTGACCTACACTCAGTTCTGTACCTGAACACATCCTGCTCACAAAAACAAAGTTAACATTTTGATGTTTTGACCACGTTCACCATCTTAGTTCACCCACGTCTTGGCAGTGTTCAGAGCGCAACACACAATATCTGTAGTCATGTGCATCAATTAGAAGGAAATAGACTTTCAGTATAAAACGCAGCTGAAAGCCCTCCTGTGTAGACAAGCCTTATAGCAAATCTTCCTACTATAGTTTGTTTCATGGTTTGTTAACATAGCCTCCAAGCATCTCACCATGTGTGGCTGGCACATTTCTCCTCTGTAGCTACGCACATCCTCGAGGTCAAGAGTAGCTGCGATCACCTCCTACAACACATACACACAAAAACAAACATCAGTCTGGCTCTCTTGTGCTTACATCATCTTCACATCACATTTGTCTGTAGATTCAGGAAAGCTACCTGCCTGGAAACACCTTCCCAATATACATTTTCACATTGCACTGCATGACTGATCTGCCTTCCTCTCCATTACCATTTATCATTTTCAAATACACACACAGAGACTTATTTTGTGGGTACATTCTGACCCAGGTCTGGTTCTTCTCATGCCCATACATACCACATCATTTAGGGAGAACTGTGCTCCCTGTGCCACTATGTCCCCGTTGATGGCCACCATTGCACACCCATCATAATAGAGCCGGTCTCCATCACAGCCCCTCTGATTGGCATACAGATAGATACCTCCACTCTGGAGGAACACCAAAAACACACTGAATGTAGTACTGATTTTAATATTGCATGCTCAAAAAATATCGCAGGAATTATTCTAAAAAGACACAATGTTATGGAGATGCTAAGTCCTAGACTTGTGGTACCATGCTGCCCTCTGGTGATCTCTGCTTCACATTGTCTGTTTATGTACAGATGGGTGACAAATAATGTTTTTTTCCATAAATTAAACTCCAAGTCTATATGTGTCTTAAGCGACATATGTTTGTACAAAGCGTAATCACAAATTTGTCATACCTTGGTAGTGGCTGACTTGACCAGGTTTACTCTTTGGTCAGCTTTGCGGAGCTCGTGATGGCTGGCAGAGGAGTTGGTAAAGATTTCAACCCCATCCAGACCCATCTGAATATGAGGGCTGAAGAAAAGAGAGAACATCCAGTCATCTGGAGTTATAACGGTTTCCAATATTACACTATTGCTCTACCTTCTGGGGTTCCATAGCTCTGCGCAGATCTCCGTGCCAATGCAGGTGTCCTTTGTGGAGAGCACACAGTCACCAAATGGGACTGTATCCTGATGGACACAAAAGCACAGGGAAATAAAATACACTGACCCTCTCTCTTTAATGTGCAGAATAAATGGCCTGGATCTTCTGTTAAAGTCTTCACAGGTGATGATGGGATTCTTACCTGCCCTGTTACCTCCTGGATCATTCGGGGCAGGAAATACTCCTCTACTTTCCTTGAAAAAAGCAAAATGACAAGTACTTTTATTACCATCCATATCCTTTGACTTTTGAATGTAATGGTGACTAGCTTGCTAGCTAACAAGCTACATCATATAAATAAAACAGCTTGACAGAGTTGTAAAAATGTGTATTATTTCACTTTTAAGAAGCGCTAACTGTTTCCCCAGCTCAGTCTTTGTGCTAAGCCAGGCTACAGTTACAGTATGTTTGTACTGGACCTAAAGAGGTTAAATTAAAGGACCAGTGTGTACGATTTAGTGATCTAGCAGTGAGGTTGCAGATTGCAAACCAACTGAATTCCCCTCCCGTCACGCTCTCCCAAGTGTGTAGGAGAACCTACAGCGGCTTTTTGTGAAACTCACAAAAAGCATGAAAAGCCCTCTCTAGAGTCAGTGTTTGGTTTGTCCATTCTGGGCTACTGTAGAAACATGTCTTATTATCATGTGATTATACACTTAAACATACCTATGAATATTATATTCCATTTCTGCCAAGTCTGTTATACTAAATGCCACTAAATTCTACACACTGCACCTTTAAGACAAGTAAGCATATTTCCCAAAGTATCAGAGGTCTTTTAAAGGACCACTACTAATTTTTAATTCCCTCTTCCTGTTGGGAGGCGGGTTTAAAACTGATCCAATAATGCTATGATAGTACAATTATAAAAACAGCCAGGCCAACACCTCCATACCCCTTGTGATTGTTCATTTATGTGCAGGAAAACCATTTTACTGCATTTTGAAAGACATTGGCATTTACCAGGCAGAGGAATAACAAAGAGACGCTATCCTGTTGTGTTTTGGGAAACGTAGGATCCAGTGTTTTTGGAGTTTAGCCCATACTAAGAACTAAAAGTTATCACTGAGTTCTGATTTAGATGGAGAGGCAAACTTATAATGTTCAATAATTGTTCAATAATTGGAATAAAGCTATGTGGAAAACATCCCTGTATTGACCTGTTCATATCCAAACAAAGACCTAAAAATATAATGTAAGATTAACTGCACATGAAAGTACTAAAACATCAAAAATTTTTGCTTAAATTTTTAATAAAATATCAAGAATCTGGGTTCTCATGGAGATACAAAGATTATGAGGGTCTTAAAATATCAATGCAGCACAATCTGCTATGGACCAACCTTAACTGGTTCCAAGGTGAGAACCAGCGCATCTCTCTGTAAATCCCATGGTTGGCCATCAGCATCTTTGGTCTGATCAGCAGAATCTTTCTACAGGATGGAAGAAAAATGAATCAGTTCTGTGTTCTTAAAGCAGTTTAATACAGAAAAAACTATTGATCAATCTGTTGAGTAAAAATGCATGAGTGTTACATCATAAAATAAGTCATTTGCATCTGCTGGTGCTCCATATGCTCCAACTGACATGAAAAAAGTCCACTAAATGTATAAAAATAAGAAAAAGCAACATGTTGTGAGGCTGGACCAGTGTACGGACGTACCTGTTAAGGAACAGCACTCGACAGTTGTAGCGGACATTGTGATGCATTATGGGCCTGAGGGGAGCAGAATTCACAACTTTGTCAAATGTGATACCAGACTTAAAGCTGCACAAAGTGAGATTTTAAGGTAAAATACATTTGTTTTGTTAGTTTAAAGATCCCTTCCAGACATGTATTAAGACATATACAAATACTCTGCTAAGAACAATAATGTGTGCCTGATATGTTTTTTCCACAAAAAAAGTATAATTGAAATATGCAAATACATTTCATTTCTAAAGTTTAACTGCTGGACACAAGATGTCTCCTACTTCACTGTAAAGTCCATTCTCACTGGAGGCTTCAATTTTCCACATCACACTTGTGCGAGTTGAATATTGGACCAGGAGTGACTCCAAATAGTTGTGATGTCACAAATCATGCTCATAGACCCAACCTTAAAAATCTGATTTTCAATGAGCACAGAGAAAATTTCCACTTTCAGCAGATGACTGTGAAAACAGCCTTTTAGTGTCAAACTCTGCACATACATCATTCTGCACAGTGAAGCACAAACACTCTACTGTTGGAACAAGAAGAAAAACATGTTTTTGAGTGGAGGGGGACTTTAAATTCGGGGTTAAGGGCTTTAAAAGACAAGAGAATATATAGGGTCACAGCAGTCTGCAGTGCATCAACTGTTGCCTTTCATGATTTATGGAAAATAAACTTTCAAAAGTTCAATTCTATCCTCCTGCCACAGGGTGCTGCTGAAGTATCACGTTGACTCGTGCAGCTTTAAGACTGTATACTGTTTTTGGACTGGTCTGACTGTTTGATGGTGATACCAACATTCCCACGTCACAGATGATATCCTGGGTGATGGGAGATTCCAGAAGCTTCCTCAGGACCTCAAAGCTGTGGAGTAGTGTATCTGATTCATAGAAGTGGTCTGCACAGCCATACCCACTATAAAAATGCAGTTAATTAGAAAACAGATGTCAGCTGAGTAGGCAAAGGACAGAAAAGGAAGCTTAGTTTAGTAATTAAAGTGATGATATTTTGCACAATAACCATTTCGGCCAAGATTCATACTGTGACCTTTTAATATGGGAAAATACTGTGCATACTGTCTCATAAATGGAAGAGGTGCACTTCTTATTAACAGTGTGAAACCTGAACAAGCACCTTAAAAGAATTTCCCAACATACCTAATCTCCAGCTCAGGGCCCAGTCTATATTTGGCTCCATGAGCCTTTGCAATCTCAATACCTGCAGGGAAACACAGATACAGACAACAGAGAGAACAGAATCATTGCTTTTTTGGCAAAAACGATTGTTGGTTTAATGTGTGCATTAACCTGTGGTGGGAGAAGAAGTCAGTTCCTTTACTTTAAGGGTTCTCCAGTGTTTTATTGTACTTCCACAAAGTCAGGGGACTTGCAGGAGACAAGGTTGAGAGGTATCCTGTCTTTTAGTTTGTAGTGTGGTTCATGCTCCAAAAACACTGGGTGCTTGATTTACATTGTGCAACTTGATAACAACTTGTTAGACTTACTCTGAATGAAATGCCTACATCTTCGAGCCCAAGCAGAGATAAACCTAATGTAGTGTTTTGTTTCATTATTCCTAAGCAGTGATGTCTAAACTGCTGCATCTGAGCTTGCTTAAAAACTGCAAAAACCATGTGACTGATGACATGTGAAGCAGGCACACATCTGAGTCACACAGAGGCTAACTGGCTGTGCTTCCCTCCGGTCATGCTGCGGCTAACGCTCTGCTAGCTTCTCAGCTAACATTAGCCCCGGTTCTCCAACCGGAGCACCGAGTCCCGGTTTGTTATTCAGGTTAAAGCGGGAAGAAGCAGCAGGTCTGGCGGGCAGCTTAAGTGAATTGGAGCCTGCGGGGGAAGCACCGGGACCGTCAGGGTGAAACAGTCCGTCGAGGAGCTGCTATGTTCGGCTGCACAGAGAGGAAACACCTCGGCTGACAGGATGTACCCATGGATGTATTGTAAGAGCTGGATACCGGACTAAAAATGGCGCCCATTCAGTTCTATAGGAATTGCTCACCTGGCGCATACGCCAAAAAAGTTTCTAGCTTCCGGGTTTGCTTCCACGTTGTGCGGCCCACTGAATGTGTGCAGTAGTGTTTCCCCCGCTGGCCCCGCCCGCGAGCTCCCGCTCGGCCCGTAGACTTTAAATTGTGATGATGTCACAGATTTTTAAATCGCTTTTCTAGGTTCGAGGAAAGTTTTACTAACATAAAACCTCCATGAATGAAAAGTTCATAATCGGCAATCGGCCACAATAAGTTGGAAATATCGGCATATTGGATATCGGCAAAAAATCCAATATCGTGCATCCCTACTGCAGGACATTTCTTTTACCAGTAGATGGCAATATGCACTGTGTCACATAAAGCTCTGAGTAGTGAACCTATAGTTTCTTCAACACAGTGCATCAGGAAACATGGAGAGAGCTTTATTTTGCCCCTATTATCCTGATGACATCATCTTATCAGGTTATTTTCTCAAACTCAAAGTCCCTCCAGAGCTGTTGTTACTGTCTCTGTTGTGGCTGGAAGTGAAGCTAATTATCACTATATCATACTCTGTCATGTAGTTCAATCTAAAACATGCATTTTAAAAGATGTGCATATGTTTTACATGTTTTTGAATGTAAAATTTTACTTTAATAACGTAACCCATTGTCTGATAAATATAGTGGAGTAAAAAGTTCTAGCTTGTATGGACGAATGCAGTCCTACAAAAGGAATAAGTGAAGGATGTATGAAGTTAAATGTGTGTGCATTTGTAATCTGTGTGTGTGTGTGTGTGTGTGTGTGCGCTATTAGAGGCATGTGACTCCCCAAATTGTGTAAAGCACTTGGGTAATGACATTTGAAATGTAACACAAACTTGTTCCCTGCAACCGGTGTTACCTTTATTCTTGCAAGTCCCATACATTATGTTAATATCATTTCACGCTTCATTTCCACTGAAGAATCCAAGAAAGCAACATTGTTTAAATGTCATAACTCCACGAGGTTAAATGTCAGTTATCTAAATGAAACGTCTATTACAGCGTCAGTCTGTCAGTGATGTACTCCAGATGAAAGTGCCTCAAAGACACAACTGTCCAGTAATATATGTGATAAGCATATGTAATATAAGTTAGTAATAGTCTGACTTACTCTTCAGTATTCTCTCCAAGTTGCCGTCAAAGTCCAAAGCCCACTGATTCAACGAGCAAGTTGCAAGGGTCACTTTCCTTCCCATTTTCAAACGGTGAGTATCTAACGTGAACAAACCAGGTGTACAATGCAAACACTGGCATTCACTCTAACGTTGTGTGCAAGTGTAGTTTTGTAGTCTATCTATAGTTATGTTTCTATATGTGACCGTAAATTTAAGTAGGCGGTGCTCCAGTTCCTGCTGCTTCTTCTTTATGATGTTGTACGGCGGTTGGCAAGAAACAAAATGGGGCATTATCGCCACCAAGTGGTAAGAAATGTAATTCGGGATTCTAATATTAATACTGTACTAAATAATCTCTTAAATAGTAATTCAAGTTCATTTCTCTTGGGGCTCAGAATCAAGTTTATTGTCTCTGTATAACATCTTAAAACCATTACTTGGTCTACACTCTCTTATCAATCACAAAAATCAGACCTTCCTGTATGAGTTAAGATAAGATAAGCCGTTATTGAGTAAAATATAATTTATATAGCACTTTTCATGGGTTACAGGTGCTTTATTCATTTATTTAATGTTTATTATAGTAGCCTAGAGCGCTGACCAATATACGCTGTGATGACACACCACGGCATTTATAGCGTAAGCTAGATGGGCCTTCATAAAAATACTCCTCATCCTAAACGTCCAGAAACCCTAGAGGCTTCATCAAGTCACAGCACCTGAGGAGCCTGCTTATTTGGGCATTTATTAATGAATTTAATATCAGCAATTTTAATGACATTATCAAATTACAGAGGAACGAAAGTATCCTGATTGGAAACATCATAAATTGGCATGGGATGTGTATATATATATGTCTATAATATGTCTATAAACCTTCAGTTATGATTATTTAGAGATCTACGCACATGATTGATTTAAAGCTGTTAAATAGTCATATTCATATTATTCTTTGCTGGCACTGTGATTGTGGCTCTGCTTCCTGACAGGGTGTTTGATTAATCAGATCATCAGACATTACAATGTGTAAAATTTAACATATAAATGGAAGGGTGTGAGGGTAAAAAGACTTTCTGTTGGCTAAAGGCAACAACATACAGTAGAGACTTAAATTAATTAAGTTTGGTTTAGAGTAAATAATGACCAGTTTAGGACATGAAACACAAAGTTTATAGGACTTGGACTCGACTTGGACTTGTAGGTCTCGACTTGGGACTTACCTGTCTCCTCTATGGGCTCAACTTAGGACTTCATAGCTGAGAACTTAATACCTGGAATTTACTTGTGACTTGCAAAACAGTTACTGTGTCCCACGTACTGTATGTTCATTCATCCAGTTTATTTAACCCTAAAAACATTTGATTGTTGAACCAGTTTAACACATATAAACCTAGATGTCATATTTCAACTTAATGTCCAATAATTCACATGTTAAAATAGTTTAAAAAACAAAAACAAAACAAAGCATAAGCAAAGGTCACATTCAAGGGACAAACATCACGAGAGCTATACCATTAAGTAAGTAATGGACTTTATTTTTTTCCAAAACATGCACTTGGTGTGTAGACAGTGTAAATGGTGAAAAGAACATTTTGTCATTGATTACAAAGCTAAGGGGTCATAGCCATTGGTGAGAGCTGACACTGTCATTGCGATAACACTACAATCACAAACACGCACTACAACCATCTGGTGCTTTCAAACCATCCTGTTTCTCAGCTATTTTCATCAGTCACCTCCTCCACTTAGCACTTTGTTTTGTCACTTACACAAGGGGTGTTTCATAAAGCAAGAATGCCTGTCAAGCCATGCTTACTTCAGTAAATCTGACTTATTTTCAGGAAATTCTGATTAAACCACCACTTTGGTCCAAACTGAAACATCTCATGTATCCTAATAATTTGGGTATTTCCTCTTAGCATCGCCATTAAGTTGACAGTTTTGCTTGTAAGTGAAATACTTAAACAAATACAGGATGCATTGCTGTTAAATTTGATTTAGATATTCAAATTTAATAAAACTTAGTTATCCAATACTTTCGTTTATGATCAAATACCAACAAAATTAATGACATGTCCATCAGGCTCAACTGATACCAAGTTAACATGCTAAACTAAGCTAAATAATTCATTCATTGCTAACAAAAGTATGTTAATGTTGTAATTGAGAGACTGTTCATATGCTGACATTAGCATTTACCTCAAAGCCCCACTGTACCTCTGTAGCTGCTTGCATGGCTGTAGACTCTTAGTCTTGTTTTGCTTTTGGCTATTCAAGTAATTAAATTAAAGGTAATAAATACATCGGATCCATGGTTGTAACCCTATAGTAAAAGTAGCATTTTCACCATTTCTCTCATAAAAATTAAATAAATCCAGAAATACTACTATTCAGAATGCATGCAGGGCAGACAGGTATTTAAACAGAATTACAAGCATATGGAGTTTATTATATCACTTGTCCAAAATGAACTTAAGAATCCTAGAAAATGCAAATGATCTTATTTTCTTGCAATAAAACCTGACTGGGGCTGTATTTGATACTTCAAAGTTGTTTAATACATATTGCACGATTTTAGCACTTAATACAAAGAAAATTCATACTACTCAAACAGGACTTGAACCCAAGATGGGATGATAACAAGCAGACCTGGGAGTTAAGTGGTGCTGAGTTAATCTCTACTTGTGTGAGAGTCTGAGCTGACCTGGTCCACAACATGCTGCCAAAGGTTTCCTTTTGCTTTGTTTATAACAGTACTTTTGTTCCATTTTGCTTCAATACTTCTATATTACAAACTTTCTACAAACAGCTCTTTAATCAGACTTGACTTGAGTCTGATTACATTAGCTCAAACTTGGCACCATGAAATATTTTTAATCCTGGTTCAATTTGTAAGGCTCATTCAAGTCAGGCTTTTCACAGTAAGCCCTGCTTATCTGAGCCTTCTTTATGAAACACCCCTCTGTGGGATTCCTTCTGCTACAGTTTCTTTACAAAACCAAAACAGCAGCATGGCACAGACATAAACAGAGATGATGTGATTAGTCTAAGGCCAAAAAGATTCACACTGTGAGAGGGGACAGTGCAGAAGACAGGATGGTACATGTGTTCTTGTTGTGCACTCAGGTGCAGAATTATGTGTGATGAGCCACCCTGACAAAGTGTGGACTGGCTACCATCTGCTTGTTCAACACTACAAGGTACAAAAAACATGGTGAGTGTCTGCGTTTTAAATGAACACATGTTCCAATAATCCCTCATGTCACACATCTCTCTCCCTCTCTCTTTCACACACGCACACACACACACATGCACACACGCATATACACACACACACACACACACTCATACGTACACTTCATATGAAATAAATAGCCATATGTACAAGAGTTCCTCAAGTGGGCAGCAAACTCGGGTTAAACAGTATGCAAGTACACAAAAACACATCTACGCACAATATACAACTTACATCATGTAAACAACCAACAAAATGCTTAGCCCTGTCATGATAAAAAACATAAACCATAAAATGTTAGTTGCAAGGATTCCAGCATTAATCCAGCTAAATCAGATCTAGACACAATCCAGATACGAGGCATTTTATAATTGTGTAAAAGTGGTCAGTGTGTTCCCAGACATCACACTGCTGTGGTAAAATCTCCACGGTCAGATCAACAGTCTTAAACGCTTACAACAGAATTAAAAGGCAGAATTCAAAGGATGATCTCCCATTAGAGACCATAGCTGAGAAAGCACGATTCGACCTTTTTTGTCTAGGCAGCCTGTCCTTCCTGCATGCTAATCATCTCCCTCCCACCGCTACCTCACCTCTGAAGTCCCAACAAAATGAAGAGCTAAGTTCTTTGTCAGACAAGATATAACAGAAGGCAAAGGCATTATGTAGCAAAGTCAAGCTGTCGGGATGAAAGACAACAACCTTAGATGGTCACCTTAAATGGTCATATGGACAGCTTTGGGGTATATGAAAGGCCTGTGACGGGAAGCAGGGTATGAGAAAAAGTTAACATGGTTTGACTGGTATGTACTACTAGGGTTTCACTCATACAGATGCAGGTCTAGTTTAGTGTCCTCCAGTGATTATGATACATTTTGACAATAACAGAGTTGATCAATACTTCATCTGTGGGAAGACTTTGATCTCCAAAAATGCTAATAACACTAAACCTCCTTAAGAATGAGGATGTTATCAAAGGATAAATCTGGTTTATTACAGCTTGGGCCTTGTTTCAAGCATCAGTGACAATAACACTGTGCTTACTAAAGTAATTAAAGAGATCTGGGAACATATTGATGGAGAAAAAAGGTGTAAATGATCAGACAGGCTGTAAACAAGCAAACAGCTTAGCCAGGGGATCTAACCCATTTTATTTGGAGGTAAAACTGAAAGGCAGGGTACCCAAAATGCTGATAATAATCCCTCATTGCACTGTGCAAACAACTACAGTACAGTTCTACAAGGACCTAAACTAAGACCTGGATCCAGCCTGTATCCACATCCTTTCGACCTGACTGACTGAACCTGACTGTTACTGCTAAATATGAGATCTGAACCCGACCCAAGCCTGAAGCTTTACACAACACACCAGCATAAACCCGAACCAAAACTTGATACTGTCTGGACCTGTCAGGTTTGAGCTGGGTTGCAGAACTCTTAACTCATTCCCTTATTTCGTAACAAGTTTCATCCTACTGTTTCCTGTCCCATTGAACTTCTTTTTACTTGCCAACATATTCCTTGATGGGTACAATGATATTATTAATGATAGAAATGATGGACAAAACTACAAAGATGACCTAAGTCGTAGTAAATTCTACTTTAACAATCTGTTTAAAAGATCGCCCAAGTGATGTGCCTTGTGAATGCAATTTCCATTGATCAGACGATGTCCTGATACCAGATCAGGTCAACTTGAGTGGAAGCAACAGAAAGTGTGGAAGAGGCCATACATGTGAAGCTGAAGAAACCATTACCGAACAGACTATGACACAACCTGTCTGCTTATGACGACACTGCTACTGTATAACAGAGATTTCTTGGTAATTTCTGTAACCTAATGAGACACTTTTAGGCTTCATTTTTGCCCTATTGTCATATTATAGGGGCACTTCAGTGGTTGAAGTACCCCTTGCTTAGCCAAAGTGGCCCTTTGATTGGCCGTAGTGCCTTTCAGGTTGGCCCAAATACTCGTATCATTTACTTAAAGGTCCAGTGTGCAGAATTTAGGGGCATCTAGTGGAATGGACTTGGCAGAAATGGAATATAATATCCATAAGTATGTTTTAATTAGTGTATATTCACCTTAAAATAAGAATCATTGTGTTTTTGTTACCTCAGAATGAGCCCTTTATATCTACATAGGGAGCGGGTAGTCTTCTACAGAGCCCAGGGTACTCAGTTGGTTGCTGCTCGATAACACTCAATCCTAGACACTGGTCCTTTAAGTGCCACTCTGGTGTGACCTTTGGTAAAAATGAATCTTCAGAAAACCTTTATTTAACCATGCTGTGTCTGCAGCACAGTTCCATGATTCATTTTGGACCCAATTTCACATATCACTGAGGCTTTTAGAGGCACACTGAGTGCCCCTTATGTCCCATCTGATTAGCTTAAGATCTGCTCTGGTGTGACCTTAGGGCAAAAATAAATCATAACCCTGTGGGAAGAAGAGATGCCCCTTTATTCATTTCCACCTCTGTCAATTAGAATCTGTGTATGCCAACGCTCAAACATGTTTTCTTCTGTTTCAGTGGAGAATTTCACAATATAGTATGTAGGGTTTTGTCACTCTAGTAAGGAAAAAAATATTAGGGAAAAATGAATCTCATTAAAAAAAATCTGGCATTCAAGTAGTCAAAAGTAAGGACACTGAATACCAGTTATTGGCAGGTTCAATCCAAATGTATCATCAGTCAGGGCATTCAAAAATGTATGCTCTAAGCCTCCCTTCCATTTCTAACCCTTGAATAATATAAGAAAAATAACTGGCTTGTGCAAATATAGCAGAATGTAAGTATGTGGCCACTAGGAGGGGTAATAAGACTACATCCCAGAGAAGACTGAAGCTCTAAGGGCAAATGAATATCCAGTATAGTACAGGAGCCAATCCAGAGAAAATGAATCCGATCACAGTTTCCTTCCACAGTTCAGAGCGGTTCAGAACCTCAGCGCAGCATACAGATCCAGTAACTGCAAAGTCACATCAGTTATCAGCAAAGTCAAAGGCATCGATCCAGATGCAGACATACAGTGAAATGATCAAGTGTTCTTCATACGAGTGTTTCAGCTGGCACTGGTACACTGGGAAATTTCCTCATGGGAACTCAAATTTCAGTGTACTTCAGATGATAGCACAGTCCATGTGGTGCTATTAAGGCACCATGCAGCCCCGGTCCACATTGATCCCATGGCAGCTATTTGAAACTTGTGTCACTCTTGGAGGTGAGAAACTCAAGCCAGAAGAACAGATCCAGCTTTGCTAGTCCTACTGTATACCCATAATAAAAAAACAATGGGCATTGGATGAAAATTTGGCATTTCATTGATTCATCACTAAAAACCTTGGTAAAAACGCATGACTCTCACAAACATAGGTGCATTTTGTTAGTCCAATATATCTGGATCACCATAGCTAGCCACCAGATCTAGCCAGGTAGCTAGCTAGTAGGTAACAAGATAGTAACTATTCAGTGTATCTGTAAAGGTCTCAGTATGCTTCAAACAAACCAATTTGAATGTCTTCTGACCACATCTAAGAGCTAAAGCATTTATAGCTGTTCTGAATGGCTACACTTGAAGCTGGGCCTGGTAATCTTGATGCAATGTATCATTTAACATTTGTGCTGTAGGGTCAGGGAAACTGACTGCCCTATGTGACGTCATGCAAGATCTCTTCTCAGGGCATTGCTCAAAGTGAATACTCTTACTCTGAATTTCTACCATTATGGCTTGTAAAACTTTAGAATCATCATCATAATTTCCAATAAACTCTTCCAGTGCAGCTATTCAGAACATGTCTTTTAGACATGGTTAGACAAAATGTAGTACAACCTATGTTATTTTAAGCACACTGAGAGCTTTAAATTCTTACTTTACAGAGTAGACTATACAATAATCTTCAAGGCAGAGTTTCTCAGCCTGAGAGTGGAGAAACGTCAAATATCCCCCCTCTACTGTGGCATTGTGGGAACTGCAGTCACGTAAGGAAGCCCAATTTCCTTGCAGTCTTTTGCAGAGTTCTGTTTTCATTTCCTGCTTTCTGCATTCAAGATGGTCTGTCGGCCAGTGTTAGTCCCGCTTACAATATCTCCTGTGAGGTGTAACGTTGGGCTGTAAAACAAATATAAGAAGGGAGTGTGGGTATTTGTTTCAGTGTGTGAGTAGTGTGTGCCTGCATGCATGTGGGTAAGTGTGTGTGTGTATTTTTCAATGTCTGTTTCTCGTTCTGTGTGTGTATGTCACTGTCCAGGGTAGGTGGGGTAGTGTGTCGGGGAGTGTGTGTGTATGTGCGGCTGGGACTGTGCATGTGTGTTTGCCATGGGCAGTGTGGCGTGGCGGTCAGGAGGCAGGCGGGTGGACAGCAGGTCGTCTTCTGCGGCATCACCTGCAGATGGAGCAGAAATAAAGCTGTTACTGTAGCACTGTGACTTTATGTCTCCTGGGAGTTAACAGAACGAACCATTACTACAACCCATCATTTTACTTCTTTGCAATAGAAACAACCTGTTTCAACAATTTTTTTGAAATGTAATTTGCTTGATACCTCTGCAGTTTTCTACAAGTCAGAATAAAAGGAATACTTAAGAGGAATAGTTAAGTATTTTGGGAAATAAACTTATTTGCTTTCTTTCTCAAAGTTGGATATCAGTCAGGATGCTGTTAGTTTAGCTTAGCATAAATCTAGGAGGCAGGGGGATCAGCTAGACAAAAATATACTTTCCAACACATCTAAAACTACTTACTAATTAACATGTTGTATCTCGTTTTTTAAATTCGCACACAAAAAAGAATTACTTGTAAAAATGACAGTGTGAGCTTTTAGGTGGAGTTAGGTAATGGAACCAATGTATTTCTTGGTCAACAACAGCTGGGTCCAGTGACAGCTTCCTGAAGTCACAGTGATGTTGCCAGGTCTGATACCATCACACCTGTACAGAGACCAAAACCAAAAGATGTGCTCACTGACTCTATCTGGTAACCTGCGCTGTAGCCAGAGACACTGCATGAAAGTGCTTGATGGTTGGATAAACTCTGGTTTGTCAAAAAACTTTTCCAGCACATAGCTCCCCCTAAATTCACAAAGTGGCATTTTTTTCAGTTTTAGTAAAACATGTTAATTAGTGCGTTTTAAAAGTGTCGGTGGGTGTATTTTTAAACTTTGGACAGAGTCACGGTGGCTTTATCGTTTACAATCATTATGCTAAGCTAAGGTAACCTCGTCCTGACTCCAGCTCTGTATGAGATTCAAAAGTCATCTAACTTTTGGAAAGAAAGCAACTTTATCAACACTTTTAACACTGAATATGAGATCATTATTGACTAGTTAAAGGATAACTAGTTGATAAAGGTGATATTTAATCAATTGAAAGATAATAATGAGAAGCTGTGAGTATCATCTATGGTAAGAATCACCCATTAATCTAACCCAGTACAGACTCTATCAGTCCTATTATATCAATTTATATCTTGACTAGATGAAAAAAAAAATATTTAAGTGAAAAACTCAACATAAATTGAAGGGTTTGTTTTCAAGTCTGTGTGTAGGCACCTTTAACAAATAAATCATAAAAATTGCTCTTTTTGCATGTAATAAGAGTAATTGGGGCATCAAGGAATGCAAGTGCAATTTTATGTCTATACAAGTACAGAAATTGCACCACACCAGCAGATAACCGAACAACCTCCATGGTACAATCACGAAATTAGTTAAAAGCAGAATGGACTGGTGGCAAAAATAGATAAAATACACAAATATTGTTTAAAGGCTCATGTGGCTTACCGCTGCCAGGGTCCATGCCGCTCTGGTTTCCAGTAATGTGGTGCCAGTAAGCGGATCGGGGCAGGATGGCGGTGGGGGTGCATGGGTAGGAGCCAGATTCTGAACCCTTAGACATCAACTGGAAGTCACACACACACACACACACATCATCAGGGATTTAAAACAAGTGCAATGTGTGTTACATACTTGATTAGTATTTCAACAAACCTCTTCAACTTCACTATAACAATGATATTTTAGTGAATTTTTAACACTGCATGAGGATTAATAGCATGGTTTGGTAACACCTCTAATAAAGATCAGAAGTGTAGCTGTAGGTAGAAAATTGCCACAACTGGATGAGATGTATACCATCTGCTGAGGGAGGAGGGCACAAGAGTATTATCAGTGACATTACCCACCCAGGTCATCACTTACCTTTACACCTGTTCTGTTCTGTAACATCCACTTGACAGTATTACTATCATTATATAGTGTATTATATTCAGTACATATTATAGTTTATTTTGCACCTGTAGGAGATCCATGCTTACACACACACACACACACACACACACACACACTTATTCTCCCCCTTTGGTTTTTCACTTTGCTTGAAGTTTAGTTTATTAAGGATATAGTCATCTTGCAACCTATATATTATTGGTCACAAAATAATACCAGTCAAAATGGTCCAACTCTGAATTTTCTATGATAACATTTAACTAAGTTAATCATGGATAGATTAAATTGCCACACACTGCATATAAAACACTGCCCTCCACTGGTCACCTTTAGTAAGGTTTTGAACACTGAACAGAGACCTGCTGTAATAATGTATTCAATTTTCTGGCTATTTTATTCACTAAATTGTTGTTAAACCTTATATGACTTGTAGTAGGAATTTGATGTGTGTATGAAGGATTATTTTGATAGTTGCAATAAAGAACTGATATTCAGTGGTCCAATAGAAATATAACTTGGAATGATATTATGCATGTGTAATAAACTGTAGATATTTTATTGTGCTTTTCCAATCATTATATTTACTATGTACTAGACATTAAAAAGTTTGATAATTTTATTGTGTAACCTAATGAAGTTGTTCAACCAAGGTATTGGGAAAATGAATTACATTATAGACATGTATTGTCTCTGAATATTCAAATTATGTATTGAACTATGCAATTTATGTATAGATGTGATTGATCATGGTGAGCGTGGAAGCTTTGATTGTAAACTTAATCTCGAGTAATAATTTAGTGCACCAACTCAGAGGGAATCACATGTTTTCTCTCAGACAAAAGATTTTCTAAAACACGCCCATGCCGGAGGCCAGGATAAATAACATGTCAGCCTCCACGTTGCTCTTCCTCCTTTTTGCATCTCCAAGGAGACACATGTCACGTATCTAAGGGCTTCTGTCATATTAACTTTGTCTGCACTATCTTCTTGTATCACATGATCTCCTAAGTTAACTTCATTTTCTTTTGTCGAGCTACGTGCAGTATTGTAACATCCAGTGAAACAAACTTTATGTTGAAATTCTTTTGTGCTTAGTAACATGAAGTATAGTTTTGTTTCGGCCAGCAAGGTTATTTTTTCAATTTATTTAGTAAGGAAGTGAGTATACTCAGTCAGGAGACTTCAAGGCAAACAACCCGCTCTTCCACAGATCAAGACATCTTTAACGCCGTGTTCCCAGAGACAACCGTATCAAATTGTTTTTTTCTCTTCCTTGTCTAATAGTTGAACCTTGTGGTGATTTGGTGACTCACCTGAAGAGACCATTATAACAACACTGTGTCTTAAGGATCCTACAACGTTCACAAGCAGAAAACATCTGCCGGGACGCCACAGCCACTTAACAGCTGATTTCTCATTGACCTGACGCAGCAGACAGCCTGCTGAGTCACCAGTTCATCTGAGGACAAATAGGAAATGTAGGATAAACAAACCTCTCCTGCTCTTCATCCTCTTCTGTGATTAAAGAGTTGGTGTTGGTTAGTCAGATTACCTTACACTATAGAAGAAGGTTTTAAATTACAGACTGTGTTTTTATTATTCATTGTATGTATTTTGTAAGAAGCACAAACTTTTCACTGCATCAGAATACATCATTGCCAAATTAACCTAACATGTTAGCAAACTGTTACCTATTTACACATCAAGAAGACACAGAGCAATGTAGCATACACTTGGAGTTGTGCTTCTGGCCACCTGATGAATTCCAATATTCCTTCTCCTTTTAGCTCTGCTTTAGTCTCCACCAACTCCTCAAACAAAAAATATGTTTAGTTTGTGGGCAGCTGTGGCTGCGGAGGTAGAGCGGGTTGTTTACTAATTAGAAGTCTGCATGTCGAAGTGTCCTTGGGCAAGATACTGAACCCCAAATGGCTCCTGATGACTGTGCCATCGGTGTGTGTGAGTGTGTAGGTAAGTGAACGAGTATTAGAACTCCTGATGTGCCGATTGGCACCTTGTATGTCAGCCTCTGCCATCAGTGGATGAATGTGTGTGGAAATGGGTGAATGTTGGCATGTAGCATAAAGGGCTTTGAGTGGTTGGAAGATTAGAAAGGCGCTATATAAATGCAGTCCATTTACTATTTAGCTCTTAAGCTGCTAAATGCTCCACTGTGTTCAAGAGCTAGTTGCTAACTTGGGTTTATTGGAACTTCTTCACTGAAAACAGCTTCCTGCTGCTGCTAGAAACAAGAGCTGTTGAGAACAGTGAGACTGAAACAAGTCAGTTAAAGAGGACCTATTATGCTCAATTCAGCTCTAAATTTTTATTTTTGGACTCCACTAGAGTAGCTCTGCTCTGACAGCTGAGGGGAGCTGCAGAGTTGGGTGGTAACTCTGTGGGTCTGTCACTACAAAGGACCCCTTTCTAATTATATGTAGTTATTTAAGCCATATTTAATACAAAAATATTGATTAGTGCAGCTTTAACCTTACTTGAGGTTAAAGTTTACAATAACAAATGAACAATTAACATAACTTGATTTGTATACAGGGCTCCTTTACAAGACAGGACCACAAGATAATGTAATATTACAAAACGTAATAAGAATATCCATTTAGACCATGACTAAAAAAGCAATATAACATCTGTTGACTGATTTCTGAAGCAAAGGTTTCTATGTGTGTTAGCCATGCAGCCTCACCCTGCTGTTTTTCTCCATCTCCAGCAGGACCTTCTTGTGCTGTTCAGCGATGGCCAGCGTGGAGGAGTGAACTCTCTGGTAGATCTGCTCTCCCTCTCTGGTCTGAAAGGTGTAGAGGCCTTCACCGCTGTCACACATCCTACACACAACAGCAACTCCGTAAGGACAAAAAACATCTTTGGCTGACATACAGCAGTGATACTGGGCAATATTATGGAGGATTTTAATCAACAGTCTGTAGAACCTGCAGTACTGCCGGCCTCATTGTGCCTTAATGAGCTCCTACGGTAAGACACTTAATGGAAGTTCATCAGTGCAGAGTTTTCTCATGGAATTCATGTTCTTTGATCTAAATTCTGTTTCATTGACTCTTCCATCCTCACAAGAAAACAAATTTTAGGGGAAACACAGAATTATTGTCAGCTTTAAAGCCATTTGATACAGGGTTTGAATCAAAGTTCCAATGCAAAAATGCAAGAAGTGCACAACTGGTCAACAATAGATTCTCTGAGCTCTAGCAGCAAAGATAATACTTTCATACTTCTCAACAAAATAAAAAGGAAGTATTGGTGAGACGTCAAGAAGATGGTGAGTTTGATGGACTGGCAGTGTTAGGTAGGATCATAATGCTTTATTTGTTTACAGGGCCACTAAATCTTTGTTGTGCATGAAAGAAAGAAAACTCTTTTCTGTTCCTGAGAACTGAAAATGCATAAGCTTCGTAAACACAAACCCAGACCAAAGGTGAAGCTAGTGATAAATGTTAGCTTAATGAAATGCACTGGCAGTAAACTAGCTAGAAATGAACAAGTCCCAAGATCTGGTGGCAGCCTGTTGTAGCAGCTCCTTCTTTTTCACCCTTGTTTTGACTTTCTCTCCCTATTTCCTCTACGGTAAACACTGAATTTCTCCCGAGTATTGTAATGTTTATAATGTATATAGATTGACTTCCATTTACTTGACTTCTTATTTTGTTTGTATTTATTACTCCTAGTTCATATCTGTTTCCCTTGTCTCCTGCACTGCTGTAACATGCGAATTTCCCCTCTGGGGATCAATAACGTCTTCTTATGACAGTGATGCAGTACAACAGACCCACAGCCAGAGTGCGCTCCTACTTTTTCGCTTTGTTCCAGACCTCACACACATACACACACATACACACACACACACACACATATGCTCTGTTATCTGCATGCTGACCCAATCATAGCTTGTCAGGTTTTATCAAAGAAGAGGAGATAAGGAGGTCTGGCCCAGCATTGATTCAGCGTCTAATCTATTCAATCAATCTCTTCATGGGGCTCAGCCCAACACAACCAAGCAGTGCGTGTGTGTGTGAGAGAGAGAAAGAGAGAGAAAGAAAGAGAAAGAGAGAGAGATAGAGAGATAGAGAGAGAGAGAGAGAGAGGGGTATCCTTGGACTGACCGGAGACTGACTGACAAGTACACACACACACACACACACACACACACACATACACACACATGTTGGTTGTAAGTTCCGATAAAGGTCTTAAATACACATCGATGTAACAAAGGATCCCTAATTTGACATTGACTTTGTATGTATGTGTGGCAAACTGTGATGTATATAACCTGTGTCTATTTGGGGACAGTCAGAGATCAAACATCTCCCCCACCTTCTGCCTCTCCCTCCCCCTGCCCTCGTATCTCTGGTCTCACCGTCCGGCTTCGAAGGTGAAGCGGGTGGCGTCACGTCCGTAGCGCCGCAGGGAGCAGAGCGGCCAGGTGACCAGCTTTGTGCGAGGGTTGTGGATGTCCCAAAGGTAGATGTTCTCGTGGGTGATCTGCATCATGCACTCCCCGTAGATATCCAGGTTGGGACAAGGGAGGAGGAACACATTGAAACGCTCTGAGGAGACCAAGCAGTGACAGGAACAGTGTCAGGCACTAATTATCAGTGTGGTTTGATGATTTGCTTCAGGAATTTCACCAGAAGGAAGCCATGGTAGAGATCTGAAGTGCTCTGTTGCACTGGCTTTCATTGTTCATGGTAATGTGTCATGGAGAAGCTCTTTCATCAGTCTTTCTGAATGGTTTGGCCTAATTGGCTCAACAATTGTGTCTAAGGTGAAGAGAACTAGAGAAAGGTCTGTTTTTAAAAGCTATCAGTACTTCTGTAGCCTCAAACTGAACCTCTGTGGAGTTCCGCTTCACTTGCTCCTGTTTGGACTTTCAGATATCAGCCTCATTGCTTTACATCCAGATCAGAGTTAAGTTACTGCTAATGCAAACCCATCATTTCCTGCTGCTGCTTCATATTAAAAGTTTACCACTGGTGAATCAGTCGGAGGTTTTTATTGTGAAGCTGCAATAGGAAGTGCATCGCATTTGTTAAAGGGTTAGTGGAGCTTCATCAGTGGTGCTATTCTTCAGTAAAAACAGCTCTACACATCAAGATACGGACATAGTCTGTGTTATTTGGTCAGTGGAACCATTTTAAATATTGCAGGGAGGAGCAGCACAAGCAGAAACAGCTACAGTGAGATGTTAGATAAAGAGCTCTTACTGCATCTGTGCTGTGCTGGGGAAACACACTCACATCGCACCAGCATGGCCTGAGCGAATGCAGCTGGTCACAGCTCAGCTTGGCGCAAGTATCCCCTCTCACATGAAAAATAGCCGAACAATATTTTGTTAACATTTAATAAAGTCACAAGGCTTTGATAGTGCCTGTCTGGTTAAACACCTCAGTATGCTTTACATTAAGGGCTTGCTGGATTGTCTAAGAGCCTCTAAAGCCCACTTTCCAATGGATGTGTAGATGATTGAAAGTAGGCAGTACTTCTTCTTAAGTTCTCTTTTTATTCTTCACACTGTTTCAATTAAACTGTTTCCATCACTTTTTGTGTGCACAACTGGGCATAACAGTACGAATGCTTTCAGTGAGCATCTGTCTGAAAGTGTGCTCCATTATCTGGCTCTGTCTTGTACACACAAAGCACACTGAATTCCTGCAGGGAGATTGAGGAGGCAGAGGGATGCCGGCCATTCAACACTTTCGCCTTTACACATGGTCTGACAACACATCGTATAAACTAGTCTGCAGCCTTAAGACTCCTGGCATATGAAGATGTTGAATGCTGCAAAAAAACAACAACTGTTTGTTTAATATTTGTGAAACTCCAGGAACAAGCTTTCAGCTTTTAATACTGACTAGTGCAGTGCCTGTTCAAAACGTGCCTGTTCAGAACGGGACGATTGCTTAGCCTCTGGCTGCTACTTCAACGCATAGAAAAATTAATACAGTTGATATGAGGTGTGAATGAGTATATACACCAACAACATGAAAGAGACTAACGTTCAGTTATACACAGATATAATAAATAATAAGTACTCTAAAAGTAAATAAATGTTCTTTTCTCATTCCAAGTAGCCTAAAATAAGGGCTGCATTTAAAAATAAAATAATGCGCATCCTAAAATAAAGTAGATCAATCATATTGGGCTCTTAAATCGCTCCTATTTTCTGTGCCTTCAGTTCGGATTTGAGTGGGTAGTGCTGCTCCAAAGATTTGTGCTTTGTCCATAGTGACGCTACACAATCGCCACGGTCTTGGAACATCTGAGACAAAGTAGTTTTGAATTGCTTTTGGGAAGTATTTTCTACATGTTTCATGCGTAACTACAATCATTGTGTATTGGGCTCTGGGTGCTTCCAAAGTGCCGGTGACCTACACTCAACAATGTACCTGAACGCCTCCTGTGTAGTCACTTGTTGCTGACCTGCTAAATGTGCTGCTAATGCAATGCTTTCTGTCTAGACATGGCTTGACAGTGTCCATTCTTGATCAAAAGCTGTTTTTGCTGTCTACTTTTCTCTTTTTAGAGCATTTTTCTTTGACTTGTGTCACACCTCGTCTCTGGTCTATCTGACATGCTGGAGTACATACATACAGAGATTCCTTCCTTTAGTAGAGAGATGATATGTGAGTAAGCAAATACGTAAAAATGAAAAATGAGATAAAATGGCCCTAGATTCCAGAAATTGTTTCAAGCAAGTCAACTTTTGAAACAAATTGAGTTAAAAACACATATTTTATTGCATTTTTGCCTCTTATTTTCCTATCTATTTCCCTATTCACTGCAGTCACTGCTAGCTCCACTGTTGAGACAGACAGGTGTCTCGTCTGTTATACGTGGTGCAAGCTGCGATCCCTCACTGGCTTCCCACTCACCAGCACTGTCAATTATGTTTGAGGGAGTGCCAAACTGAGCTTGAAGCTGGAGCTGTGAATTACCTGTGTGTTCACACTGCACCCCCGCTGCCAGGAGGTCGGGCTCTCCCATACTGATGTCATTAAGCCGTGTGCCCAGACACTCGATTGACAGTGTCTTGAACCAGTCCTCTGCTTCCAGCTCTGGACAGAGAGACAAATATGGTAAACTCCCTCCAGCAGTAAGAATTGTTAAATTGAGAATAACATCCAGTGGAAATCATGCATGCAGAATTCCTCAAAACTGTATTAAGATTACAGAGGAATGTACTATAGCCCACACCACCTGCGGGACACAATTAGGTCTGATCCCTTAAATTCTGTTTTGTAGTTTCACACTATTCCAATAATCTGCAAGTGGCTGTAATGCAAGAAACACAGCAATGTGCAAACAAAGGAACAAACAAAAAAGTTGTGAAAATAACTGAATTCATGTTTATTCTACGAAGACATTCTAAAATAGCCTGGACAAAATCATTGGTACCCTTTAGAAGAAATAACTGATTTGTAGTGATACTTCAAGCAGACTATTGTGTTTAAATTAGTATCACAGATGTTTTCAATCTTATAATCACTCATGCAGCTCAGTTTAAAAGGAGAAAATTACTCACTCTGCTGTTTTTGCCACTGTGTGCATCACATTGAGCATGAAAAACAGAAGGAAAACTAGAGAGTGGTCTGAAGACAGTAGAAAAAAGGTAATTCCAAAGCATGGTCAACATAAAGGTTACAAGACCATCTCCAAAGAGCTTGATGTTCCTGTGACCACTGTTGACAATATTGTTAAGAAGTTAAAGGCCCATAGAACTGTAACCAACATCTCTGGACGTGGTCCCAAGAGGAAAACTGGCCCGAGATTGAACAGAAGGATTGAATCGAATGATCGAGAAAGAATCAAGGAAAACTTCAATACAGATCCAAGCTGATCTTCAAGTTCAAGGTACAATAGTCAATCAAGTCGCACCATCCATCGCCGTCTGAATGAAAATGGGCTCCATGGTAGAAGACCCAGGAAGACCCCACTTCTAAGAGGGAGACAGAAAAAAGCCAGACTGGACTTTGCCAAAATGCATGTTGTCAAGCCACAGTCCTTCTGGGAGAATGTGTTTTGGACAGACAAAATTAGAGCTTTTTGGTAAATAACACCAACCCTATGTTTACAGAAGAGAAAATTAAGCCTTCAAAGAAAAGAACACCATGCCTACTGTGAAACGAAAATGGAGGAGGCTCAGTGACATTTTGGGGTTGCTTTACTGCCTCAGGCACTGGGTGCCTTGAATCTGTGCAGGGCACAATGAAATCAGAGGAGTATCAATTTTGCATTTTGGCATTTTGGAGTAAAACGTACAGCCCAGCGTCAGAAAGCTGTGTCTTAGTTGCAGGGCATGGGTCTTCCAGCAGGATAATGACCCCAAACATACATCAAAAAGCACCCAAGAGTAGATGAGAAGAAAACATTGGACTGTTCTGAAGTGGCCTGCTATGAGTCCTGTTCTGAATCTTATTGAACATCTGTGGAAAGAGCTGAAATTTGTAGTTGGGAGACGGCACCCATCAAACCTGAGAGAATTGGAGCAGTTTGCTCAAGAAGAGAGGGCCGAACTACCAGTGGAGAAGTGTAGAAACCTTAATCAGAGTTACAGTAAGTGATTGACTGCAGTTATTGCCTCCAAAGGCTGAGCTACAAAATATTAAGTTAAGGGTACCAATATTTTTGGCCATGCCATTTTCATTTGTTTTATTGTATTAAATAATATGTTAAGTTGTAAATCAAAATCAAAGTTTCAGTTATATTCAATTTTAAATAAAGAAGGATGGATACCATATACTTCTGTCAGTTTCAACTTAATACAGAGAAATTTTTTTTTTTTTTTTTTTAAAAAGTGGAAAGGTACTAATATTTTAAGCCATGTCTAGATATAGTATATATAGTCTTGCTCTCTCAGCCAAAAACTGACACACTATTCTCAATATAAAAACAGTTTCAGTAGGACTGTACAGTGTTTATGCATTAAAGACAAAGTTCAACATTTTTGCTTATGTGTTTTCCTCGCAGGAGTGAGATGAGAAGAAGAATACCACCCTCTGAAATGAGTGTGGAATTGATCTTCTCATCTATTGTACAAAAAACTGTTTTTCACAATGTGAATCCACTACTTCACATACATTATCCACCATGTTGAATCTCCAAAGTGCAGAAAACCAACCTTTAATGAACTGAAAATCAAGCAGAGTGTGTGTGGACTACAGTTTGTCTCCTGGGTCTGGTGTGACATGACTGTATCCACAGTAGTAGGCATGGTCAAACATGGTTGGTGCTGTTTATCACCCCATGCCATCTGAAAACTGAACATGTTTGTGTGTGTGTGTGTCCATACATTACCTGATTCACAGGTAAAGGTGCGTGAGGTGTCATCCGTAAACACAATGGCCACAGCCTGTCGCTTGGTATCCCGCGGCAACCGTGTGACATTCTTAACGTTGCTAATCTCTGTCACCTAGACAATAGGTCAAAAGTAAAACAGTCAATGAAAATATCTTGTATTGGTACATTATATGTGATCAACCTTTTTGTTATTGTTTGATTAAAGGGATGAGACCACAGTAAAGTCAGCTTGTGAGAAAAAAAACAATGTCACTAATAAACTGGAGGTCTTTGAATTGAGGTTGATTAGGGCGATACGCTGATCATCCTGTGAGATTTGCTGTTACTTTGGAGAGGAGTAAATGGCAGTTCTCCTGAATACACACCTAAATATGCACTCTATCATACTTTCTCTAAACTATCACATCCTTCAACAGCTCTTTGGGAAACTGTAAACCATAGAGTTGCAGAGTGGGAGGAGTTATTTTCTGGTATCGACGGTTGAGGTTCAGTTCATTCATCCATAAAAACATGGAAATTACAGTGTTACCAAGATAACTGACCAACACTGATTACCAAAACATAGGAAATAAATACGCATAAATACCAGTACCAAAATGGAACTTGGTTGTTGCCAGGTTTGTGTGCTTGTAATCAGTCACTCCGACTCCAACAGAGTGATAGGTTTTCTCTCTAGAGGATCACAACATTTTTTCCCATTCTCCAGTTAAACTTTCATTTATATCAGATCAGTAATTTAAAGGAAGCTTTCACAATTTTTCAAGTCTGTCTTAAAAAAACAGTCAGGAGCCGAAATGAACATTGAAACATGTTTTTCTTGCTGTAATTATTCCTCCTGTTCATACTGACCATTAGAAGATTCCTTCATAATGTACTTACAATGGAAGAGATGGAGGACAAAATCCACAGTCATCCTTCTGTGCAAAAATGTATTTAAAAGTTTATCTGAAGCTAATATGAAGCTTCAGTGTCCAAATGAGTCAAATCAAGTAGATATCTTTCAACGTTACAGTCTTTTTAGTGCCAAAGTCCCTCTTTTTGGTACTATACTTCCACCACACCTCAACAGGGAAACACTGTCTGAGGAAACACAAAGAGGGAATTTGATGGTAAAAAGACTGTAAATGTGTCAGATATCCACTTGATATGACTAACTCAGACTGATAAAGCCTCATATAAGCTTCACATCAACTTTTAAATGACTGTGTGGACACACTGTGGATTTTGGCCTCCATCACTTACATTGAAATCACATTTGAAGGGGATCTTTTGATAGCCAGTATGAACAGGAGGAATGATTACAGCGAGGAAAACCTCTTTCACTGTTCATATGGACACCTGACTGTTGTTTTAAGACACACTTGAAAAATTGTGAACCTGTCCTTTAAATTGATGAGTTTAATAGTTTTGAACCAGGACCTTCAGTATTTGGATTAAGTAACTCCTGAAAAATGTTTGCCAAAGTCAGCAGTCCTCTGCTGCTATGTCAATAACTATCGGATTTGACTCTGTATCAGCAGATACCCGATATTAACAGATTAGGAAACTTGAGTGGAACACCCCAGTCATTGTACTAATTATCTGTTTGGTTTCAGATTTGTGATGTGTGTTCACTCTGCACCTTCCAGACAACAATATGATCTAATGGAGAAGCTTGACTTAACTCATGCTTAACTGTGATTGGCTCAGCTGTTTCAGAGCTATAACACCAGTGATGTGACTGGCTAAGAGTGTATTTATTAATCACCACACCACCACTGATCTATATTCACCTTAACCCAGACCTTTGCACTTTGTAGCAAAGTGGCAGGTGGAGATGCACACACAGTCCCTGTTGAGCCAAGAATATCATTTTGTGAAGTTTATTGATTTGTGGAATAACACTGATTGTTTTGTATAATAGTGAAACCTTCAGTTACACCTTCACAGTGAAAGTAGAGTACACAAAGCAAAGACATTCTACAACTTCACCTAAAGTCCGCTGGTGTGTTGACAGATGCTAAGTGAAGGAGTGTGAAAGTAGACAAAAAAGGTCAGGTGAAGGAGAGGTGATGATGATGAAGAGTGAAAGATGAATAAGATCTGAGAGAAAGAGAGAGAAGAAAAAGAGAACAAGAAGGAATGTTGGTTCATGCAGAGCTCTGAAGCAGAAGATTTGACTTTAATGTGAAGGCTGACTGCTTTCATCCCTATGTGTTTGTGTCTGTCAACTCTTTATGTTTGGTTTTCTGCTGCAGAAAAAAAAAAAGAGTATACCTGTCGCGTGCACGCACACACACACACACACACACACACACACACACACACACACACACACACACACACACACACACACACACACGCATTCACCTTAGGACAGGCTCTGATGTAAGCAGACTTCTCATCAGGATATTTCTCGAGACGACGAGGTCCTTTACTGGATGACTTCTTGAACACCAGCCAGCAACGCCGATAGATCTGTAATACACACACACACACACACACACACACACACACACACACACGCACAGAGTTAGGATCAAAGAAATTTAATATCAAATCCTACTTTTACATCAGTCAGAAACAGTGAGTTGATGTGACGGAAGCTAAGAAAGATGGAGAGAGTGAGGTGAAGTAGAGTAGACCGCACTTGATACATTTTACTCAAGAATTTGTTATTTAAGCAACTTTTAAAACTTTGCTTTTGCCACATAATGGAGGGAATTGTAAGTTTAACCCATAATATCACCACCAGCCACCCAGCTAACCATTTCAAAACCAGTGGTGGAGAGTGAATAAGTACATTTAAATATTGAAGAACTTGCACATTATTTAAGTATTTCCATTTTATTTTACTTGATACTTCTACTTCACTACAATTCACTGCGGGACACTGCTTTACTCCCTTTTGATATTAAAATTTACATTAATCATCTTACAACCTGTCAGATTTATCTGGTGACCCTTTGGAGGGGCCCGACCCTTAGGTTGGGAACCTGTAACTGTATATGAAGTAGTTCAATAGTGCCTCCTTGACCAGCTACAACAGCAAATCAGTATTAATAATGTTGTCTATTAAAATATATACTATACTGTATATATTTTATTTATTCATATAAATATAAATATATAGGCTGATTTTCTGCAAAACCAGTACTTTTACTTTAAAATTATAATAAAAATATTATCAATATTATATAATATATTAAATTTCACTGATAATAGCCTTTTCCTTTTACTTAAATATGATTTGAAATGCAGGACTTGTAATAGAAGTAAGTAAAGGGTCTGAATACTACAACGTGATTGGTTGTGGATTTTTTTCATGTCATAAGCCGAATAGCTTTTAGTACACAGAACAGCATATTGACATGAATTCATATGCAAAACTCATCCAGCCATCCCCTCTCTTTCTCTCTCCTTTAGTCTCTCAGTTGTTTACAAGAGCTTAGTTCAGTCTCGAGGGCGGGAGTGGGAGACAGAATGAGAAGTTCAGGCTGATCTTTACTGAACAAGTGTGGAATACAAATACTTTCCAACCTACATGCTCAAAAAGGAAATCTGAACACAACAGTTCATAGATTTTGCCTTTCTAAATTAGGATTGATACAGGGTAGGTCAACGGAGCAGACTCTTTCAGTGACACCCCTGCCCATTCACACCTGGACACTGATCCATAAAAATGATTTTTCTATCTTGTGTAATCACAGTCATGGTGTTCAGCTGATGCCTTTATCAAAAATGATCAGGGAGCAGTTCAGAGGCTCACTCAAGGACACTATGACCAGACATGATTATTGATGGACAGAACTGGTTGCTGTGAGGGTTTGATCATACGTGTCCATGCTGTGTCACTTCATGGTCACCCTTAAAGCACTTTTATTGCCTGGAAACGCCATTGTTTCTTGTGTGGAATTCAAATGCATATGCACACACAAGAGATGGACAGGAAATGAATCCCTTGTGAAATGAAGCTTACACATGCTCAGATGAGGTGATATTATAACTTTGAGTTTACACGAAGTTGGTGCAACATTCTGCAGCGCAGACTAAACTACAATCCCTAGTTTTCCTTTAAAACATACTTGCTGTTACCACCAGTAACCACAATTGTTGCCAAATCATCCATTTCTGAAATCTTCAGGACTTTAAAGGAAACCTACAGGTTTGACTTCACTATAACTTCAAGCTGTTAAAGACAAACACAGCTTCTTAGGGGGGTTATAAACCTGTGTTGTTTAGTCTGAACACAGCAATCTTACTCGGGTGTGGACCAAAACAACTGAGACATATTTAGAAGAAGTGGTCAAATTCTGGAGCGGTTTGTTTGTTGTGGGAACATAATCCAACCTTGATGTGACCCAACTACAAGGCTGCAAGTTTGAGCTAAATAGCTCCTGTAGCCAGGTGCGCTCTGCATGCTGGGATGTGGATGACTGAAATCAACAGTTGCAAGCAGCTAGCCGGAGAATGAATCAAGGTCTGACCTGGACTAACAACCAAGTATGTTGCCTTCTTGATATTCGGCCAGATGACCTTCTTCGTGCGTTAACATTCTCACTCCCACCCAGACACCAATGAGCAGAGTGAACATTCTCATGTGGATTTTAGTGATGCTTTTTGATTCACTTGAATTTTTTGTGTGAAAAGAACCCAAACTAAGAGGAAATCTTTAGCAACTCAAAAAACAGTGTACTAACTCATCCACTGATTGTGACCAGAGAAAACAAACTGGGTTCAAAAAAAGGCCCTTACACTGTCAGTACATCTGTGATGATGAAATGGTCCTCAGTGACTTCACTGGTGTTCCCTTAACATCCTCTCTACTTCTGCTTCAGTTGGTTACTTTCCCAAAATTAAGCTGAACACTCCTGAGAGAAGCTGTGACTCTTTCCACCCTTTCTGAAAACACTGCATTCTGGTCTGTGATGTCTTAGAAGACACCACAAAGCAACAAAATAAGCACAGAAATGAAACACAGTCATTTTTACTCAGCACTAGGATTAAGCCAGTTCCATGTGACTTTTTGGCTTTAAGTTTTTTGTGTAGGGTAAATCTGCAAGGCAAATCACATAACAGCCTTAAAGATGAATGTATGTATATATGATAGGCATAAAAAATAAATAAGACTATTCCTTTTGAAACAAGGAGGCTGGAAGAAGGATTTCGAAATTTTCAGAGCATTCTTCAATTAATAAGAGGTATCATTTTCTGATAAATAATTCTGTTTTGCCACTACTGTTGTGTGCTGATGGAACGTAACAGTGACTCACCCTATGAAAGGATGAATAAATATGAATAACATTTTCAATAACACAGCAGTACTAAATCATCATATGTCATCCTTTTCCAATCCCCTCTTTCTACTTCTCATCTTTGCTCAATAGTGTCTGAACTTTTTTTTTTCAGGTTTTGACATTTTAAGTTCACATTTTTACGTTAGAAATCTACTCTGAGCACACACAATTCACTGGCCGGTAAAAAAAAAATACTATCAAGCTATTTTAGTTGAACAGAGGGGCAAATGTGTGATCAAGGAAAACAGCCAACCGTTATTCAAAATGCACATGTATCCATTTAAGTTTACTGTCGACACAGCACTTCAAGGTTACTCTAATGCCACGCCTGGCGTAACAACATCATTTTCTGATACTTTCATGTGAGCAGACCCCCTCTGGAATTACAGCAACTCCAAACTGTTTGGCATCAGTTTCATCTTTGAAGCTGTGAGAAGGGAGCAATTAGCACTTTGTATCTTCATCCCTCCCTCCCAGCCTCTCCTCAGCCCCCTCTCTTTAACTTCACTTAGCACTCCTTACAGCTAGTCTGTCTGCTGAGACCCAGTTACTTCAAATACTGGATGGTTGAGAGATAGAGGGAAAGGAAAGATGAAAAGTAAGAGGGAGGATAGTAGAAATGAAAGCAGTAGGGATATGTTTAGTAGCTTTAAACAAAAAGCTACTAAGGAGTTAGTAGCTGATCATTGTAAGATGAAAAACCCAACATTAACACATAGTATCTCTTTTTTAAGGGCACATCCTTTATCCTCCGTCTGGTTTACTGTATCTGACACCAGTCCAAAACAAATGAAGACTGAGATTGGCTAACAGTTCTATAATTTGAAATCATGCCAATAACAAAGCTGTAACAGCCTCATATTAATGCCCATGGTGGATTTTAATGAGATGGAGCGACACAGGTGGGTGGACATTCAGTTGGCCATGTAGTGTAAGGGCGTGCTCAGACAGAACGTGAAACAAGTTTTCCCCTTGTTGTATCTGACCCTCGGAGTGTTTTTACAGTCCGTATTTATTTGCCCCTGGCGACTGATTTACTGCCTGTATGTTAGCTGTAGCTAGCTAGCAGCAGCTAACTACGCAGCAACTGTGTGTGGATTGTGTCTCTGTTTGTTCATGTGAAAGTCACCCCCCAACTTATATCAGAACTTATCAGGAACAAAAAGTTTTGAAATAAGTTGGCAGGTTGAATTAGTTAACAGCTAACAACTTCAACAACAGAGCGGTCACTCCTGCTGCTAAATGGATTGGACCAGGGCACCCCCTCAACAATCAGTAGTCCCAGATGACCTTGGTGGTAATATGCCCAACCAGCTAAAACTGGACAAGTTTCCAGCTCAAATGATTTCAGGGAGGGGGAAGAAATGGACTTTTGCAAGTGCATGTCCCATGTCCCACGCTGTTTTCCCTGGTGAAGCACTAAACATGGCTACTAATTCAGCCCCAAACCAACCTGCTTGCACCAAGTTTCACTGAAGTACGCAAGACATCCAGGAGTTTAAGACAAGTTACAGGAGAGGGACTTTCCATCACTTGCTGAAGTAACTTACTGGATGTTGTTGGAGGTGTCCCACAGGATAAAACACACAGACTGAACTCTCAATTATTGGACTAAGGTTACTGCATGGCTCTGAGAGAAAACTTAATGGGGTCTTGCGCTGTTGTTTCTGCATCACTGGTTTGATAACTACTGCTTGTCTTTTGGTGCCTGCTAATCTCTATGTATGGTTAATGCTGCTGGTCTGCCAGCTCTGTGTGTGGTTATCAGGTGATGCTGGACTATTTGTTGCTTTGAGTGTAGGTAGATTTACGTTAGTTCCTGTAATGCCTATTGACTACACTCTGGTGAATAGCAAGTATAGTTATCACTGAAAGCTTACTGCTGGATGAGGCCACCAATTTAAATCATACATATTAAAACATTATATAGCCTTCTTGAGGCTTCATTTTAGAGCTGGTACTATTATTTTCTTTATCATTTAATCTGCTGATCTTTATTATTTGGTTAATCATTAAGACATCAACACAAAATTTCCTCTGTGTTTGTCTGAATACACCTTAAAGCAGCTATAATCAAAAGTTTCATATTAACATTCATTTGAAATCTCATTTCTAGCCACCTGAGTAAGTAAGTCCAATATTCACTCTCCTGTCAGTTCAATTTTTGGTCTCTGACAATTACTTACGTAAACTTTGCCTGTTATACATATTATGGCCTTGTAAAGTTGATATGGCTAACATACACATCCTGTAGACACAGAGCACCATTTTCATTCATTTGGAGTCATGTTTCTGAAGAACTGATGAATATAATATATTTACTCTCCTTTTAGCTCTGTTTTGGTTTCCACCACTTCCAGAGGGAAATATTTGGCTCATTAGCTGCTAAATGTTCCACTATGTTCACCAGCTAGCAGTGGTGTAACGGAACGTAGTTGATCCATGATCCGTACGGATCACCCCCCATGGTTTGGCACATATGTGAACCACAGATTAACTGCAAAATTTAATGTCTCATTTAAGACAAAGTAAACAAACTGCTGTGGCTACAAGTCATGGACAGTCAGTGTGTTGCTAACAGGGATTTTGAAGAGCAACGACCAAACCAGCATCTAACTGGTCCATAGTGACATCTGCAGGTATGTTTACATGGGCAAAAGTTCCTTGCTGTAAGTGTGTTACAGAATATATGGAAAGCAAAGTTTTGCCCCCCCCCCCAACCACATGGTCAAGGTTAGGGGTCATGGTTTTTAAAAAAAAAGTTGGCTCACAGTAAGAAACAGGAAGTAAACAGTGGTCTCCCATCTTAAAGTCAGATGCTTTATTGACCCATCCATCCACAGGATTTTTACTGTAGACCTCTGTTGTTGTCCAAAAACCATTAAAAACACGTCAGTGAACCACACAGCTGCACTGGGTGACATGTTCCTTCTTTATGAAGAGTTTAGTCACTTTAGTTTGTCTGGAAACAGCTCCAAAGACTAACAGCAATCACGTTTTCAGTTTCTGGAGAGTAGTTCTGTGTAAGGCAGATGCACTGTGCTACATATCACAGCCTCATGACTTTGTATTAAAGTTATTTACAATGTATAATGTAGTACAAAGTCAAGAATTTTGAATCAGTTGGCCCTGTTATTTACATCAGGTCACATTACTGCAGAATAGCGTGAGCCACCATGTCTGTTTCAGTACCAAGGTCAGTCATATGCTCTCATTCTGTGGTTTTGGTATTGAATATGTCGTATGCTAAGTTGTCTTCTGCGCCACTTCTGAGTTCAATTTTTAACTTGCCTTAAAAAGCAAAAATTGTGTGTGCGCACATGTTGAGCCTTGACTGAACCATGCACTGGTTATCAGCAAGTCATTGGTGTTACATTGTATAGAGTATGAGGCACACTGGTGGTACTTTTCTGCTCTGAAATGATTCAGCTATCATCAAGATTCATTAAAGATAAATGAGGCTTTTAGAAGAGCCAGTGGCTGCCCGGCTGCTGACCTCACTGCACCTCACTGCCCTTTGGACAGAAAGAAACATTCAGCCTCTGTCTCTTCCTCTATTGTATCTACTGCTCTTTTCTCTTTGGGTTGAATTTAGAAAAGAAGAAAAACATCTTCACTGTCTGGAAGCATCAAGGCTGTCCATGAAGACACAACATGCAAATAAGCAGTAGTTGAATGTAACAAAGTACATTTAAAAAACTTAGCAAAGCTATTTTGCAGATTATTTTTCACACCAGACGGAAAATATATCCGTCTTATCGAGTAATTGAGTCATTGAGTTATTTTACTAAAAAGTCTGCTGTTGTAGTGAGAATATTTCAACCTGTGCTCAGTGTAAATCAACTTGTTCCAAGAGCATCATTCTAGTGCTTTTAAATCAGTTTATTTAAACACAAAACAGGTTGAAATAATCTTACTGCACTGACGGATTTTTTCCACTCATTTAAAGGCAGAAATGTCTTTATAAATTAAAGTTTAACAGTATTAAAAGTATTAAATTAGCATCACCTTAACAAACCACAATAACAATGCTGCTCACACATAATTATGACAATAATCCTATAATATATAACGCTATGAAAGTGGCCATTTGGCTGATGAGTATTTATTGTGGTTTTTCATCAATAAGGACCTTTTACCTGTACTACATGTAGTGGGGTATTTTTACTTTAAGATACTTTTTATTTTATTATTTTATTTTTTATTCACAGTAATAATGTCTTTCAACCTCACACTGTTCAGGTTATTGTTAGCATGAAGAAATGAGAGTGAAAACTACAGCTAAATTAGCAGTTGCAGGAGTGGTAGGAATCACCAATAAACTGTAATTGCATCACACACACACACACAAAGACACAAAGGGAATTGGAAAAAAAAAAAGCAATATAATAGCAGCTGCAGTAAATTGACTTACAATTTAAAAGCCCATTAAATTTTGTCAAACAATATACAGAGGATGAAGGGAGGGAGGAAGAGGAGGAGAACAGAGCAGAGGACAACAGGGACAGATAATGAAGCAATAATGAAGGAAAGAGGAGTAAATACAAAACACTGTGTGCTGGTACAAGATTGCACAACAGTGGAGGACGGAGGTTTGTGACTGAGAGGGAGGAAGAAATGAGAGAGAAGAAGACAGGTGAGAGAAGAAAGACGTGGAAACGACTTCAGTCACATTAGGGGATAAGAGCAATAATACACCCAAATTAAACCACAAAGTTTAACTGCATCATTACAAAATCTTTATATGGATAGTTACACTTAAACACATCATTTTTCACACACTTACACTCTCTATAGCAGTTTTATGGAAACCAGTTGATTAATATTAGCACGTCTGCTAATTTTATTTGTTAAAATATAAACATGCTGTAAAATGTGTCATGTTGCTCTTAACACACAGACTTCATTGGTGCTGTAAAATTTTAGGAAAATAAAAGAAATTCTGTTTTTTGACTTCCCTCAATTTTTTGTTTTACTTTCGAAATGACACCGTCCTCCAAAGAAAAAAGACAGAGTCAGTTGTTCCAGGAGGTACATATGTTTATGTTCAAGCGCTCTCTCATGGCTGTAGTAATGATGATGGAAGCAAAGAGGGAAATCAGCTGAGGTCGGGGTTGATGGATGGATCAACAAAACCTCAGACTTTGGCAAAGGAGATCACTGTTCATTTCCCAGTTTCCAACCAATCATCACATTCCAATCAACACTGTTTTTAAATAAAACATGACCAAAGTCATCCCCTAACCTTAACCACATAGCTATTATTGTAACCATGACAACAGAGGCCCCCTAGCCTTAAGGAAGTAGTAATCCTAACTATGGATGCCCCCCAAAACCCATTTCTGAATTGGAACCGGTCTAAAGGGCAGGTCATAGTCCAAAAACTGAATGTGGACAGTAGATGCCCATGTGGTTCTAGTTTTTCTCCATTTGGTGTCTGAAAAATGTGCGTATCTGGGCGATGTGTTTCCATGCATCGTTGTCCTTATTCAAGTCCCGGTGGCTTGTTAAAGTTTTATTGTAGAGAATTGGGGAGCTGTCCTCCATTTTGTTTGAAGTGCTTTTACATAGTTGAGTGGGGTAGGAAACAACTTCTGCTTTACAAGGGAATCAAAATGAGTATGACTGGTTCTCTGTGGGTTGTTGCTCCTGTATGTCAGATGACATTTGCATGAAGTTGATCCTTTTTCAACTTCCCTGCCAATGGGCCACTTTTGATTCCTTAAAATCAATGAATCATGAAATGTTCAAACTTTTTCAAGTGTATCTTAGTTTGCCATAGTGTGGAAATTTTCCCACCGGTTAATAAACTCATAACACCGGTGTTACTGGTTACAATGGACATTTTACAAGATAAGATATTCGTTGATGATGCTCAGACAGATCGAGAGCAGGCTGAGCAGACAGAGACGCGGGGAGACATGAGAGCAGCTGCTCGCTAACAGCTACATGTGTTTACAGCAGAGAGCAGGAGGGAGGACAGACGTCTCACTCTGAAGGAGTTTTGTATTTCGCTGTAATGTAGCACAGTGTTAACAATAATTAATATAAGGTCAACTCTAGAGCCTTCTTTCACTCCTTACTCTCGTCATATAGGCTTGCCGTAGTCGTCGATGTTACGGGTGTTACATGGTGTTGGGACAAACACCGATAACATTCCCTGCCCACTGCCCATACCGTAGTTTTTCTTTATTAGTTTATTAGTTGGTGGGAGAATTTCCTCATCGTGGCATCCCTATCATCATATGATAAGTGAAATCTGATTCCACCATGGACTCTGCTAGTCTGTGCTGCAACTCTGCTGCATACGTGGACGGAGCAAATACACAGAAATGAACTAAATGGGTTTTGTTTCTAATAAAAAAAAAAAAAAAGCTAAATGACAGTGTGGGTGGTGGGCATGTAATTGGTGTATGCCCACAGTAACAGCGACTACTGTAGCAAGCATAATCTACCTTGACCATACTCACAAGCCCCTATGTATGAAAGAAACAACTGTCTCACTTGCCAAAGAAATAGACCTATAAAAGCTGTCAGGTCTGTGTATGTGAATGGGGGGCAATCAAACTCAGGTTCAGAGTCAAAAGGAACCCAGTATCTGGTAATTCACTCCTGACCTTGCTGTTTCCCAGGAGAGCAATTCATCACCTCCCAGCCCCCCCTGCTGCCACGGTGAGCACCTGCCTCTTCATGCTGCCACGGTAACCAAACCATCCCATTGCCACAGTATTACAATCCTGCTGAGTGTGCAGTTCTGCATCAGTCCTTCTGACATAGACAAAGGGAGAGGTGTGTTTGTGTGCCCAACTGAAATCACTAAAGTCATTCCTTTCTGTATTCAAATATTATATCTAAGTGATTTTGTTTACTTTTCACTTTTTATTACTGTAAGGAAGTTAATAGTATTTGCAGGTATGTGCTGTTTAATGTGCTACTGCTGACCAGCTAATTAGCTATCTGCAAACTGATGTTAGCAGTGCATGCTTCCCTAAGTAGATGTTTCTTTCCAAGTCCAACTTGAGTCTATTAAAAAAAAAAAGGCCTGAGCCTGGCCCGAATCCATTCAACGTGTCAGGACCCGTCGGGACCTTTCAGGACCCTGGAGGCTTGCAGACCTCTACATTGCTTGTGGACAGTTGTGTAGAATCTGAGTCAGTTTCTGCAAAATTTGGAAAATATGCCAGCTGGTGAAGTGTGACACAACTGGTCTTTGCTGATTTTAATGTGTGAAATCACAAACATAATGTGATCTTCTGGGGTGGTGGCTCTGCTCTCTGCCACTACATGCTGAAAAGTATGAGATTCTCTAACCACTGTGAATGAACTAGTTTTTATGTTCAAAGTGTCCTTAATCCTGAAAAAATACACGCATTACAGCATGTATGCAAAATGTAATCACAATCACTAAAATGATGACCATGTATCTCTCTGAACATCAGCCAGGTGTGTGCAACATATGGTGCTTTCAACATCAAAGCAAGACACATTTAAGGACTACCAGCTGAGGTATACTGAGGTTGCAAAGCAACATTTGCTCGCCAGCATTTTTTGACAATTTTAAGAAGTTGAAGTGCTAACGTCAGCATGCTAACATGCTCACAATGTTAACATGCTGATGTTTAGCAAGTGTAATCTTTACCATGTTCTCCATCATAATTTAGCATGTTAGCGTGCTAACAATTGCTAATTAGCACTAAACACTAATGTACAGCTGAGGCTGATGTGAATGTCATTAGTTTTACAGATTTGTCAATCAACTTTTTCAAAGGTCAAGAATGAACTGTCATGCTTAAATTAGGATTCATCCACTAGGGACATATATCTGAATATCTGTTCAAAATGTGATGGCAATTCTTCCAATAGCTGTCAAGAAATTTCACCCAGAGCCAAAACTGTCAATCTACTGGTGGTGCTAGATGAAAGGTCAAGGGATAACCAAAGTCAGCCCTGTAATGCTGCTTTATCCTCTAGGGACCATGCACGAATGTACCAAATTTCCTGGCAATTCATCCAATTTTGGATTATTTGAGTCTGGATCAAAGTGGTGGACTGACTGACAGACAAACTGACATTGCCGCTAGCGTGGCTATGAAATAACATTGTGTTTTAGTGCTGCATGTTTTTTGTTAATTTAGCACCTCCTGCTGGCCATTTCGTATAATAACAACAGACTGATGTAACTTCCTGTTGTGGCCGTTTTGTAGTGCCAGGTGTTGAATGAAGGGGATGCTCATTGCTCTTAAGAGGCACTACCTTTAAGTTTTTATGTTTTTTTGAATATATGTTGTTTGTTTGCTTATATGTAATTAACATATATTTGTTTCATACTGTTTTCACTTTCACACTTCATTTAAGCAAAGAGTTTCAACATCACATCGTGGTGCTGAGAGGGACTTATATGGAGGTGTTTATCTTTCTGGATTATTGGCAGAGAGAGATTCAGTGATACCAGTACAAAAAGTAATAGTAAGTCAGTCATCACATCTCAGTCATTAATGAGAGCCTTAGAACAAAATTCTTTTTATTAGCAACATTAGCGGAATGGCTCTAGGGATGGCTATGTCTGGCTGTTGCTCAATTGGTCCATCACTGGTCAAGAGATTAATGTCCCCAGAGGATGAATCTCAGTGATTTTGGTTATCCCCTGACTTTTCATTTAGCACCACCAGAAGGTCAAAGTTCAGTTGTTCATATACTTGATGGATTGGTACAAATTTGGTACAAGCATTCATGTTTGCCCTACATTTGGATCAGTCAGGTCAAAATTTCACTTTGTCCAATGTTATCTAGCTACTTTTCTTTACAACGAGGATTAGAGTTGCACAGAGTTACTGGAATGGCGGCGGACTGTTTCAGTAGACTAAGCTAACAGAAAGGCAGAACTGATAGGAGTGTCTTAATAATTACAGTAAGGTATACAGCTGTAGCTACATATTGCTTAAAATAAACTAAAATTAATGCAACTAAAAAAAACAATTAGGAGGTTCATACATATAATGTTATCGAGAAAGAAATTTGCCTTTTACAGCAGCAGCTAGCTTCACGTTTTCACTGCTTACTTATACAGTTACACAAATTCATCAGTGGGAGCCTTTACTGCTGACCACACACCGCCCAGTGTCAGTCCCTGGTCCACTGGAGTTATGTGCCTTGATCTAGTGCATCTTGATAGTAGTTTTAGAAGCAGACAAAAACATCTCCCTCCACATCAGCACTGCGCCTGCCAATCACACAGAAGACTGGGGTTCAATTCACAGATGGTGGGTGAGCTGCACAAACAAGTGCGACCTATTCCTATCAGATTAGACGCATCTATCCCCAGCAGGACAATCAGCTTTGAGCACGGCGGATCGATGTGTTGTTGCAGTGCCTCTGGGAATGCTGCTCTCTCTCTACACAATGTCCCCACAGGCATCATTAAAGTTTGATCTGATCTTATCTTACCTTACCTGCTTCATTAACCTTTAGGCTGCCACCTCTGCTGCACTAGCCTAAAGCCTCCAGACTAATGGCAGCATATGACTCCTTTCAGCAACACTGGCTCTGTAATAGTCTGGCTGCTATTTTTGGCGATGACTCGTCTCATAGAAAGCAAGGTCAGTGCTAACTGCTACCAAGATAATGATTTTGAGTGATCATCTGGGTGTTTCACTTCTCAATGTGGAGATGGAAAAGACATTCAGAGTCATTTCAATATCTCCCCGTAAGTATTCCATCATATCTGGTTGGTCAAAATGTGCTGCACATCACTGAGTAACTGCTAATGCCTTGTTGACAGAAGCAATGTCATTCTGCACAGGAGAATGAGGAGAGTGCTGCATCATGGGATGTGGGTGATCACGCAGAGAGGTTATGTTGGTCATCACTGCCAAGGAAATGTTAATTAGGATTAGAAAATCTGCCAGGAAGTGTGGGAAATGTCACACCAGCACTGGCAAACATTAACACTTTGGCAACAACTTTCTTGTGAAATGGGTATTTCCATTTTGTCCGTTCACTCTATTGCATTACAAAATTTCATTAAGAGATTTCTCATTTGGTCTCCATAATATTTAAACGCTAGTCTACTTCTAAAGGCTCTGTTCCAATGAGGTTAATGAGGACGATGACACTGAACCAAAATAGTAAAGTTGCAGGTTGGAAAACCAAAACAACCTAAAACGCTTCCTGAACGCTGAAGGGAAGTGTAGAGTCGGGGCAAAATTCTTGGTGGGTTTGTCACAACACAAGACCCCTTTCACATTACACATGGCAATTTGACCCACTGCTAATGTAAAATTAATTATTTAAAAAACAACTGCAAAAATGTCCCCATTTACTCTAGTTTCAGGCTACAGCATTCCTTGGAAATTCTTTCTAAAAAGCCTGTATGAAAAACTTTTCACAGTGAAATGTCCTTTCTCTTTTTCAGCATTTACAGGCTCAAGGTTGTTGAGCCAGAGGACAGAGGTGGACAAATGAACCTGGGAGCAGACCAGTATGGAAAGTCTGTGTGTGGGAGGCAGAGCGCCTAGAGCACAGAGATGCTCATCATCCAATGTGCATGCATTCACACATGACATCTCACTTTAAAAATACATCTTTAGTAATTTTAGAATAATGCTGGTGGTTAGTGCGTGTGTGCGCACTTGTGCAGCAGGGTCATAACTTCAGCATGAGTCCATCTTTCTCCTTGTGCCGCCACAAACTTCCATTTGCTGAGCATACAGAGTTTTATTGTGCATAAACTGCAGACATAACAAATGAGCATCATGCTGCCTTCAGGTGCCTGATGGTCCCAGTCGACTTATCAAATTAACATTTTTCTACCTTCAGGTATAATGTCAGAAATACAAACAGAGTGCACATGAACACTATAAATGAGGGAGTAAATGTGACAAACAGGATTTCCTATGACACCAGTTCATGTCTGAAGGCAGGTTTTGGTGCATGGTTCCTAGAATATATAACAGCATAAATAAAATTACAAATTACTTGTAACTATTTGACAGCATTTCAAGCATTTAGCTTTAGAATTTCTCTTTATAAACTGTTTCGATAGGTTTGGTGACTCAGCAAAACATTAACACTTGATATTGAATTCATCTTTGGTAAGGATGTTGAAATTGAATGTGTCTTTCATTCACCCAAACAAGATGGGTTATCATCTACAAAGCTAGTATTTACGTTCTTCACTAGAGAGAGTAAACATCTCCCCTCACCTTTACTCCACCGTGCAGCATCCTGATCATCATTTTCAACAGTTGGTCACTGTCCGAGCTGTTTGTCAGAGCAAACAAGCTCCGACATTATTCGAGATTTGGCCTTTAATTTGAGATTTCACAGTAATCTTATTTTAATCTATATACATTTTTTTTTACATATATACACATACATATTTCTCATAAATCTTCACACATTGAATTGGCAGATGATACTGTATTCTTGCAGTGCACTATAATAAAGCTTATGAAGCTCCATCTGTCCAGACTGAGTGACTGAATTTTTGCCTCTTGATAACCATGCCACTGACTGTAAAAACACAGAAAAGGAGCACCAGATGAGGAGAGGCGGTATCAGTGTGCGTAGAAGCAGAGGAGGATATTGTATGTGTAGGAGCAGGGAGGTCAAAGTGCCTGCAGTCAGAGCAGTGCTGGGAGGAGAAGTGAAACTGAATGCCAGATCAGGGAGCTGAGCTCTATACAGCAGGCTACCTATAGTCTCAGAGGGCTGCTTACATAATGATGCCTTCAAGGTACATAAAACAGATTTACAGGTTCTTTGGACTGAATAGAGAAAGCTGGATGTGGCAGGCTGAGTGTGAGATTGGACTAGACTGTAAAAAGATTTACAATGTGCTTTCATTTTAGTATATTCCTTTGTGCCTGTGGATCCATTTCTTTAGTTTTGTGTGCAGTATAGAGGTATGTTAAACTGTGACATTAGTCTATTTTAGCTAAATGTTTGTATTTGATAATATTGAGTCTAATATTAAAGTTGCACTAATAAATATGTTTATATTATCAATGGATCATGTAATGTGAAAGGGGTTGTTTGTAGTGATGAACACACATAAAATTATCACTTCAGCTCTGCAGAGAGTTTCAGCATCTTTCAGCACATGGTTTTGATTTTATGGCCCATGATGTTATTGTTTTGGTTCCTGGTCTCATTAACTTCACTTCCAGCAGCAGTAGGCAGCTGTTTCCAGTGTAAAACTTTGATAAACCTACTGTATACTTCATGCTCAGCACCAAACAGCAGACAGACAAAGTCAACAACTAGCTGGTGAACATAGTGGAGCGTTTAGCAGCTAAATGGCCAGATTTTTCTCAGAAGTTGGTGGAGACCAAAACAGAGCCAAAAAGAGGGAATGTTAGACTTACATTCATCAGGTAAACACAAGCACAACTCTAAATTATTATTTCTTTAAATTGTTAATGTTGCTCTGTGTGCTGGGTGTGTAAATAGGCAACCGTTTGCTAACACGTTTCCTGGAACAACTTTATGAGGTGATATTATGTCAAAGTTGTGTTTACAGCTTGTTTTGCCCTCAATTGGCCAAAAAGCTAAATTAATGCTGCTTTACACATATTTGCTTAAAAAAACAACATTTTGACAAATACATACACAACACAAACACCTACGTCATGGTTTTCCCTGCCTTTGAAAATTCCGGCATGTGATGTTGACATAACGAAAAAGGTGGAACTCAACTGCGAGGGCAGTGCAGCACCCAGACAGTCTACAATGTGCACACGCCAGAGTTATCTTGCAGTTCATCTTCAAAAAAGGCAGTGGTTGCAAGCATTTTTGATTTATTGACTAAATAATTACTTTTGTGAGACAAACATGAAGTATATTGTGAATACCTTTTACGCCGTCACAGAGACTAATGTTAGCAGAGCAGACATTAGTCTGCTGGCTGACCAACAAACAGCAGTACTGAAACAACTTAAACCAACTCTGAGGTGAAGAAAATAACTCGGTGCTCAGTAGGTTTCACATCAAAAATCCTGCACATACTCAGTGTCTTGGACAGCGATACGTTTCCCCGGATCTAACGGTACAGCAGAGAGGCGTTAATAACACAGCAGAGCACTCCGCCTCTCCCTAAGTTTATGATTCTCATACAGGCAGTTAATACCGTTAACTTTTTAAAATATGAAAAAGCTGCAGACCATTTATCTTTTATGTTATGTTTCATATTGTATTTCAGTGGATTAAGGACACCAGTGAATGGTTGGCACACAGTATACTGGAGAGAGAGACTGAAAATAATGTCCCCTTTTCTAGTCATTCAATCAAGAATCAGTTTTCAATCAAGAATTGATTCTGAATCGTATGTGTACGTATCTGCAGCCAAAGCTTCCGCATGTGTCTGCAGCCCTTAAATCCAACCCACTTATTTGGTGCGTTTGCCAACAGCGAAAGTGATTTTAATGGAAACACTCTCCAGCATGCTTACTTACTTATGATTACCGAACTCATCCTCTTGTCTTACAGATATCTGTGCCGGATAAGCAGAGATCAGAGCGGGTCTCTGAAGTGATACATCCTTCATGTTAGCTCAGCTACATCCACCAGCTCTCACCTACGCATGTGTCGCCTCTAAGTTTGCTCAGGCCTCAGGCGATGTCACATTTAATTCCATCTGTGAGATCCTTCCAGCACTCCAGGGCACTGAGGTAGGTGTTTTGGCTTCTATTAATCTATATGAATAATTTACAGTTTGTTTTTTCAAACATAACATATCTGCTGAGCAGCCTGTATGGTCTTTTAAAGGGTGCTAAAGCTAAGTGTAGGAAACATGAAATATTGTGGACCATTTTTGCTTGGCTGGTGTATGGATGCATTTTTAGGGTACTCTAATCTCTCCTGAATGCGCCATTACTGGAAATGATGTCCATGAACTACTTGAATGCCAGAGTCGTGCATTAAGTACAGCTCTCTCCATATTCGTATACACACTTGTCTAGAGTAAGGAGTGTTTAGCCTGCTAATCTCAAAGTCTGGAATGCGTCCAACGCTTCAGTGTGTGGATGCATTTGAAGGATTGAGAATGTATTTTACTGCTACTTGCAGAATGTGGGGGGAAAAAAAACTACACAAGCATTTCTTTTCTTATACCAAAAAAAGCACACCTAAGCATGTGAACAGATGGGCCAAACACATCTCACATATGCTTCCAGTCTTGGTGCCTATCAGCTATTTGAATGCATTGACTTCATGCTTAATCAGTGGAAGACTGGTTATGGAGGATGTGGGGGTTTGAAACCCTTGTTCCACACCCACAGGCGGATCAATAGAAATCACATCAATACAATAGTTCATTGTACTCAGAGGACTGTGATAACACTACAGCAGGAAACGAAAAACAGACCTTTATGTGTAAACATTAAGGCTCTTAGGGTGCACCAGTGCGCCCGAGGTTAGTTTAAGTCAGTGTGCACTGGGACTTGGCATGTCTGGGGCTTTTTCCTTTGGCTTTGTTTTTCCTGTTGAGATAAATTAAGCATGACTTTGGTAGTCTATCTACCGAGCCTTGAGGAGGACCTCAGCTGTGCCAGTCCTCTGTGCCCTAAGGATGCAGAGACTAACTCAGATAACCCTCGTTTTTACCTCTCTTTGTATTCATGCCCTCCTCTCTCTCTCTCTCTCTCTGTCTCTCTCTCACTGTCTCTCCCCTGGGTTTCCCACAGCACTGTGTTAACTCACTGAGTGAAAATGTTCACCCTCCAGGGTCTCCTAAAGTTTCATCAAATCTGAGGCTTATTAAGCCTTAATGTTAATGCTATACTAAATTTGAATGCATCACCAATTTAAAAAAAAAAAAACCTAGCAAAATCAGACTTGATTTTCCAACATAAACTAAATGGACTGCATTTATATATCCAAAGTGCTTTACAATATGCCTCTCAGCTATCCATCCACATACACACACTCACACACCAATGGCAGCAAGCCAGCATGCAAGGCACCGGCCTAACCATCGGGAGCTATTTTGGGTTCATTGTGTGGCTCAAGGACATTTCAGCATGTGGACAAGAGGAGCTGAGGATGGAACTGCCAACCCTGAGATTAATAAACCTGTCCTACCTGCTGAGCATCTCCACTCATCAATATTTTTATATTAACAGTGAATCTAATTATGTGCAATGTGAAAGGGGTCTCTTGCAGTGACTACCCTTGCAGAAAACAAAATGTCAGTTTTCACATTCATGTTTGGGAAAAAAAAAAACTGTTTCTCTGGAAGATAAAGGTTTCAATGAAACACCTGAAACCAGAGTAACAGGGACATTATCTCTGGAAAGAGATATTCCTCATGAAATTTTTAAAGCTGCACCGACCAGTATTTTTATATTAACAGCCCACAAGTTTACTGTTTTGGTTCAGTCATAGCATCAACCCCCAGCAGCAACAGGCTGTTATGTTCAGAGAAAAACCTCTCAAGAAAACAAAGCACGCCTGCAACACCTATCTGCAAACAGCAGACGGACAAACTAGCTGGTGAACATAGTGGAGCATTTAGCATATTTTTCTCTAGATAACAGAGCTAAAAGGAGAGTGAATATTGCACTTACATCTGTCATGCAACTTCATAAGGTGATAATATGTCAGTGTTGTGTTTGCAGTTTGATTCTCTGCCCCCAAGTGGAAAAAAATAAATAAATGAATTCTGCTTTAACATTGTTGATGAAGGTTCTGACCTTACACACATGCTGCATTCATGCCATGTTGGCAAAATGGAAAAAACAGGAAAACCTCAAATACTTAAGTTTGGGAACATTTTTATTTAAAGATCCCACTGCTAGCAATGTAGCTCCCCTGAGAAAAAATGGAAATTATGCCTAAATTAGCTGTTTAGCATTTTGACAACAAGTGAAACCATACAATCCTTTTTAATATGCTGAATCACAATCATTACTGTGTAATACAATTACAGTGCTGTGGATGTTGAAGCTGAGCACTACATCAGTTAAAACTCTCTTTTTACCAGTCACTCATTATTTCAACTGTCACCTGTGGTCATGAGCTTTAGGTAGTGACCAAAAGAATTAGATTGCTGATACAAGCGGCTGACATGAGTTTCCTTCAGGATGTCTAGGCTCACCCTTAAAGACAGGTGAGGAGCTCAGATAGAAGAGCTTCTCCTTTGCATTAATGGGGGAACAGTAAGGGTAGACTTTTTGTAGTTCTTTTTGACCACATGGAGATGTTGTAGTCAGAAACTCCTGATATCTCTGACTCAGAATTACAACTAGGAAGCTGGGTTTGTGTATTAATCTAAAGAATCAACAAAGAAACATCAGAAGTTATCATCTTCTGTCATTTTTAATGTTATCCATCACTTTCCCAAAGTAAAACCGAATGAATTAACTTGTCATATTGGCAGATGCATTCTACTAGTGCCGAACCATCTCTGCTCCACGCTACACATCACAACGTCTGGACAGACCGCTAGCAATACTGGCACAGGGGAGAAGATGGATTAAGAGAGCAAATGAAAAAGGACAAAGAGAGAGAGATGGATGACACAGAAAGAATGTGGCGGAAGGAAACAGATAATGAGGCAGAAAAGGAAGAATGAGATGTGAAGAATCAGAGCTCCAGGCAGAAAACCACAGAGAGAAAAGAGAAGACACAGAGCAATTAAATGACAGGGGCAGCGTGAGAAAGTGAGGAAAAAAAAATAAGACAGGGACAAAAATCCAGAGCAGTTAGTGTTCAAAACAAAACACGGAAAGATTAGCAAACAGCAGAGAGAGAGAGAGAGAGAGAGAGAGGCAGACCATAAAAGCCAAATTTGTTTTGGTCCAGTTAATTCGGCTACCAGCTCGAGGACCAAAATGTACTGTCAATACGTGTAAATGATTTACAAATAAAAACGATGCTGGTTATGCCAATCATACCACTTCCATGCTCTTGTCTTTGTAGCACTCTTCATGGGCCAATCAGTTTAGTTTGAATACTCCCAAAACTCATATAAAATTAGTGCTAACTGAGAATCTGTGAGATAAAAAAAGGGAAAACAAACAAAAGCAGACATATACTCAGACCTCCGGCTCTCAGCTTTAAGACAGAGGACAGAAAACAGTCATTCTCATCATCACAGCCAGAGAGTTTCTACAGCCCAACCCAAGCCTGCTGAGAGAGGACACACAGTACAAGGAGACAGAAGAGGACTCAGAAAGCAGAGCTCTGCCCTCACAAAACCTCAACTGGGAAATAATCTGCATTGACTCCGCCGTCCGACCTTTTTATATCAAAGCCCTGCTTCTTTAACACAGAGCGCAGGGATCCAGCACAGCCCAGTGTCCCAGTGCTGGATAGACAAAAGCCTCCAAGGCTTTATGAAGAACAAGGATCCCGGCTATGGTCTACAATGCTGCCTAAAACCAGAGCTGGAAGGTGACTTTTCTCTCATTGTCTCAGCCAAGGGCGTCATGTATTCAGTTTTTTTTTTGAGGGGGCAGTTTCACAGTCCTATGCATATGTTAATGTTCACTCCAAACCAAGATGTTACCAGTAAGTATCTGCTTTGTGTGCTATGTTTATCATCAAGCCGCCCACCTATCAGTAGCAAAGCAAAGCTCATTTTATTTATATAGTGCATTTAATTCCAGGGGAGATTCAATGTGCTTCACATTAAAAAAACAGAACCCACACACACAAAAAAGCTTTTATATATGCAGTATGTACATGTATACATTACCAGTCAAAAGAATGGGAAGGTGTGTTCAAACTTTTGACTGGTAATGTACATCATACACATATACTGTACAATACATACTGTACACACACTGCATACACACATACACTGTATACACACACTGTACATACATACACATGCAAACATAGCCAAGTAACCAAAAACTAATCAAACGCACAGGAAAACAGGAAGGTCCTCAGTCTGCTTTTAAACAGGCTTGATGATGAAGCACATCTAATACAATCTGACGAGGTATTCCAGCAGCTGGGGCCACAGAAACCAAAAGCTGCTTCACCATTTTTGTTTTGAATCTCAGAACAACTAGAAGGTCTGAGCCTCAGAGTTCAGATTGAATGAATAGGTCAGAGAGGTACTGTGGAGAAAGGCCGGTTAGGACTTTATAGAAAAGGAGTATAATCTTGCAGTCTGTTCTGAAACTAACCAGTGGAGAGATCTACAGGTGTGCTGTGATTGAATTTGGTCTTTCTCGTTAAGATTCCGGCTGCGGTAGTCTGCTCACAGTCTGTCTAGGCAGACCAGTGAGGAAGGCAGTAACCATCTAGAACAATAATTGAATGACAGTCCAGTAATTTACTGTTCAATATTGAATTTAATAGCATTATTGAACAAGAAAATGTTGGCAAAAGACTAACAGTGCTGTCAGTTTTTTGGGGGACAGCAACAATAATAAGTTATCTACTAATAATAGAAAAGGACAACAAGCCAACACTACGTTAATTACTTGTGGGTTATACTTAAGACCACTGATGATAAATCACTTTTACAAATTCATTCCAATAATGTCAAACTGTTTTATGGCGTGAGCTGAGAATGCTTATTCATACCTCACACTGCTGTTATGACAACCACAATTTACAACAATTCAGCACGACTGCCACAGTCTACCAGCTCCGCTGATACTATGCAGAGCTTTCAAGCTGGAAGGAACCAAGTAGCCTAAGGGGGGGGGTTGTTTGTGGCAGGCTGAGTTAAATATGAATACAAACATACAGGAAAGCATCTCTTGTTTCTAAATGATATTATAAAGGCTAATTAAAAACACTTATTGTGAAAAAAGAATTTAACATTTTCCAAAGCCATCCAGTCTCAAAAAGTATAGAAAAAAAATCAGCCTCTTTCACTTTGTTATACAATTCCAAGTCTGTGCTGCATTAGATAAATACATTTTACAGATTAAATTCACATGTCACATGATAATCTGGGGTTTGGGAGAAAAATCAGCGCTGATATTCTGTTTGTTGCCCACAACTGGCGGGCGAGGAGCTGTTTGGTGCCAATGTTCATGTAGTGTATTTAATATTCAACAAGTTTGCAAGACAAATCTCCGCAAAAGCACTGTCAAAGCAGATTCTTGTGACCGTCTGCTTTCATTCACAACACAGCCCTACCTGCATTTTCCCTGAAATGTTACTAGGTCTTGAGGTGGGAAACGGTACAGATTTCCCTGAATATCAATCCCTGCTCCCATTCACACATGACCCCATGCAGGAAATGTTCCTGAACATTTCAGTGATAGACTGCATGTGTGAAAAGGGTTTTAGATATGTATGTCAGCAAGTAGATGTTGAGGTAGTTCACTGCACTAAAGGAAAAATAAAAAAGTCAGGATCACAAAGGTCAATAGGATTCATCCTCTGGGGATCATGAATGTCGGTCCAGATTTTCATAGCAATCCATCCAATAGTTGTCAAGATATTTCAGTCTGGATCAAAGCGGTGGACTGACCTACATTGTCATCCTTGGAGCCATGCTTCTATCATGTCTACAAATCTGAGTGTGTGGGCTTTATTTCAAGATTAAGCCAAACTCTAATCCTTAAGGCAATTTTCAAGTATGCGTTGTTGACTCTGTGACTGTGTGTTGCTGATGCACACAGACACACATGCAGCACATTAACAATCGCTTTCCAGCCTTCATTTTTTGTTGTTTCAGCAATAAGGTCTGGATCTGCAAGTAAGAGTAGGCACAAAAACACCACACAGTTTTTCTCTTTCTCTTACACACACATACACACACACTCATACACAAGACACTTTAAGAATAAACAGAATGGTCAGTGTAGGTCAAGTATTAAAAAAATCAACATTTTTTTCCCATAGGCCATGTTGTTGTCAATATTTAAGCCATTAACTGAGCTAAAACTTGAAGAGAAGAAAATGTATTTTAATATGTTATACACTGAGTTCATGCTGGAATGTGAATTTCATCCGTCCCCTCAGAGAGCTAACCAGCATCATTCATTCGGCTGTGTGAGCAGTGATAGGAGACCATTATTTGAAGTGAGAACCTGACTCAAATTGATTTGTGTTGGTTTCCATATTATGAGTCATGCAAAAGAAAAAAATAAGTTGAATTCCACTGCCTACGCTATTTGAATATGACTCACACTCACTCAAATTACCATTCCCCATGCAGTTCATGCAGCTCGAGCCACAGGCAGGAGCACAATGTACATAGACTGGATGGTGGAGATGTTCAATCTGTTTAACAAGAGGTCAAACAAAATATACATCTTGAAGTCATTCAGTAGCATACATACATATGTAGTTTTTGCCTCTAACATAAATCTACTTCTTGTAATGGTTTTTCTGCTGATCTGCTGGCCTTGTTTCAAGACAATAACGACATTAACCTACTTCTCATTATTGTCATCTTTACTTAAAGAGTTGGTTTACCAAAATTACAAAAAAAACCCATATGTTTCCACTTACATTAGTATCTTGCCATGCAGATAGTTTTATTGCCAGTTTAAGAGTTGTAGTAGTAGTTCGGTCTTTTGTGTGTGACACAGACACATTAATGCAGTTTAACTTGCATTTTTAATTTGCACAACATAAACACATTAGCATTTTTTTTTTACCTTTTGAAGGGAAGTATATAAAAGCCACTCTGAACCATTCTGAGTCACACAACGGGCACCATTGTGGTCTCAGTCTTGTCCTGTCTTAAGCCATTCTGGACACTCTTGACTCATTCTCAAAACTGCTTGGATCTAGACTTGTCTTGGACTTGACTTAAAGGATATGGCTGGCGATTTTCTAGGGTTTTCAGAGCCAAACCAACAATAAATTGATGTTCTTACAAGTTTTATCCAAAGCTTGATATATCTCCGTGCTGTAGACCTCCGTTATTGTCCAAAAACTATTAAAAACACATCAAGGAGCCACACTGTTTGGGCACATAAGTTTGTTTAGAAATAGCTCCAAAGACTAATAAGAGTGATCATGTTTTCAGTCTCTGGAGAGTAATTCTATGTAAGGCTGACGCCACTGAGCTTGTGTGGGAACCTGGTTCAGTTTACAGAGCTTTGCTAGCTTGTTGTGTTACATATCACAACCTCTTGACTTTGTACTACATTGTTAATTTCTCAGAGGAGAGGATGTGAAATGTAGCACAAGCTAGCAAAGCTATGTTCACCAGTGTGCAATACTGAGCATTTTGAAATTTGAATCATTTGCACTGTAAACAGGACCGAGTTATAAATATAATGGGGGTGAATGGGCCTCCATAGACTTTTATCAGTTATGAAACTTATACTTCTTTTAAACTGTACATGTTATTATATTGAAATCTTGTACAGTTGATCAATGTTAGCAGTCTCAAAACTGCAGGAAGAGATACAAATGAAAAGTGCATGTTTTCAGGCATATCTCATTAAATATGCAAATGTAAGCAAATTCCATGAAAAAGCAAGGTACAGCAAAAAATTACACCCATATTAATAAAGTATATGAACAGTAAACAGTATGTAGCATAAACAACATCACAGTGTGATTACTGCTGCACAGCTCACCCAGTTGGTGGAAACTTGCAGCTACTTTAAGAAAAATCTAAATTTGAGAGAAGTCGACCTGTTAACAATGTTGAACTTTACAGTGTAAAGATGAGATTAGTGATTTGAGAAGATTTCTGATGGATGTAATAAGTCATCAATGGAAAAACAAAGGTACACACATGCACACACACTCACCCCCAGCTTGCGGCTGCGCATGCGTACATAGCCCTGCTTGACGATGTCATTGAAGTTGGAGGCCATCTTCGGAGGGGGGGTAACCTGCTGGCCGTTGCTGTGGAGACCATTCAGATGTTTATTCCCTCCCTTAACCAGTCCCTTGCTTTCCCTTCCTACCTCTCCGAAGCTTCCAGCTTTTTTTTTTTTTTTTTTTTTTTATCTCTCTCAAGACTTTTTGTGTTTCTCCTCCCTCTAGCTCTTCCTGTTTCTATCAGTCCTCAACTCCGTCTCTCCTCTGCCGTGGAGCTTCCCTCCTCACATCTCCCTCCCCTCTCTCGCCCTCCTGTTTCCTTTTGTCTTCTCCTGATGGATTCGTTTCTCTCCTTCTTTGCCTCTCGTCCCTCTTGTGTTTTTCCTTCACTCCGTCCTCCTTTCATTCACTCTTCATCAGACAGGTCTTCCCTCATCTCCCTCTTTGGTATCTCTAAGAAATGGACAGACAAAGAGATAGAGAGACAGAGAGAGACAGAAATGGATATATATATATATTATTCATTGAAGAGTGAGGAGCACAACATTATCGTTCATTATTCATGCTGGTGGCACACACTGTTACTGAGGGCACGTATGCAGGATGGCTGCTTGTAACATGTCATTGTGTATGTGTTTGTGTGTGTGTGTGTGTGTGTGTGTGTGTGTGTGTGTGGCACCATGACATGAAGCTGTAACTCTACAAAGGATATTACAGGAGGTAGCATCAAGGAGGCACTGTAAGCAGGAAATGAAAAGGTACAAGGCCTAACCTGTTCTCTAATCAGAGTCCGATGTGATTACCCATCATGCCAAGCTGTTTATTCCCTGCTTCCATCTAGTTCGATTTCCATTTCAAACACCCTGATCTCTTCATCTTTCTCTTTCAGCATTCAGTATGTTGTAATGCCACTGGTCACGCAAGGGTTACAGTATTAACTTCTCTGTGCAAACATGACTGTGGTGTCTTCATTTGTCCCTTAACCGTTAAAACTGCACCGTATTTTTTATGTTAATAAGAGATCAAATGAAATGCAAGGTGCCGCTCAAGTTCCCTTCAGCTCCACACAATCTTTTATCCCCTCTCAGCTCACTGTTTGATTTTCAAATTCTGCTCTCATTTCCAGCAGCATCAGCAGCAGCTGTTTTTACAAAATAAAAGCTCTGATGAACATACTGTACTCTTAGCCTGTGTCCTTATGTCTCCTTTATAGAGAGTTCATATCTTCTCTGTTAAAAATGTCATCGGTCGTGACTGAATTTGAACAGATCCTCACTGTGGAGCTCTAATCCTATGAGAATGCATTAGTTAATTAGATAAGGAGACCTCAAACTATATAATCTGCTTTGAGTATGGACGTGATGTTTTCAAAATTAATTAATTCATTAATGTTATGTTTTTTTCAATACACTTCTTCAGTCTGTGAATGGACTAGTGCGAGCACAAAGAGCCATGGAGGAGATGACACTGTGCATGACCCAGTGCTGGAGTAAGCCATGTGCGAAGTACAGCACAAATATGACCAATTATGCATTCTGTCTATGCAGATGAACATGTGCTGCCTTGTGTGTGTTTGTGTGTGTTTGCCATCATCCTAGGAGCAGTGGGGCAAACATTTCACATAGGGCTCAGTGGTAAATCTCCCTGACAACAGTGGAACAGAGACATTAAACTTTAACAAGGGGGTCATTAATACACACATAGTTGCACACACACACACCCACAAACACAAGGCTGGCAAAAGAGGAGACAGGGAGAGGCTTATCATTATGGTAATGTTGGTTTAGCTAAGTGGCTCAGGACAAAAGACTATTAAACATTAAACAAACACACAGGATCAGACTAAATGGATAAGTACACAATCATGTAAATACATGCACAGATGTCATTGACTGGAACAAATGTTGTACACATGAATGTGTAAATACAACAATAATCTTTGTTTGTCACATTCTTAATGGAAGCAGAGTACCTCTAGGGCTATGACGAACCTGTATTCAACTGACCCACCTTAAATAAATACTGTGCTCAGGATGTACTGTATTCAGGATTCCAGGATGTGTATGAATTATACCATGAATAAGTCATCACTGCAATCATAAGTAGACATTAGTAGGTTCACCATAAATAAATAATCACATTGCTAGGAAGCCTGGAAGCCTCTGTTGGCCTCCACTCTTCATTGAGTTATGCCAGGTTCAAGGGCTGAAGGAGTTGAGGGAAATGTCTAATTGAAATTTTTCAGACCAATGTTGCAATTGAATTAAAGCTGCTCTTATCAATATTTTTGTATTAACACTATCTGTGCCTAAAGCCCATACTGAACTGGGAAAAATGGTATTTAAATATGCTGCTCCTTTGGCTTGGAATCAGTTGCAAAACTACTTGAATCTTCAGGAACTGGTCTCACTGGATGCATTTAAAGGTTCAATGTGTAAGAATTGGCTACCTGATCCAAACAAATAGGGGGAAGCACATCACCCCCTCCCCACCCTTCTCCCCAAACCTCAAATCACCCCACCATTATTATCACTCACTGAATATAGCGTAAAGCTTACTGTTTACAGTGAATCTGTGCTATGGCACTGCTAAGATATCAAAATGCTATGGACACATTAGAGACAACAGTAAATTACAAATGAGCTGCACAGATTAGAAAGCAGTTCTATCACGGAGATAGATTACAACATAACGCGAAGTAACAACTAAATAGTTACACACATGCCCCTAGGATAGCTGTAAATCGTAAAATGTCATGGAACTCACTAATAGTAAAACAACAGTTTTTCTGGTCGAGCTGATGTCCCACACAGCCAGCATCTGCGTTGTTGGAGAAACTTTCCAAATAGACGTTATTTGGATAAACTGACCACAAATTGGGAATGATGTTGATGTCTTCAACGAATACTCATGAATATTTTAATATTTTACATTTCTGTAATTTATTCTTTATTTTCATTGTAAATTGTTATATTTTTGTCTGCAACCCTGTTAATTGTGCTGCTGTCCGTTTATGACAGGACACTCATGTAAAAGAGATTCTCACTGAGACTTCCTGGTTAAATAAAGGCTAAATAAAAATTAAATGACAACATGCAAAGTAGTCACTCATAGTGACAGACATTTCCCCTCAGCTCTACGAAGCATTTTAGCATCTTTTAACTCAGTGTTTTAGTTTTACCTGCAACTTGTCTCTCTGCTATCAATCTTGTTTCCAGCAGCAGCAGACAGCTGTTTTTAGCCAAAAAGAAAAAAAGGCTCTGATAAACCCACTGTACACTCCTCCACAACCTCTGTGCATGTGACGTTCCTGTCATGGATGCTTGGTTTTGTACCATTTTTATGTCTCTAGAGAGTTGCGAAACTAGATCACTGCATTTTATATTATTTCTTTAAGTATTCCGTTTCAGGTCATGTGCTCAGTACAGAACTCAACGTTCCATTGGCTATGTTATCATAACTCGGGTTTGATGATATGCTATTATGTCCAGTGAAACGAAACCAATGAGCTTCAGTATCAGCATAAAAGAGCCATAATGACTAAGCTTGGATAAGCACCATCATGCATAGAATGAGCAAATGTAATGCATTTATTTAGTGCCCTACTCTCCAAAAAGTCCTCTCCTTTCCTTCCATTTTCTTTCTTTAAGCGTTCATGTTACTGGAATATTTGATCACCTCAACATCAGAAACATATGGAAGTCCAGGAATGTCAGTATTAAAAAGACATCATTTAATAATTATATTGAAATTATAATCAACCAAGTATCAATACTGCTTTCCAGTGAGCTCTATGTCCACACTAAAATCAAACAGGACAAGGACAATCAAACAATACTCAAGAAAAACATGCACTGTTCTGCCCTCTGATATAGCTCAGTAATAAATGGTTAATGTACATTGCTTGTGCTAATTGATCACAATTCATGCTGAAATAGACTATCCAGATAGACACACAGTATCACATTGGTTTGTACTGAACTCATGATTGACCTTTATTTTGATATGTTGCAAGAGATATGCTGTGCATTGTGTAAGTTTTTTCATCAAGTCAATTCATTTTGATGTTGAAATGATGCTAATTTACGATAGCATTACTTGCTAATCTATGACCATGTTAGTCATTTGCTTGTAATTCTGTTGAACATTAGGACTTATTGTCCAGCTGTGTTGTAATCATACAGTAACTTTGCTATGCTAACTAAGAGACATTCTAAGTCTCTTCTGTTTTTTGTTTATTACAGTTTCACTCATAAATTTTCACCTGTCATACACGGAGATGGTCAATAAAGGAGCAAGGCACTCACTTCCTGGCTCATGGAAATCGAGTTTGGCTGGCTAGAACACATAACGGAAATAGTACATGCACGAATTTGCTAATACAAGGCAACCCTGACCAGAAACATGTAGCAAGGTGTTCTCTGGTGTTCAACGTGGTGCATTCAATCAGATATGATCAGTTATATCCTGCCACAGGATTTTAGTGCATGACTTTGAAAGATTTCACAAAGGAGGGCTGGAAGAATCCTGCCATTATGAAAATAACCAATGCATTTTATTTCTATTAGAAAGAGCTAAAATAAGGATATAATTCAAATTACAGTTTGCAATTTCATTTTCAAGTTCTGCTTGCACATTGTCAGTCAATTTGACAATAAAAATTAAAGAGTTATGTAATCAAATATACTGAAACCTATTTGTCAGTGGAGTTGTTATCTTAATATTGGCAGTAATTATGCATTTTCAAACATGAAAATGAAGATAAGATATTTTATTTTGAATTGTATATTTTGTTATACAGAACATGACGCCTACATAAATAAAAATTGTGATTTCAATGTGATTTAAGTATTCAGTTTCAATACTGGCAACCCTTGACTTCCAGAAAAGAGCTGTAATCTTTGCAGCAGAAGTCAAACTATGCAATAGACTAAATAAGCATTTAGGTGTATGTGATAAAAGTAGACACCAGAAGCCGCAATATACCATCACAGAGAAGAACAGCGCTTCAAACTTACATGAAAAGATACAAACAATGAAAAACAGTACATGTGTTTCAACCTGTGTACATAAAGAAAAATACTAATTACATTTAAATGGGTTTTGATTGCACTATCTGACTCAATAGGCCAGTCGTTTACCTGCATGAATAATGATCAGTTATTAATAATACACACAGAGAGACATACAAGGATGGCAGCCTGTCAAAACCAGATGTAAAGCACAACAAGGGCACAATATTGATTCACAGATGCTCTCTCATTGATACTGTGTTGGCCCTTCCTGTGTGTGATGACACGGAATCAATAGTGTTCACACGAACCAGCAACAACAACACACACCCAACCACAGTTCAAACTCTTCCCAGACATACTGAAGAAAGTGTTAAACGTCAGTGTATCAGTGTCAAATGAACTGTGATACATTGGTATAATCAGTGTGAACAGAGATGGCGTGCCTCTATCACAAGTAATTATCAGTTGTGGGACTTCTTACAAGTGCACTCAGTAATTTTTTAGTGGTAAAAATAAAATGCCAGCAAGGTTTCGCAGTCACTGTACATCAGTGACACCCCTCTTACAAATCAGCGGCTGCTGAGACTTGATTTCTACAGTTCACTGTTTACATTCTACAGCACAAGAAGACAAGCTAGCAAGGCTACCAAAAAGCACCCAACTTACACCTTTGGGTGTCTCCATCTGTAACATTCAGACTCTTGAAAATAACATTACCTATGAGGATTGGGCAATATTTAATCATAGCTAACATTAGCCATGTAAGCATGTTAGCCAGGTTTATTGTTGATACAACTTAGCAAACGTCAGCTGGAATTCCCTAACAAAGAGGAAAAAACAGAGGATTGTGGAGGATACATTTTTGACTAGCATGTCTGTATGCTAAGTAAGAAGCTAGAACCCCTAAATGTCTTTATGCTGAGCAAAGCTAATTGCTAATTAGTTCTAGCTTCATATTTAGCGAACAGACATGAGTGCAGTCATTTCCCAAAGTGTCAACCTATTCCTTTAAGAATAAGGCTGGTGTAATTCTATATTTTTGATGTTAGCAAATTCCATGAAAAGTCCAAAAACCAACGTGTCGGTGCATCTCTCAATATTTTCTGACTTTCCTATCCTGTCTGTGGCTCTCAGCCCAAAGCCCACTGGTTCCTACTGAAGATATAATTCTTTAAAAACTGATAACAAAAATATAGTTTCATTTTTTTAAAAGGCTCAGTAATTTCCTACAACAGCTGGCCACTGTAGTTTTCAGCAAATGTTACTCAGACTGGAGTAAATAGCGCATTAGTTGGCGACTATTTTCAGCTGCAGATTAATAAACATTTTGTCCTCGAGTGAGTATTTACATTCATTGTTGTCTGCCATAGTGTCTTTTTACCACTACCACTAGACGGCACCAAAGTTGTCATTTTCAAATGCTACACATAGGAGCTTTAAATTTGGTATTTAGAAATGGTAAAAGGCTTTGGTTACTATTAATTTGTGATGACATGATTTAATTTACAGATCTGAAGAATACTGACCCCCAGTGAAAATGAACAGTTAAGTATGCAATAGATGACACTTTTGTCTGTTCAAAAATGTGTGTTTATCTGCTGTTTGTCTGTATAAACCTGCAACTGGGTCGATCAACCACTACATTTCCTATAAAAGTGTGTGTGTGTATGTGTGTGTATGTGTGTATGTATGTGTGTGTGTGTGTTGTGACCTTTATCCTCTCCTGAGCATATTCCTTCTCAGGATGGCACTTTTGAACATCAAAGATCATGTCTGGTCAGTATCTCTGTACGCTTAGACACACACACTCACACAACTAATAAGATTACTGCCACACACAACACAGTAAGACATGGACACACACACACACACACACACACACACACACACACACACACTCAGCCACCTGTCTCTCCAGCCTCTCGCCTGCAGAGAAGTGACTCATGAAATCAGTCAGGCAATCAGCCTCTATTCCTCCACACCTGTCTCCATTCTTCTTCTTTTCACATTTAACCTTCCTTTTACACATTCCCTCCCTCATATCTCACTTTTTTCTTCCAATCGTACTTATTCATCCCTTTTGAGAAATGTATCTATAGAATCCTTCAGCCCATTTATCCCTTCATTCTTTTGTGGAAGATGACGCTGTGTTTCTGCTGACAGCTAAGGAATTCTGATAGCACTACAAAGTTGTGAAGACATTTTGTTATATCACGTCCTATTTGATAAAGAATTCACAGTGTATGCGGGTGCTTTCACACTTTACTTGTTTGGTTGGGTTTCAAATGAACTGTGGTGTGTTTGGTCGTATAGTTCAGTTTGTTTAGGCTGGTGTGAAAGCAAAGACCAACCGCAGGATTTTTTGATACTAGATACGCGACTTTAGTACAAAATCACATGTATTCAAAAGGTTAGGTATTATTAAATCCATCTGAACTGTCACGCAAGCAATCTTTACTGAAGATCATTTCTACGGTAACTCCTACTGTGTGAATGTCAGTATATTAGTGCAGGAATTTTCCCATGATACATTAGAAAGTGAAAAAGAGTGTGTCCAACTCAGACTATTTTAGCAGTTCTTCATAGAAAAGTGAGTGACATGTAACCACCCATTAATCCCAGTACTTTTACCATTCAGTAATTTGCATGATTGTTGACTTCTCGCCCAATTTCCTGAGCAGCAAAACTGTTTTAAAAGAGTACTCCTTTACTTTAGGGCTGTACTCCTTAAACACTGTCGGACTGATGGACAGTTTCAAAAAAGGATCAAAATCGATGCAGCAGAAGCAGAGATATCGTGTTTTTTATTCCATGTGTTATTCTTTTGTGTGAAAACCTGTTGCCTACATTACCCATGATGCAGCTTTCAGTTAATGTATGTGTGTGAAGTCACTTTTTCTTTCATCAGTTCATTCAAACCCAGGTGGAAATAATCCAAGTCTACACAAGCACATGCACAAACACACGCACACGCACATGTGAAAATATAGACTCCTACTAATTAAATTGAACTAATCACAGACCCTCACCTTCATCGATTCCCTTCATTGGTCAGTTTTAGAACATCCAAGCCCACACATACATCAAATACTTCAACCTACACACACACATACACACACACATAGAAAAACAGCACAGACATTGATCTGTAAATCAATTAGGCAACTCTATTCAGAATGGATTGTGTTCCCAGTTTAGAATATGTGAATTGGGTCTGTCAGGCAGCACATGACACACACAGTGTCCAATAGAGATCTGTAGAGCAGTTCACCCAGGAGATAAAACAGAAGCCAAAAAAGATGAAGTTGATTGCACAATCGACTGGTGCAGAACAGTGTATTCAATGACACCTTCTCCATAACAACTGGCATATCTGTGTGTGTGTGTGTGTGTGTGTGTGTGTGTGTTGGGCTGTAGGTGCTCAATAGAAACATGGGTATCCTTTTACAACAATACATTAGAGCAGCAAAGTGGTGCGTATAGATTTGTTCTGTATAGACTCTTTCCATTACATGTAATTATATTAAGAGGAAATTTTGACCTGCTAACCTGGAGTAAGGGTCAGGGTGACAAAAAACATTTGGCTTCATCCTCATGGGATCATGCATATCCATAACATAATTATTATCATTATCATTATTATTATTATTGTACAATTTTCTTAATCAGGACTGTTTGTAGACTCTTTCAGACATGTATCCCTTTACGTTAATCTGATGGTAATTTAACATGATGATCTCATGTCTGAACAAGGGCCCAAATTTTTACTTAAAAGTCACGACAGCAATTTCCACATGACTCTTAACACAGCACGGGGCTGAGACAAATGTATGTCTTGTTTTACCTTCTAACATCACGGTAATACATTTAATACCTCAATCACCATCTCTTATGCATCAAATCAGTTTCATATACTTGTAAAGATCAGTCTACAAAAACTAGCTTTTCCCTCAAAAAAACCCTCGTATAACAAAAGGTGATAATCAGACCAGCACGTCCTCTCTGTATGTTTAGTTTTCATAGATGTCAACTGTTAAATGGAAAGGCCTATCACATGATACACTTATATACATATATACAGCATGTGAGCAAATGGAAATTAAATGAGAGTCCCAACTTAACATCCTGCCATTCAATGATTATGCATGTTGGACTTAATAAAACAGGCAGCAGAATTTGCTCTCCAATAACAATGATGAAACTGACGTGAAAATGCATCAGTGGATTGACTGTAAGGAGCAGTAACAAGCGTCCCTCGTGCTCATGATGGTCATTCATTAAGACTTAAACGGCAAAATAAAGCAAAACAAAGAAAGTCTTCATTCTTGCCATTATAACACTATTAACTCGCTCTGTTTCTGTAAATGTCCTGAATGATAAAGAGCCATCACTTTAACATTTGGAGAAGCCAGCAAATTTACGTATTCTCTGTTTGAAAAGGACTTAAGCGGTCGCCAAGGGTGCAACCAGCTGGCGAGGTACCAAAGTGGAGGAAAGAGTTTGCACAATTCATTTATAGACACAGCAGTTTACACATGGTGCTGAGAGGAGTCTGCAGGTTGAATCTATGGGAGGACTCTCTACTGGGGGCTGATACTAGCTGCTATATTATGAACTAAAACTGTTGGCTGTGATTTCATTTATCACTGCACAATTCATTCACTCACACATAAACATAGAGGGATATATAACCAGGTTGCATAGAGTATGTTCCATACTATCCAAAGGGCCAACTGCTTATTAACATTTTGATTATTTTGATTAATAATATGATAACTAGCATTGCAGACAGAGCTGCTTAAAAAGGCCATATTATGAAAAACTCATCTTTTAAGTGCTTGTGTGTATGTATTTAGGTATCTGATGTGCCTACCAACACACAAACAGTGAAATAAGACCACCCAGTCAGTTTGGTGTGGGCTGGCTTGCTCTGTACTCTTGTGATTCAGCAAGCCATTCAGGTTCGATCCCCCATCTTACCTCACACAGGGTGAAGCTAAGCTAAGGCTAGGCTAGGCTAAGCTAAGCTGAGGGCGAAAAAAAAGCGAGGTCTGCAGAAGAGAGCCAGCCAGGAAACAGAGCTGAAGAGTCCTGCGTCACTGCTGATGGTGTCTCATCCTCTGGAGGAATAAACACCAGATTTTGCTCTGATCCGGAGCAGTTTACCAGTGGGAGCAGTTTGTTTTTTAGTTTTTGGGATTAAGTGGATTCATCTTCAATCTCGTTTCTCAACCTAGCTGGAGCTAAACTAACACCGGAGTCACACAACACCGCCGCTGCTGTCATCAATAATAAATATCTTAAATGTCGTTGAGTTTATATAATTTTAAGTTACACTATTTGTAGATATTAATGTGTATAAACAATAACATAGCTGCTGTATTTATGCCTTTAGATGACGTTATTTTGAGTGTGGATGAAGTAGCTACAACGTTAGCATAGCTCTGATCGATCCGAACTCCATTCAAAAAACAAGCGTTTTAACAGTTGTTTGCTTGTCATCTTGAGGACAGACCTGACAAAGGATGAATTCAGGCTTTTTACAAATCGACATCATTATGTAGTTATTTCGGTATCCTTCTGATCTGTTTATTGCAATTAAATCACAGCGAAATCTAAGTTAATTACACTCAAACCAGCTGTTCTGAACAGGCTGTTCCTGTTTAGACAGGATGAGAAGGCTGCTGTAGTGCTTGATCCTTGTGGTATTTTGACCAATGCATGTCAGATACATTTTCTTAAGACCTCAAAGAACTGTGTTAACTTGTGAAAAAAGGGTATAATATGACCTCTTTAAGGTTTAAAACAGTCATTTCACGTCTATCTCACACTTGGCAGGTGAACCTCTAAACTGATGCTTCCTGCAACAATAAATCCGTACTGACTCGTTCTGCAGGTATTAAAAAAATACTGCAGAACATTAAACAGAATATTACAAGAAAACCATCAGAGGAAAGCTCTGATGCAGGTTATTCAGTATGTTTTAAAGTCTACCTTTTCATACAGTATCCAAATGACTTTTTCTTACTTTTTATCATTTTAACACAGAGCTATTGTATGCTAAGTGGGTAATGCAAGCTGTAGCACATTACATACAGTAGGAAAAGGTTCAACAAAAATAGAATTATAATAAATATTGGATCAAAACTTGTGGTTAGAACCTTCATAAGTGTAAGTCAGATAATTCAGTACAGAAAGGACAGTGTCTGGCCCCCGGGGGAACCAAACAGGCCAGAAACATCCCCATTCTGAATGCACTTCATTTCACTTTCTCATTTTGTCACCAGACCACCAAATCACTTACTCTTACTTTCTGAGTAAGAGTGATGGATCCAGTGGATAATTTCCACTGGGTCACAGTGTGTAAAAGTCTGTGTCTGTATCTAATTTTTGGTGAACAGTGCAAAGCTGATTTTTCATGAATGAATTTTCAAAGCTTGGATTGTTGTTACAGTGCTTCTATCAAGAGAAAAGCCCTCACATCTGAGTACACATCATCTCAAAGTGCTGTATAAAATCAAGAAAGAAAAAAAAGATAACAGCAAAAACAAAGACAGACAGGAAGAGAGAGAAACAAAGAAACAAAGGAGAGAGCTGCTGAAAAATCTAAGTAATCAAAGTTAAAGTCAGATGATGCTTTGATTGAATTTCCTTGTTACAACAAAGATGAAACTGCAGCCACAGCCAATCCTTTTGGCATTTTACAGTGTGTGTGTGCATCTCCATGATTGATAGCAGGCTTTACTGTAGGAGGAATTGGGCTTTTCTAACCCAGTTTCACCCTTCAACACCTCACAACAAACATCTCTCTCTCTGTCACGCACACACGTGCCCGCATGCACACACACACACACACACACACACACACACACACACACACACATCATTTCCCTTCCTCTCACTCTGGTAATCTTTCTATCACATTGTCCGTAACCTTGCTAATAATTGTATCCTAATACTGTGACACACAGCTGCACATATTCTCAACAATAGTATGGTACACAGTATGTGTACAGACACACTTTTAGATGTATTTGTAATAAGATTATCTTCAGTTCTGTTTTTGTTGGGATGGTATTACTGAAAAACGTTACACATACATTTGCAGCAGGAAGCATGCTAACCTGCTCACAATGACAGTGTTATGTTAACAGTATTGGACAAATTAAAATGTCGACCTGATGATGGCACGTTCCTTTAATGCTTGTACAGATTCTGAGTATACATTAACCTGTTTTTCCAGACAAAACGTACTTGCACATGTTAAAGTTTGAGACACAAAACTTTAATATTTTCATTACTAAATGACGATGAATTGTGACATAAAGAGGATAATACCCGGGGTGCTTGTGACTCACGGGTTAAGATACCAACCATTAATCACAACAGTCTGAGTCTGGCTGGGAACCTTTGTTGAATCTGTCTCTCCCACTTTTTCATAGTCATAACTCCACTGTTGCTTAACATTGTTTGGGTTTTTGAAGATAAAAATCCTTTTTTTCCCCCAAATACAGTTTTACATTTTCAAGAATATTCCCAAAGCGTCACTGTCTTGATACTGATGGACAGACCTTTTTCTGAGCTGTTTCAAAATTCCAAAGTTGGAATTTCTGCCACAACTTTACCTTTTTCCAAAATCCCTACATGTATTATAGTAAACAACTGAAGCAAATAGTTTTCTTAAAGGGACCATATCAGGACAGCCTGGTGGCCTATTAGTTCAAGGAGCAAACAATGACTCATGATGTCCCCGGGGTATCAGACTCCCCATCTGTCATCTCTCTACTGTCAGCTCTCTGTTAAAAGGCATAAAATGCACCAAACTTATATGTTAAAAAAGCACCACAAAACAATGTTACATATCTACTAGAAATCAAATAGATTTTACATCACATGACCATTTTCCGAAACAATATGTAGTGTTCAAGATTTTTGCACCTGGTTACTATTGCATTGCATTAACTAAGATTATTTTAGCTGCTGGAGGGCTGTAGAACAACCTTGTAAAGCTGATATGGCTACAGTGTTAGCAAACAGTTGCCTATTTATACATCTAGGAGACACGGAGCAACATTATCATTCATTCGGAGTCATGTTTCTGGCCACCTGATAAATTTCAGTCCAATATATCTGGCTCTTCAGCTGCTAAATGCTCCACTATGTTCAGCAGATAGTTGCTACCTGTGCCTGCTGTTTGGTGCTGAGCAGGTAATGTGCAGTGGGTTTATCAGAGCTTTTTTTGTTGAAAACAAGATTAATGAGCAGTGAAAGAGGACCAAAACAGCTGCTGGAGGTTGATGAGAACAGTGAGAGCAAACTAAACAGTAAATTTGTGGGGCATAAACACCAAAACAGTGAGATGAAACAGGCTAAAATGTTGGGTAGAGCTGAGGGGAGCTGCAGAGTTGGCAATAATTCTTTGTGGGTTTGTTACTACAAGCGACCTCTTTCACATTACAGTCATTTGTTCCATCTTTTCTTCTATATGTGAAACAGAGTTTTACAGTGAATCTGACAAAGTGTAATCTGATCTAATTCACTGTTCACTGTGATGGATTACTCAGGCAAGTTTCAATTCTCTGCAAGGACTATGTGTACTGAAATGAATGGAGATGGGTTTCTATATGAAAGCGTGGCTGGATTAACCTGTTCCAGGGGCTTCTGGAGGATCCAAGTAGAGCTGCTGTCTTGTGCTGTTTTACTGTGTGGTTGTGTTTGCACTACATTTATTTGTTTTGACCCATAAAGGATGTATGTTGTGCACGGTATGCATGGAACTATGTTGTTAATGTAATATACGAAAAAACAAAAACAACATAATTGCAATGAAATAAATGATCGAGGATCAGTTGCTCACTGTTGGTAATCATACTGTAAAACAAAAACACTGGCTCAGCCATATTGAAAAAGAAACTGAAGAGAAACTGAGAGAAAAAGAAAGAAGAGTAAAGAGGACGGGAGCAATGATGGAAAGAATGAGTAAGGAAACAAAAAAGTGGGGGAGTTGGGGATGAAACAGAGCATTTCAGACACTCATCTCTTCCTCTCTCTCTCTCTCTCTCTCTCTCTTTCTCTGTGTCTCTCTCTCTCCCTCTCTCTCTCTCTCTCTCTGTCTCCCTCTCTCCCTCTCCCTCTTTCTCTCTCTCTCTCTCTCTCTCTCTCTCTCACACACACACACACACACACACACACACACACACACACACCCTCATGCCTCTCCCCAGTCCGCCCCAAGGCTAACACTTGGGAAAGCGTCAGTCTGTCTGCTCATAACTATCTGTCACAGATAACGGTGGGGATAAACACACACACACACACACACACTCACACACACACAAACTTGCACTCCCACGCTCACACACAAACACGTCCCTGGACAGCTGGGCCATAGACAGACAAGACACTCCGTCTCCAGACCCATATCAGATGATTGTATGCATTCACTACACACACACACACACACACACACACACACACACACACACACACACACACACAGCCATAACCACTCATAGTTATCTTACAAGAGGCCTTTGAATTGCCAGGCACAATTTTTCACATCAGGGATCCAAAAAAGCCTCAATAAACGTCTTGCTTCAGACTGTGAGAGTGGGTGCTTTTTGGATTTCTGAAATATTTGCAGTAATACTCGCTGGAATGAAACACACAGCATTATTCTTTTTGTCTGTAGAGAACATAGAGGAAAGTGGAGTAAGATGTGATTTGGTCAATATGACCATGAATGAATTGAGGTCAGCATGTTAAAAATGGCGGGTGTGTATTATATCAGTGAGTGAGACTAAATGAAGCCCTATTTTCATGCAGCACAGAGTACACTGACTGTGACAGCAAAGTGCCAATTATGTTCATTTCGCAGCTTGTCATGACATTGCTTGCTCTGGAACAGGCAGAGCAGCCGGCTGGAGAGACATGTCAATACAAATTGGGTGCTGCAGTGCAATGTTGGTATAAAACATTATGCTTGGGTCTCTGCCTTCACAACAGTATCACACAAAGCCAGCACACTGAAGTGCTTCGGGCAGAAACACACAGATGTCACCAAAAACACAGAAACCTTTCTTCTACAGTATGTGTTATGCCTGCCTGACACACTTTGATATACATTTCCTGACCCGTGGACACATTTACATACATGCATCACAGTTATGTTCAGTTTTACTTGGTTCTGGTTCAGTGTAATTTGGGTCCAGGTAGAGCCATGTTCCACTGCTGATGGTCTCAGACTCAGGTATGCTTCCAATGAAGTGCTTGTTAGATTGTCTAACAGCATTAAACCCCTAATCAGTATTCATTTCATCAATGGAAACTATGACGAAAAATATTTGTTGATGACATTTTCACAATGAAAACAAGACTAAAACTGAATAAAAAGTAACTTTTGAGAATGAGAACTATGATGAAATGTTTTATGTTTATCATCCAAGAATAAAAACTAAATAATCAAGTGAAAAACAAACAAATGGACAAATGAATTAATTAGTTTTAACGCAAAGTCTTGTTCAGCATCCTGCACTGATTTAGCTGTTTGACCTGTTGCACTACCATTAAGAAGCATCTTGATATGAAAATAACTAGACTAAAATGTCTTCAGTTTTTGTTGACTAAAACTAATAAAATAAAATGACTAAAATTTAACTGAAACTAAAATATTTTCATCAAAAGACTTTGACAGAGTCACAACTCAGTCAAATCTGAGCACAGACATGATAGACATACTCCTGGAGTCAGAGCTTGCCTGAGGCACATTCAACACCATGAATATATTTGAGCAGAGACTGTCCCAAAGTGTGTGACATTATCCTGCAGTGCATTGGGCTCTCTCAGCCACACTGAGCCGGATTTAAGATTCTAACCAATATGTTATGCAAATGTGGATGTAGGATAGGTATCAAGGCCCTCCTTCATTTTAGATGAGCTGAATCCTTATAGCCCTCAATCTGCAGATTGGTAATTATTCAATTTGCAACCTTCATTATAAGCTCCACTACAAGTGCCACTGGATAAAATTAATTTCATTCACTTTTTAATCACACTAGCAGTCGGTCCACCACTTTGGTCCAGACTAAAATATCTCAATAAATGTTGAATGGATTGCCATGAGATTTCTTACAGACATTCGTGGTGACCCTGTGATCTCCCTCAGGCACCAACATGAGGATGGCCATTTTGGTTTTAATTGAAATGTCTCTACCAACATCAGATGGATTGCCATGAAATTTGCTACAGACTAGGGATGTCAACGGTTAACCATTAATCAGTTAACCGCCAAGAATATTTTTGAGCAGTTAAGCATGTTGGTCTATAGGTTCATTTGCATACTAGGGTTGGGTACTGAACTTGTTACTTCATGTTATTTATGTGAGATCAATTGGTGCCAAATTTTGGTAATTTTTTTGGTAAAATAAGTTTTAAAAATACACATTTACCGACCGAAGCGCCTAACACGGAGGCTCCAACACTGACAGAAGCACCAACAGACAGATACGAAGAGAAGCAACAAATCCATTTTACCAACCTGCACAACAGCTAGCAGCTAGTTAGCATGGCTAGCATCGTTAGCATAGCTGTGTCATGCTGTGTGTAGCACATAGACTGTATAAAAATAAGGTGTAGCCGTGGTGTCGTCCAGTTTAACAGCACCGTGCTGGGCAGGTGACAAGTGTGTTTACGGGGTTTGTGTGCGCTGAAAGACATCACAATGCAGATATAAAGTCATACAACTGATGGACTGTTAGCCTAGCATGCTAATCTTATGTTCTATCTGTTATTATGTTATTAGGCCATCACCCAGTTGGTGTGCCAAATGTGTGAGACCGACATCTGCCAATCAGTGTGGTTAAGGGGTGAGGCATTGAAAGAGCTGGCTGAGTATGTTATGCCATTGAGAGCTACTGTGACTAAACACACTGAAAACACTTTGAGGTGAAGAAGGATGAGCTCATTGTAATCAAGTTAGCATGCTAATATCAGCATTTAGCTTTGCAGAGGCACTAGCGTGACGACTCGTAGTCTTGTTTAAAATACGCACATAATATGTTTACACATTTTACAAAACATATATCTTGCCAATCCTTGACTTTTCCTAAAACTGTGTTATTTAATACACTCTAAGGTAATAAGGTTGTAGAGCAAAGTGAAAATAGCTATTAAATATTTATACTGAAAAGTGCCAATGGGTCATATTGACTTCCATAGACTTAAATTATTTCTTATGCCGCAGAAAAGTGTTGCATAGTGAGACTACAGACTGCGTTGGGTAAAGCAACCTTATAGGTCATACAAATTCATGCACATGTTTTCCACTTCATTTTACTGCATGACTCCATCCAGTTATATAAGCTATATACACTCACTGGCCGCTTTATTAGGAACACCTGTGCAATCTAACACAATCCAACACAACAGCTCTGCCATAAATTCTACATTTATGAAGCTTATATTTGTTAGTTTTTGTTGACATTGTCAGAAAGGTGATAGATCTACTTTATGTTTATTACTGAGGTTGTAGTGGGTGATGGTGGTGAACAAGAGTGCATTATATTGAATGGTGTTCCTAATATTTTTGCCCACTCCATAAACATACATGAGGGGGGCAAAATATTATCAACACTTAATATATACAAAGAGATGTGTAGCTGCAAGCTGGTGTGTTTGAAAGCGAGCTGGTTTCTTCCCTGTTCCCAGAAAGCACAGGGATGGATAGCGTGCTCTAGAGCAGACTAAACAACCCAAATGAGCATAATCAAATAAAAACAACAGACGTTGTTTAGGAATTGAAATTCACACTGAAAAGAAAGAAAAGAGTGGATAGACATTTCCATTGACTTGTAAGGTCGCAGTGCCCAACACAGTCCTGCAGAAAAGCTAATTAAAGCCTGTAGGGGTCAAAATGTCTCACTGTCACTGTTCAGTATCAGTGTAATCCTGCTGGTTCTAATGTTCAAGGGCACATTTTCAAATGGCTGTTCTGTTCCTGATCTGATGAGTCTCTACAGGTTTCAAAGCATTGCATTTTGTAGTTCAAGAAGACAGGCGAGTAAAGATAACATAAAGTGGTCTGTCATCTTAATGCATACAGTACATTTGGGTTGAGATCTGGTGAAGGTCATTGCGTATGATTCCCATTATTTTCATCCTCATCAAGACATTCAGCGAACCCTCGCGCTCCATACGGAAGCATCTGTATTCACTATGTTTCTACATTCATTTATTCTTTGACATCCGTCGGTATATTCTGCAGGTCCTTGTGTCCTTTACCTTGCTTTTAACTCTGATAACAGCCATGAGCATCAATATTAATAAGAGCGCATTATGTACCTGAACGAGAGCAGCATATTTTTTTTCCTTCCTCAACATGTGGAGTCATAACTGGAAAGCCGCTTTTGGTTTCTTTGTTTCTAGAAAAAAAAATCCAATTTCTTCAATTCTCACTGGTTAATCAAAGTAAATCAGACATGTAAACAGGATTATTCTGGGCTCATATTGATGAATGCAGTTAATTCAATTATGTAAACAGATTAAAATGAACACTGCCTTGCTCACAGTATTGCCATAAGTGGCAGCTACAAGCAAAGATTTAAATTAGGGCTGCAATTCTATTATTTCATTGTTATCTGTTATCTGTTGATTATTATTTTGATAAATAAAATAATCGTTCATAGTAAAAGTGTCAGAAAATTAGCAAAAAAATGCCTGCCACAAGTTCCAAGAGCTCAGTTCATATTGCCTGTTTTATACAACAGTCTAAAACCCAAAGATATTCAATTTACAATGATATAAAACAGAGAGAGGTTGCCACTCTTCACATATGAAAAGCTAGAGCCGATGCTGAATGTGAATTAATCTTTGAACTGACTTGATGCAACAGCCTTTACAGCTGCAGTGGAGGTTCTCCTCTGCTGGTCACTATTTGAGCTCATACTGTGAACTCCCACCTGCAATTTGATTCCATTCGTCTTCTCCTGTTCTTAAGTGCTGCTGTCACACTGTCTTATTGGAACTAACAGAGAAGCTTGACAAAATATTTAATTCATGAGGTGGTCCATGACAGGGTTATAGCTGGATGTATACAATATGCCATTACTGCAGTGGCATCTCACGTATAAACCAATAACACTGTAATGTATCTTGTACAGCTTTTGACAAAAAAAGTCTGTAAACCTTGTTGTTGTTACAAATCAGGTGCTCCGACAACAGATATCAACTTTGAGAAATAACTGAAAGCAAAATCCACAAGGCTCTGCTCCATAATGTCGTTTTCATTTTTAACTGATATAATAATACACATGTTCCATCTAGTGTATGTTTCCTGGCTGCAAAGAACATTTTCATGTCTTTCTTTCCTACATTAGCAACATGGCTCCTGAGGAATGGCAACATCGGTTGGTCTATTGGACAGATTGTCATGAAGTTTGACATTCAGGTCACCGTCAGAATAACTTCTAACTTAACTTTGGTGATCCTTTAACTTTCTATGTGGTGCCATCATCAGGTAAACATTTTAATTTGTCTAATACTTTGGTTTATGATCAACTAATGATATTCTCATCAGCCTCAGCTGTACTACTGGCAAATACTACCTGCTAAAATCAACATGCCATTGTCATTGTGAGCATGTTAGCATGCTGATGTTGACATGTAGGTCAAAATGCCACTGTGCCTACAGCCTCACAGAGCCGCTAGCAGGACTGTAGACTCTTATTTAATAACATGTATTTCACCTTCTCCTGACTGTTAAAAATGGAGACATCAGCCTTATTTTTGGACTATACCACTGCTGTAACAGCAACATTGCTATAGAATGCAACACAGCTGGTAAATAGACTACATCCTGGTTGGTGCTTGTTTGACTTCCACCATATTGCAAAAACACTGCATTCAGTAATTCACATGTACAGGCTGGGCACATTGTGAAAAGCATTAGAGGTGAACAAACAAATGAATATCCCTTAAACCTGCAGACCTTTTACATATAAAGGAACATTCAAGCCCTTGCCAAACAAGTTCACACAGTGCTGATTAAGCCTATCACTGCCAGATAAATCTCTCTGTATTTCACAGTATACCAGAGTTTTTAATCTGGCGTCAGGTTTGACATAAGCTGGCCTGACTGAATGAATACAGAGTTGACCTGAGACTTCCACTGGCTGAGCTGGCTAACTTCTGGTTAGCTCTCTGCTAATTTCAATGGGGATAAAATAATTAAGTCGTGCGGCTCTTCTAGACTTTCCAAATTTTATCAGACTGAATGGATTAAATTCTGATAGTGAAATGAGTCATTTTGCCGAGGTTGTGTGACGCTCAAAGCAATTTATCCACCATTTTATAGTCGAAACAGTAGCGACAGCGTAGGGAGAGTAGGACTGAGCAAAAGTCAGAGGACCAGCCGAGATTGTCACTAAAATGAGAATAGCTGGTCCACCTTAAATGAGTCTGGGCTGAAGTTGTCCCTAGCTTCAGGGCTAACCCTCTTCACTTCAGCTGGGTGGTAAGCAAGATACGGGAACTTGGCTTGGGTCTTGTAGTGTGTATTCACCGACAAATAGCCTAAATTGTACACACACTGCAACGTTCACAGCAATACTGCTGAGTTCCGGTCGCCAGCCTCGTCATCACAAACTCTCCCTAGCTCATGCTCTCTCTTTCTCTCTCTCTCTCTCACTGGCGGAAACCCTGGATGACCTTCAAACTTAAGTCTGCTGGTTCTTTCCTCCAAAACTGTCTCCAATGAATGAGGAGACAAACTAATTACAGAAGCAGAATTTTAAATAAACATATTAATCCTTTTCCTTTTATTGGCAGTAATGCAGTTACTCCGATATACAACAGCACACAACATGGCACTGGCAATGAAACTCTGATAGAAAACATTTAAAAAGCTTTTACAGACCTTGAAGGACTTTCATTTCCTGCAGAAAAACAACCCGGACTGTGCTCTTATGAAGCCTTGGAAGTAAGAGAAAACTATTTCAAGCTGCTGATTATTAATAACAATTGTGGATGGTCTCGCTTTTCTTTTTGGGAAGTCAATCCATAAGTAACACTTTGAAGATGTCATGACACCTGGCTGTGCCTACAGTCCTTTTTTAAAATGTATTATATGTATTATTCTATTCTTTTTATTCATTCCCTTACTGTTCTTACTGCTGCTGTTTTCTGAGGGTTGCCACACTAAATTTTGTTGTTTTGCATACATTGACAATAAAGTGTTATATGTCTTCAGCTTAATCACTTCAACACTGATGTACACCATCACAGCTATGCCAAAACCACGCAAGCCACAAACATTTACAGAACAGTCAGCTTCATTTGATCAACCTCATCTAAAGGTGGAAAGAACATAAATAGTTCCTAGAAGTGAACGATCTAATTGGAAAAGACAGTGAAAAGTAAAGTGATTAAGAAAAACAAAATGTAAAATGGAACAATTCCCACAGTAAAACACCTAATTATTCTGATTTACTGCACTATAAAACGTCCCCCAACAGTTTCATCCCTGCACGTAAAGCTGGGCCTGGACTCCAACACAGACAGACTTTCCTCTGGGTAAATGGGCTGACTGTTTCATCTCTGTTTGCACACACACACACACAAATACAGTATACACACATACAGGGCACAGCGGGTAGCACTAAATCCTTGGCAATTGCTACTGTCTGGTGAGGGCTTTCAAAGTTCAAGGCTAGTGAGGGACATGCCTTTAGTGCTGCAACTAAAGATTATTTTGATCATCAAATCATCTGTTGATTATTTTCTCAATTAATCAATTAGTTGTTTGGTCTATGAAATGCTTCCCAAAGCCAAAGATGATAAAATGTCTTGTTTTGTCCCGACCAACAATCAACAATCTGAAGATATTCACTTTACTATTACAGAAGAAAAAAATTCATTTGTATTACAGTATATTCATTTAAGAGACCGGAACCAGAGAATTTTGGTATTTTTTCTTAAAAATGACTAAAAATGATTAATTTATTACCAAAATAGTGATTAATCTTCTGTCAGTCGACTAACCGATTAATCGACTAATTGTTGCAGCTCTACATGCCTTCATCTAAACTAGATGTAGAAAGGAAAGAGGGAAAGAGGGAAGGCAGCGAGGAAGGAAGACGGGACAGGGCACTGGTCAATGAACACCATCTGCCAGTGCTGGGACAGAGCACTGAGCTTTCAACAGATATTAAAGAGACTGGCGCCCGTCAGGTATGTGTGTGTGTTTGTGTGTGTGTGTGTGTTCAGCAAAGACAGAGACACACACAAAAACAAACAAATGGATAGAATGACATAATATCCTCAAAAAGAAAGGTTTAATTTATACAGACCTAACAGGCAAGAGTGTAAAAGATACAGCAACCACAGATAAATGTATTTTCTAAATACCACCTTGGATTGTGCCCACAGTGTTGTTGTTGTGTCTGGGGAGCTTAACTCGTTAGGCTTGTAAGAAGTGTTTTTGGTAAATGCCTTGGAAAAATACAGTGTGTGTGTGTGTGTGTGTGTGTGTGTGTGTGTGTGTGTGTGTGTGTGTGTGTGTGTGTGTTGTAATTGGGCTTGTGAACAGAAGATTTTGAACAAAGTAGAAAGCGGGCATCCACTCCCAGTGTTTCCATAGCAATCCTGTGGATACACATCAAACAGCTGCACACTACTAGGGGAGGTGTGTGTGTGTGTGTGTGTGTGTGTGTGTGTGTGTGTGTATGTGTGTGTGTGTGCGTGCATGGGTAACATCAGTATCATCTGTTACTAGACTCAGAATAGGCCCGGAGATAAAAGAAGTCTAGGAGAGATCAAAGAAAAGAACATAGATTCTTCGTCTGTCTCTTTCTATCTACATCAGTCTGCCTCTCAGTGTCTCTGTATCACACACAAACACACATGCATATATATATACATACATCAGTGACCGCACTGATAACAGCAGTATAGCTCCAGTGCAGGCGTTTGGGCAACAGTTGTGAGTCGGGGATGTAGATTGACATTTTGGACCAAAAAAAAAAAAATCTATGGTTCCTGGTTGTGATTACTCTCAAAGTTTCCCCACTAGAAAACCTCAAAATGTTACCTGTCTGGAACCATCCTCAGGCTGCTTTTCTTTCCATTTCTTTTGAAGAGTTTCATCCAATACGAAAACATTTTAATTGTTAATGATGTCCACATTGATTTTGACATCAAGCCAATTATCACGCTCTCACTCAGTGTCAGTTTAATTCATTGGCTGCTTTACTGGCATGAGACAGCAACTTCATACGTTTGCAAAGTAAGAAGGTGACAAAATAGTCAATAACAACGCAATTAGAGAGGATTATACATATATCATATATTATACTTCAGTACGTATCCATTGTTATATGAAATGAGATATTTCAACTAAACTTGTCACTAAAATGAGAATATGTGGTTCACCTTAACGGAGTCCACATTAAGTGAGTCTGGGCTGAAGTTGTCACTAGCTTTGGCGCTAACTGCCTGAACTTCAGCTAGGTGGCAAGCAAGACATGAGAACTTGGCTTGAGTCTAGGGTTCACATTTGTGGTTTTGAGTGAAACGTCTCAAAAACTATTGGGTGGATTGTTGTGATATTTCGTACAGCCAGTAATGTTGTCCCCTTACTTTGATGATCCCTCAACCTTTCCTCTAGCACCATCATCAGGTCATCTTATTTGTCCAATACTTTGGTTTATGACCAAATACCTGCAAAACTAATCACATTCCCATCAGCCTCAGCTGTAGTGTTTAGTGCTAATTAGCTTATGTTAGCATGCTAACATGCTAAACTAAGTTTTGTTAGTATACTGCCAAAGTACAGCTGAACAGAACCTCTAGCATGGCAGCAGACTCTTTGTCTTCTTTCACACTTGACACAGGCTAACTGTTTCCTCTGTATTCCGGTCCTTGTGCTAAACTAAGCTAACCACATCCTGTTGTGGAGATGAAACAATTATTTATCGTCTCATTTGACTCTGGGCTGAGAGGGAAAACATATTTGCCAAAATGTCTTAACTTTCCTTTAAATTCCACTTCTTATCTACAGGCATGCTACAACAGAAACTCAGACACACAGGCAGCGGCTGCTTTATCACACAGCCATCAATGTCATCTCATCAACATCACAGTGGTAGGAGTAGAACAGGCCTATTATACTATATCTGCTCTGTGTGTGATTCCCCATAATAGTAATGTTACAATTAACAAGTGCTTTATGCCCAAACATAGTCACAAAAGCAAATATACACCAAGACTCAATAGTTAATTCATCCAGAGACCTGCTTTTCAGTCCTACCACATAAACACACACAAAGTGAATGTGTCGAAGACAAAGGTCAGTGATCGCACACACACATAAACACACACACACACCCTCCCTCCCACTCGTCATGGCCTGTCAAAGTGTGACAGGCTATGACACATCACTACTGACAGTAATCACACAGTTGTATTGGGGCTGGAAAGGCAGGATGGAGCAAACAAAATACAGCTGGGCATGGCCCCCCACATGTCTATATACACCTACACAAAGAGACATTAATGATTGATCATGTGACCACTTGAGAGTTGCTCTTAAAGGTTATTCAAACACTTCGCTGTAAGTAGAAGTAAGCGGAGGTCGCTATGGTCAACAAATGTGTCTTATTTTTCACTTTTAGCAAATAACTTTTTAGTCTTTGGCTCTTTTGAACATTTGTAAGTGTGATTCAGTGTTTGAAGAATCTCATCAGGCTTGTATTCTTGTAAAACCTTCATTGTTAGAAAATTCTCTGTAACATTTGGTGATCAAGTCTCACTTGTCTTTCAAATGATAGGTGGAGTTCCCCAAGGTTCTATTCTTGGGACTTCTCTGTTTTCATTGTGTTGCGTCTTTATTTTCTTACAATTTGAAGAAAGATTTTCAAGCTTTTATATCTTGTCTACAAGACAATTGTATATCCTTGTTCTCTTCCCTCAGGCAGTGATGACCTGGCTCCCACTGGTGCAGAATGCTTCTGGCAGACATTAACCAGAGGTCCCACATCACCTCATCATGGACCTCTCTGCACTGGCTTCCAGTCAAGCACAGCATTGATTTCAAAATCTCTCTCGTCACAAATGAGGCATTGTTCGGTCAAATTATATCGTTAAACATTACTTAGGACTTTTTCATTTGCTTACTCTGACGTTGTTTGTTATGCTTTATCTATTAAGTCATTGTGATGCCTAAGTTAAGAAACTGATTGCTAAATGTCATCATAATAAATCAATTTCCAGCACACACTACTGCACTGTATTTGGTGTTGGTTTGGAAGTACATCTGTTCAGAGTTTTAACATCTACAAACACACATTAGGCCAAAGGGCAACTGTATGATAGTGGCTGTTGCTTTTAGATAGGTGTACTGAAATGCTTGACTGTGAGTGAGGCTTATCATTTTTAGTCTGTTGCTTTTTTTTCTCTCCAAAGAGAAATAGTAAGAGTAAACTGTCTTTCAATGATATTCACCCAGATTTAGTCCCCACACATCCATTGTGTTCATTGTTGCAAGAAGACTCCGTTCAGCACAGTTTAGACTAAACAAGATCCTCTTTTAGTGAGGTCACACACAAATTATCTAAGTAACAGAAAGTGAGGAGGAAAATGAGGAGAAATTGTATATCGTTCCCCAGAGTCTTTCAAAGTAATTGTAAATTTTAAAAAACCCCAAAACAGTTAAAGCTGCACTAGTTAATATTTCTAAATCACCAATCAATCGAATGACTTTTGTAATGTGAAAAGTGTGAAATTATCACTGACTCTCCAGTTCTCCTCAGCTTTGTTTTTAATGAAAAAGCTCTGATAAACCAATTGTATAACTTGTCCAGCACTAAACAGTAGGCGCAAGTTAGCGACTAGCTGGTGAACATAGTAGAGCATTTATCAGCTACAGAGACACATATCTCCCTCAGGAGTTGACGGAAATCACAGCAGCTAAAAGAAGAGTTAATATTGACCTTACATTCAATTTTAAGCTGTTTTGCTTTTATTCAAAATACATACAACCAATAAACCAAAAATAAAGATCACTAACTGGAGGACATCATCTCACATAATGACAGTAATGTCATTATGTCAGTTTAATGACAGGCAAATGCACTATTTTCTTATTTTTATTTGGGATATAAACATCTTCTGAGCTCTGGAACTATAGTTCCCATCATGCTTTGGGTCATACAAACAGAAAGTAAATATTGCCATGAAGTCAAGTTTTAGGTTAAGTGTTGGAAGTAGCGCTGGGTTCTGCAGAACTTACAGATAAAATACATCAGAGTCTGATTTGGTGCTCTCTTGCCCTGTAAAAAAGAATGATTTGATATTGACTGGGCTTTCTCTATGGAGACTGTCACATATAGACTGAAGCACCATCAGCCAATCAGAAAACTGTTTGACACAGAGGACAGTCAGCCAGCACCCTGCTATACATCACACTGAGAGGGGAGAGATTTGGGAGTAAAACTGAACTGCAAATCATCAGACCATAACACATCACATACTTCACACATACACACACACTATGAGGGTGAAAGAGCCAGCTCACTACCACAAACACATACGCACATGCTTGTACTAAAAGTACACAGACATGCCGGTCAGTTAGGTCACCTTATGACAACTGAGAAACTCCTTCTGCTGAGGAAGACCTTGAGGTATGTGGTTAAAAGCCTCAGAAAAAGCTAGTAAATGGACCTTGTTTTTGTCAAATATACTCATTTCTTCTCATTATTTACTGCAATTGTTTCCAAAAGCAAACTATAAAAGATTTTAAGCCAGAGGTGCACATACACAGTGTATACCTTCCTGCAGGCAGATGAATTTAGCACACTGTACCTGCTTAAAAACAAAAACAGGGATATGTTCACTGTTGGTGTTACATAGCAACACGCAGCAGCATTTAAAGCAGTGCTTCCTCCCAGCCCTAAAACACCAGACACCAACCTCGGGTCTCTTACCTGAAATGAATGAAATCCGTTGGCTGCAACTGCATCTCATTCTGGCTCTGTGACCGCTGCTGTTCTAGCCAATGTGTGCCAGTGTCCATCAGATATGTGAGCAGAGTGTATCAGTTGCAGCTCATGTAGGCTCTTTTCTCTACTCTGCTATCTTTATGCACCGGATCTATTTTTGCTGGAGGATCTAACCTCTCCAAAGGGGGATATTTACTTGTGAATGTCAAAAAAATGCCTTTATTTTCTGATAATTTATGACTTTTTTAATGATGCAAATAATTTGTTATTGACTTTGTCTATATGTACATACAGTAAAACTACTTTTCTGTGTTTGTTTATTTCACTTCTCCAAAGTCTGTGAAGCACACCAACAAACATCAAAACACATTAAATCTAATGGCTACAAGGATTTTGTGGCATTAAGTGTATCAGGGTGTTAGTGATCTGGTTTAGCACAAAAACTGGCGTGGTCACCTCGAGTAAGAGAAGAAAACCAGAATTCAAGCCTGAATTCTGGACTGAATGACATGATGGGATGAAGGGATGGTGTCAAAAGAGGAAAGGAAAGGATGAGCGAGGATAAAGGAGGAGGAGGAGGAGGAGGAGGAGGAGGAACGCCTTCGTCTCCTTGCTCTTCTGGAGGGTGGGATGCTATGATGTGGAAACAACTGGAGACTGTCTGAGCAGGAGGTCGAGAGACATACAGACAGACAGAGAGAGAGAGAGTCCACCCTGCACTCTGTCATTTACAGATGTGGAATGTGGCAGTCGCTTGGCCTTGAGCACTAATTACAGACCATCTCTCTCTCTCTCTCTCTCTCTCTCTCTCTCTCTGTCTCTCTCCCTCCTCTGTCAAGGCCAGTCAACCAGAACCAGACTGCACCCACAATCCTTTGCTCCAAGCTCCAGTCCCCAGACACAGAAAACAGGCAATACCCATGATTCACACACACACACACACACACACACACAGTGATGCTGGCGCTCTAGCTGTTGAACTTGAAGCTGCCTGTACTGACTATGATCCATTCAACACAAAACAACCAACTCATTCATTTAATTAAGTCTCCGAGCTTGTTTATTTGGTGGGTAAATAAAATCAAAACAAGCAGTCAGAGAGAGCTTCCCACATACTAAAAGAGTAGAAGAACACTGCCTCACTTTACTGATGAGTCTGTTCCTTCCATATATGACCACCCATTATGTCAAGACTGAAGTAGTTCACATCACCTGTTAACATTCCCTACAAACTGTTCATTGATCGATTGATTGACTGTGGAGAAGTCTCGTCCTCAACAAAATAACTAATAAATGGGACTCAGCGTTGACTGAAAAATGTGTGTCATCAAATCTCAAAGTCTGCACTGGAAACACGCCAGCACGTATTTCCAATGCAAATCTACTTGATTTGTGAATCTAGATACTTGATACTTGCAGACTGATCTGCCTTCTATCAGGACACTGACTTTAAACAAATTGTGAAACAAATAAAACCAAGTGAAACAAGTGACATTAACTCTCCATGTTGGCAGAACTTACCACTTTGTACAATATAAGAGAAATAAGACTTTAAAGCTGCTTTAATCTGAATTATTTGCCACATGAAGACGCTTCACAAGAAGCTGAAAATCACACACACTTGACATATTGCTGTATTATAAAGGTGCTAACATGTTAGCTCACTTCTGCCTGTTCAAACATCCAGCAGATCAACATTAGCACTCAGTTGCAGTTGTGTTTGTTGTCATCTGATGAATCTAAACACAATATTCACTGCCTTTTAGCTCTGCTTTGGTCTCCACCAACTCCTGTTAAAAAAATATGCTGCTAAATGCTCCACCACGTTCACCAGCTAGCTGCTAACTTTGTCTGCTGTTTGCTGCTGGACAGGTAGTGAAAGCTCTGCTACTGCCAGCTCTATATTCTATATAGAGTTTGACTTTGATAATAGCCATCAATAATCGAATGTTTCATATCATTTTATTCAGACAGAAGAAGGTTAAGAAGCATGTGCTCAACTGTGAAAAATAAATACATAATATGTGAGGTGAAAGCAGCTTTCTTTCTGACAGGCATGGTGGGGTCTGGTTGGGGCTTCTGTGTCAGCCACAAACACTCCTCACACAGAACGTTTTTTTGTTATTGATTATACTAATTATTCCGCCAGTTAAATCCCCGCTGTCACCCCTCCAAGTGAAGAAAATCCCTCCAGACGACATCAAGTTCCCCAAATGAGCCAAACACACTCCCACAAACAAATCTCCAAACTAACTAACTGTCAGGAGGGAAACTGACAACAAATAAGGACAGTAACAACACCAAATATCCGTCTGGAAGCAGGTAAAACAACAAGCAGCTCTGGTTTGAACTAATATCACAGAGAGAAAAGAAGCTCCGTGTGTCACCAGCTCTCCGTGCTGGAGTTCCCACCAGAGAGGCTCCCTGGCCCTGCATGCACAACACAGACTGACCTGCAGTGATGACACTTCATGTCTGTGACATATTCTACAGATATAGACATTGAAACTATAGTGAATGGTGTAATGTTGCTGGTATGATGTCAATATGACAATAAACAGATCATTTTCTCTGTCTATTTCTGCTGACTGCATGCGTCACGTAGAAAAAAATAGGCGAGACCCCGAATCTCTAGACGATGTGCCGCAGCAGCCGCGGTCACATGAAGGCCGTGTGGCTGCTCTAATCTGTTAACATGAGCGCTGGAATGAAAAGCAAGAGATTCTGTGATGCACACTCATTGCTCACACAGGCTGTGTGTCCCAGGTGTAAAACACTTTTTAGAGTTGAGGGAACTGCAGACTGTGTGATAATTCTCTGTGTATTCATCACTGCCAGTGATCCCTTTCACATTACACACAGTCATTCTAGTCTCATAGAAAAAATATTGAACACTGCAGCTTTAATGCTGAATATAAACTAAATGATGTGAAGATGTTTAATGCTTGCAGTGTAATAATACATGTCATGCTTTATAGCTTGAAATGAATTTAATAAATTACCAGCATTATGAACTTCTTATAAATTCAAGTTTACCCTTATCACAATTTTCAAAAATTGTCCATTGCCCATATAATTAAACTGACAATAACACAATACTGTATCAATCAGGACAAACACATCAGAAATGAGTGAGCATGAAAAATAAAATATCCTACAATGATACATTAATAAAATATGTTAAATCTGAATCATATTGTTTGTCCTATATGAGGAAACTTATAGGAATCATGTGACATCTTGACAACTTGAGTTTCTTTCCAAACTTCATATGCTGGAAAAACGGACTTTTACTTCATCGGACTGAGCACTCATCTATTCATATCTATTGATATTCAGCATTCACTTCCATTTCCACATGTGTCTTCAGTGTGGCATGTGGATAGGGAAGAAGAATTGCAGCTGGGACGGTGGACAGTGTACATACTGCTGTGACAGCTGACATATGACGCCCTTAGGGTGCTACATGATGACATACTATCCTCTGTCCCGAAGCTATCTGTCACAATATTCTGTCATTCCCTCGTCTGCTGCTCTCTCTTCGTACGACTCATCTTTTACTCTCACCCTCCTACCATCAATCTGCTTCCCCTTCTAACAAAAACTGCATATGTGCAAATGTACACACACTCAGATACTCAGGTATCTCGAAATGAAGTGTGAGTAGAAACTGATGGACAGGACACAATGTAACCATCACAAACATACAGCTCAAGTTAGACCTACACCAAGCATGTGTGTGTGTGTGTGTGTGTGTTTGGGGCGCCTGTTAACACAAGTCTGGAAAACATCATAAACCAGAGCTCCGTCTAAAGCCTAATTGTCACTTTGTCTGTGTGTAAAAACAGGCTGTAAGTTGTAATAAGCTGAAATAATATAGTGGAGGATAAGACAAACACACACACCTGTAACGTATCATCACAAGCAGGTGACACTCAGCCAGCATGCTGGTCACATTCTTTCAATTTGGACAAAGGGGGTCATATTAGTGTCAGTTCTCCCATGAAGTATGACTTCACAGATCCTCCATCCACTCAACAGTCAGACTAGTGAGCGAGGTTGTCTCTCATTATTGTTGGAATCTTCTACTCTGTTCGTGGCACTCAGCTCCAAAGCCCGAAGGTTAAGTAGTATCCAGTATTGGAGACTCTGAAACAAGCTACTTCTCATTGGAAGGAGTTAAATAAATACTACTACTACTACTTCACTAAGTAATATAATGGATGAAAAGAAGTAACACAATGACTCAGAGCCACTATATTTATTTAGATGGACGTTTCGATCCAAGTCACATCTTTGTCATGTCAAACTTTTCATAAGTGCTGCTTTTTAAATAGCCTTTCAGCCATGTGATGCGTGTAATTACACCCCGTCAACAGAGATATAATAAACAAATGCTCTCATTATTTTGTGATGTACTAAATTACACCATAAAATAACATAAAAGACAAGACAGTGTAGCACAAAACATAGCAATATAGTAACCCTGCAACATCATGGAATGATACAGGGGGATGTGGTTAAATTAGAGGCTTTGTTTGGATTTTTCCAATCTTTATTCAAGAGCATGATCTTTCAATTTGAAAGCATGATTTATTGATTCGCCTGCCTCCTTGCGGGCATGTTTGCTTTACTTCTTAGAACGTCCCATACGGGTGGATACTCTTTAGCCGGGTTCATCCACTCCCACCCTCAAGGGCTTTATTAAATTATACTATCCTTGCTTTCTTTACGACTTTTGGAATAAAAAGGACAGTTAATATATATACCAGCGCCCATACTTTTTACTATAATATGAGAGTAGCCATATAGCACACCGACAGGAGGTCGGTCATTTCATTGGTCAACACTACACCTGGCGTTCTGTTGGTTGGAAATGGTTTTTGCACAAAAAAAAAATCAGAGGACAAATCAGAAAGATCTGAGAGTAGACATTTTACAAGTGCACAGAAGCAGCCTGAGTGTGAGGAGAAGCAACGATATATCTGAGCGCAAGAACACAGTTTGAGTAGAAGCACAAGCAGAGGCTGTTTGAGAGTGAGGGCAGAGTTTGAGGGAAAGAATTACAAAACCTGAATGTGAAATCAGTAAATCATGCTCTCAAATTTAAAGACTATGCTCTTGAATAAAGACAATAAAAAAGCCCCATATGTTTGCACGTTGCATCACTACACCCCGACACTGGTAATTTCCCATAACAGCTGGGCACTGTAGCAAACTTGAACAGGAGGAAAATTGTGCATTTGTTGGGGACTATTTTCTGTGGATTAATCCACGTTTGGTGCTCTGGTGAGTATTTACAGCAGCGAGATGATGTGTGTGGGATTAAGTTCAAATAAACTACAGTGTGTGTGTTCATGATAATGACGGAACCCAGTGTCACCCAGTGAAACAGTGTTGCTCATTGATGTGTGATAAAAGTTTGTGGACAGTGATGGAGCTCTATGACACAGAGGAATAAGATATATCAGGCTTTGATACACACACGATACCTGTTAGTAGAGCAGGTCATTGTTGGTTTTGCTCTTCTCATGGGATTTGTTGATGATAGAATAGAACGTCCCCAGTCTTCTCCTTTATCCAAGACCTGATAAAACATGCTAATATTTTTTTCCTACTGATTCTCGGCGAAAAATACAGAGATTTTTTTAAAGAAGTCGATGGCTTTAGACTGAATTTTACCCAAATTTTGTGGGACTGTGCTTCAAATTACCTCGTTCTCTAGATTCTTTGGTGGTTTACATGTTCCTCTTGTGGCAAGAAGCTTAGGAAATGGGTAGAAAATGAATTAGTTTACAGGTATACTATAGAATGTATAGATTTTTAAGTTGATTGATACTCAAGTTTCATAATATTCACAATTAAAACATGTAAATGATAGAGAAAGTTTAAAAAATAAATAAACTGAAAATAAGAGCTAGCCTAGCTGTTGTAATTACTCTGCACAGAAAGCAATTTGTGTTTCTGCTTGGTTTATAATACAAAGAGCAGGTAGTGGATAATTAGCGTGAGCAGAAACTACTACAGCAAGCCTGTGGTGAAACTATAGAGCTACATCAGTCTGACTGTAGTCACTGTAGCATCACCAATTAAGCCATGTTAGAGAGACAGTAGGAATACTTAGCGTTTCTCTTCCTCCTATACAACGTAAAGGCTTGTTCAGAGCCTGAGACAATGGAGCTGCTGTCAAAGCAAATTAAAGCAGGAAAAACACTGGAAAGAAGCCTCCCTCCCTCTGCCCCCCCCCCCCCCATCTTTTCCTCATCCTCCTCTCATCCTCCTCCCTCCATCTCCCCACTGTATCCCCCTCTCCTCCTCATTCACCAAGAGACTGAGCCGCACACACATACACACACACGCATGCATGAAACTGCATGATCGACACAGACGCAAACTCAGTTTTGAATATGCATGAGCATATGCGGGCCTGTACACACACACACACACACACACACACACACACATCCCAGAGTACAAATCATGTAAGAACGTACATTTACATCATTCAGGATACACTGATAATGTTCACAGTGCAGTAGAGCTGTCATACAAACTAGACAGCTTCACCAATTAGTGTGTGTGTGTGCACTATTAGCACTACAGATTACACATACATGACAACTGCGACAACTGATCCATTAGCAGAGGAGCTATGCTCAGTAGCACAGATGTGTGTGTGTGTGTGTGTGTGTGTGTGTGCGTGCGTGTTTGAGTGTGTGTCCACATCAGACCTAACCATTGCAGGCAACAGAGGTTACAGTTACAGTTCACCAAGGGTACAGGCTTCTCTCTCCTCCACAGAATACACACACGCCGTCCCTCTCCATCAGCTTTTTATAATACTAATATCTTCACCGTATGGATAAGCAGGCTAGTATGTGCCGTCCTCACGCGCCTTCACTGACCATTTTCCAGTTGTAACAACATGCAAGACTCATCCTTCACCCTAGATACCCTCCAAACCCCCCCCCCCCCCCCACCCTCCCCCTACCCCTACACCACCCAACCCTCCTCTCCTCCCAAGCATTATAAAACTCTTATTACCAGGATCACTTCATGGCTGCTGAGATAACACACACCGGCGGTTCATTAACAGCACTAACACAGGGGCTCCATTATCAGCTGGGGTGAGATCCCTCGTGAAAACAGAGTTATTCTATGATACCTTTAATATAAGAATGAAACTACAGGACTATAATTCTATAAAGTGACATAAAATATAAAACAAGTGCTTCAAGGTTGCTAAAATAAAATAAAAAATCATTATTTTGCACTATAGAGACATCATACCAGATATATTTTTTTTCAGTGAGAGCAAAACAAATGGACTCTTGGGTACTTTTAATGAATTGCTCAGGGAGGGATGAGAACCCACAGAAGGTCGTTGCCACAGCATCATCATCCCCCCCTCAAGACAATTAAAGCTATGAGAACTTGACCCATAGTCATTAAGGATATCTGTGGAACACTAACAGGCATGTTTGGATGAAAATGTTAACAATTTTAGACAACTGACTCTGGATGTTGTCCACTTAAGAGACCCTAACTGCATCCTTAAAATGGAACTGGAGTCTGAGTGACGGTTGGAAGTAAAGGAAAGAAAATTGCCTCGTGGTGGATCATAGTGTTCAGATAAAGCCTGATGCTTTGTTTTTAGTGAGCAGGGCTGCAAATAACAGTTTGTTTCATTATCCATTAATCTGCCAATTCTTTTTTTCAATTAATCCATTATTCATTTTATCTAAAAGAAAAAAAAAGTCATAAAATAGTAAAAAAAAAAAAATGCAGATGACAATTTCTCAGAGTCGACATGTTTTGAACACGTCGACTTGCTCTAACTGTTTTGAACAGTTCAAACCCCATATTCAGATATTCAGGTCATATCATACAAAAAACCAGCAAATATTTACATTTGAGAAGCTGTAGTCAGGGAAATTTAGTAATTTTGCTTTAAAAAACAACTTAACATCCGACTGATTATCTAAATTATTGCTGTTTCATTTTCTGTCCATACTTGAATTGATTATTGACTAATCTAACTAATCGCTTCAGCTGTATTTGTTTGGTTGTTTTAAATCTTGCACTATTCCTAAATTTGGGAATAATACCTAAGTTTCTAAAGACATGCATGGTGAAATATTTTATTTTTTTTATAAAAGAACGGAATATAATTGAACAGTGACATCATAGAAGAAACTTAAAAAGAGGCATTAGAGAAGCAAGGTGGTTTAAAGCTTATTGGTATGATATATTCCATAATATGTGACTGTAAAATGCCGTCAAACTTCCACTTACTTTGAATTTGAAAACAATAGAGTGTTACTGATATTTAGTGGAATAACAATAGTGAAAGTAGAATAAACTCACACGCTGTCAGCTCTACAGCTATGTTATGGAATTAGACGGAACACGTCGGATAAACAGTCACAGTGTCATCATAAAGCCACAGCTACATCCATGCTCCAGCCCTCCATAGGTGTTACCTGGTTGACAGTGACCGTCTGCGAGCTCCAGCGCAGCGGGGGAAGGCTGTGGGCGGGCGGGGTCCCGGTGTTCGGACGGGGCCCCTGTGTCTCCGCTCCGCTCCGCTCCTGAGCCTCCTGCTGCAGTGGCTCCACCGGCTCTTGTCTACCTCCGCGCAGCAGGAGTCGCCACGGTAAATCCAACCGGTCTGTTGACACACGGGTGGTTTGTTTAGACTCACAGTCCCTCTCCGTCCCTCTTTCCGTACGTGTCTACGACGCTGCTCTCGGCGCTGTGCTGAGCCGTGCCTTGACGTGCAGCAGCGGACAGGAGCCCGACAGGACAACACATACACAAAGACAAAACACGCCCAGCCGGCCACCACGCTCCTACAGGACCCGCCTCCTACCGTAATACTCCTAGTGCTGCCCCCAAAGAAAAGCCTCCATATAAACACAGTCCAAATGCAGAGCATGACAACAGTGCAACGCCTTCTCAGTCAACAAAAGTAGGTGTAACTGCGAACTCGCAGTATCTAAACGACACGCCCACTTTACGACATGACACACCCACTTTACGACTTGACACACCCACTTGGTTGGGTCTAGGTATACTCAAGCAGGGAGATGGTGAGGGTTAGGGCTAGGGGTCAGAGGGGTGTGTCGTCTCCAACAGGAGGTTTTCAACCATTGGGTTGTGGACTCATGTGGACTTTACAATATTTTTTTGGCTAAACCCTGATATTCTTACCCTAATCCTAACCAGTCTCACTCCTCATGCCTGAACCTAAGAGTCACGACTTCACCATCAGGGCGACAAAAATCTGGCCATCACCATTTTGGGGATTTTTTGGAGCCAGAAGTGATGAGAATTGACCATATTTGGACAAGAGCATGGAGTTGGGGAGGAGCTCCCCAGGGTCCAACGACAGCACCTCACGCACTGCTGTAGTAGCAAATTGCCAATCACAAGGTAGCCACGCCCTAAAGCATACCCTGTTTTATTATGTATTTACTCTAAATGTGTCCATAATTTACAAAATGGTCATCATGCTGTATTGAAGAAGACTTGAAACTACTGAAGTAATAAATAGACTTCCATAAACAAACAGAGCCAGTGGAGTTGCCCCCTGGTGGCCTTTAGAGAGGATGCAGGTTTAAGACACTTCCGCAATGGTTTCACTTTTCAGATCTGGAGCTACCTGCTTGGTGCTACCAGTGGTGGAATGTAACTCACTATTGTAACTCAGAATGTAACTCAGCATTTACTCAGGTAGGTTACTGTAGTACAATTCATGAGTAAATATACTTACTTGAGTATTTCCATTTTACTTGCTACTTTTACTCCACTACAATTCAGAAGCAAATATTTTACTGTTTACAGTGTTACATTTATTTGACAGCTTCAGTTAATTGTTCAAGATTCAAGATTCAAGATTTAGTTTATCGTCACTTCCTTGTGTATTTGCATACACAAAAGAAATGAAATGCTGTTCCTTCCAGCCCACAGCAGTGCAACAATAACAGAAAGTATAAAGATATATTGTATATCTAAAAATTCCCTTTAAAAAAATGATAAAAACATTTAAATCCCAAGAGAAAAAAAACAAGAACGAGCAGTTAGCAGCACAGTGCATTGAAGTGCATTTAGAGAGAATCATCAAACTGAGACCTTTGCTAAACATTCTGTGACATTCATTCATTTAATTTGTTTTCCAACAGTATCCACTCTCGTGGATTTCTCACAAGAGAAAGTAGAAACTCAAGCATGATTAACATTCATTAAGATTAAATAAGATTTGAGAGAGTCTTAGTTAATTATTGAAAAAGTCCAACTCAAAGCACCAGATAGGACATATTGACTTTATTAACAGTTAACCCGGACCACAATCTTTCCCTAACTGTAACCAAAGTGCTTTTGTTGTCTAAACCTAACCACATGCTTGACTCAGTATGTAATTCCAGTGACAAAGTTGTGCTCTTCGTACACCCACCCTACACCCCAACCACCTCCTTACAACTTATTATGCATAAATATAATTTCTAGGAGACAAGAGTTGGAACTGGACAATAAGCGGATGTGAGATATAGCAGTCCTGTTTCTTATATCTTCACTTAACTTATAAGCTAGAAAAGCATCCTATAGAGCATTTAGACCCTGGAACATGACAGTGTCCACATGCTTTTCAGCCAAGGGTCGGCCTCATCAGAGGTTAAATAAAGTGCAAAGCTTATGGACAATGTATTCGGAATACGTACATAATTTCTAGGAGAAAGTATTGGAAGTGAACACTAAAATAGCTGCAACAAATTAGCAAAGCCACTAAAAGCTGCACTAATTACACTCTGCATGTTATAAATTCAACCATCTGGGCTAAATATTTCCATGAAACACAATAGACCACATTAATTTCTGCACACACACAACAATGTTTAGTTTAGTCTTTTGAGACCGTGAATAAAAGCCCAGCTTTTCATGTCAGGTTATTTCCACTTTAGTTGGAAAGTGTACACAACTGAAAAGTTGACTATTGGGGAAATAAGATCATATATATTTCCAGACATACATGGCTGCTGAAATATTCGAGGCAATGTATCACGGTGAGGATAGAATACAATTCATGTCAGTTCAACCACAATGAACCAAGCATATAATGGTAAGGCAGGTTATTATGGAGTTCCATTAGCCTACATGAGAAGGTCACAGGAGCTCACACATCAATCGTGTGTGACGACAGTTCAGTTTCACTAATAGACAGTTTGAATAGGGGTCAACTGTGAGACTCGGGGGAGCTGTACCAGTTACTATCAGAATGATAGATGAACACACCGCTCCCCAGCTCTCTCTGTTCACTGAGAAATGCTGATTGGGGAGCTTTCAGGTGTCGCATCAGTGCGTTACCTTGGATATGTTGGATATGAGCACCAACATCATCAGTCAACCTGACAGCCAATCAATTAGCCAGCCAATCAGGTGAGAGTATGAGTGAAGAATGCAGGATCATAGTGGCATGATGCTCGGTAGAGCTCAGACTGTACACACCTGCTGTGCACCGCCGGTCAAGTCTGTCACTATCAAGGTTTCATCCTTTACAAGAAGCCAGTTAGTTTAGAGTTTTAACGGATGTGTTGCTCTGAAGGCAGACCAACAGGAGGTAGACAAAATAACACAAACACTTCATGAGAAAGGACTTGATTTTTCAGGCTGATTCCTTTGACAGTTTTACAGTTTTCTTGACTGATGCTCCTGCAGTTTGGCCACAGACGCTTCAGTCTCTGTGGAATTGTGGTAGTTGTCTCTTTGGAAACTCATATATCACCAGCTTGTTCCAGACAGGCCTGTTTACAGCTGACAAATGCTGCTAACTGGCATGCAACTGAACACAATGTTGTAGCAGTGTTTGCCACTGTGATGAAGTTGCTTCAGAGTTATAGTCCTTCTGCATCAGATTTGACATTATTTCCCCCTTTCTCCTGTATCTTATATCTTATCTTCAATTCACTTAGCATTATATTTATTAAGTTTATTTATCAATCCAAAAGATTACAAGAAAAATTTTGTTTCTCCCAAAATTGTATTGTTGCTCAGCTAGAAGAGCATCCTATAGAGCATTTAGACCCTGGAACATGACCGTATCAGTCATCTTTTCGTTCTTGTCAGAAGTTATATGAAATGTAAAGGTTATTGGACAATGTAATGAACAGGTAACTGTCCTGTTAGATACTCTAAAATTGGAGAGCAATTTCTTGGTCACAAGCAACTTCTACAGGTAATAAAACCTCTTCAAATAGTGCCAATTAGAACTTTTCATCTGTAAGTATGCTTTCCTGCTCCGTCATAGTTGCCTTTAAACAACTCAAAATCCTCAACACCCACATGTTGCATCTTTGGTATTTAACACATGTAGAAACATAAAATAAAACATTTGTGGTTTAACAAGCAGGGAGGATAGTTTGGAAGGATTACTGACCATCCAACAGCTAGTGTTAGCATAGCCTCAGTGACTGCACACAGCACTCCAATTATGTCCCTCCAATTCTGAACAAAACCAGAGTAAGGTGACTCCCGAATGTAGGCGTACCCTACATTCAGGAGGCGTACCCTACATCTGCACTGACAAACACACCTTTCCTTCCTGATCGCACAATGTGACTGGCTGTTGTTGTGTTGATTCAAAGTATACCTGCTGTCTACAGAATGAAGAGTTGATGATATCAAATCATTTTAAGTCAAATAAGCAAGTGAAGTTATGGCTCAATGGTGTTTAAGTTAAAGTTGAGTTGCAAGACTTTTTTGATTCAAGTCAAGTCAGACTTGAGTGAAAGTCATGTGACTCGAGTCCACATCTCTGATATGGAGAGGAGAAATGATTATGGCGACTAATAACTCTTTCAATGTACATAGAACATGATGTGCATAATGCACTTTTAATGACATATTGTAAATAAAAAATGGTATTTTTATCCAAAAAGAATAAGAATTAACATCCCTGTGTTATTAGTCCTGCTTAAAATAGAGGGGTGCTCTTTTACAAGAATTACGGTTGGGTTAACAACAAACCATCATCTCTACAGTATATAGTGTGTGTGTGTGTGTGTGTGTGTGTGTGTGTGTGTGTGTGTGTGTGTGTGTGTGTGTGTGCATGTGCGTGTGTATGCATGTGTATGTGTGTGTGGGAGGGGGGGGGCATGCACACTCAAGCTTTTGCATGCATGTGTGTCCCTAGGTGTCTGTTGAACTGTATAGTGATGACACAGTGGAAACTTCATACACACATATACCCGGAAGGTTGTCTCACTCTCTCTGTCTATCTCTGTCTCTCTCTCCCTCTCTCTCCCTCACACACACACACACACACACACACACACACAGCTTGGCATTGGGACTACTTGGCACCAAAGATGTAGGAAGTGAAGCACAACAGAGCAGCCGAGTCTTACAAGTACATAGAGGAAACAGACAAAACAACCCCCCAAACACCCAACACCCTCCCACACACACACACACGCACATACACACGTACACACACAGTTTCAAGCATGAAAGTAAAACGCAGAAACAAATGCAAATATGAAAATGCTGCATCAGCTAATGCCGTCTTGACCATCGCTCAGAGTTTATGACATAAAGAGGGAATGAGAGGAGAGTGTTCAGTGGGGTGGAAAGAGAGGCTGAGTCTGTGTGTGTGTGTGTGTGTGTGTTTGTGTGTGTGTGTATAAGAGACAGAGAGGTTTGGTACCAGTGAGCTGATAAGGGTGTGATAGCACTGACTCAGTGAGGCGCATGGGACAAACCCCAGAGATGAGGACTCGCACTGACAGGCCTCTACAAAACACGCTGTAAACACACAAACAGATGCACAGACACACATGGAGTCACACACACACATACATGCATACAGTAAACGGGCTGCAAAGATAAATGCTGACACTCATATTTATTACATTGTATGTTCCTTCTATGCTGTCGCAATCAAACATGTCTGGTTTCGTGTACGTGAGTACTAGTGTATAAGTGCATGCATGTGTGCGTGTCTGTGTGTGTTTGTGTGTGTGTTTGTATATGTGTGTAGCTGGTGTAGAACGTTCATAAATGGGTGTAATGGGCTCCATATGGTGCAGTCGGAGAGCTGGAGCACAGTGAGTCTGGGAGAAATATCACCCCTGTCTCCACCTTTCACACACCGCTGAGCTAACACACACAGACACACACACACACACACACACACACACACACACACATATTACAACTTCCTGTGGGAATAAAGATGCTCTCCAGACGGTGTTTGCATGTTTGTGCTGCGTGTTGTCAAATGGAAATGATTAGAGGGAAACAAAATTATCACTCATGTGATGAGGAAACGAGCAGAGAAACGGGGGAGGGGTGAAGGAATAGCAAAATATTAAAGAGCAGAAGAGTGAGAGGGGGAGGGGGGTATAAAGTAATTATAATATACTGTATGCAGTGCTGGTTGGTACAGAGCAGAGAGAGAGAAGGGAGAGTGCTGTGTGTAGGTTTAAATCTCTCCTCTAAAGTATAATATGGTCTGAATACAGAACAGATCAGAGCATCAGGTGTAGGGTCAGACTGGTGCACGCTTGTAATATTGGGCTTTAATGAAAAACCATATGGTTCAGTCAGTGTCTGAGACGATATCTTTGTTGATTGTGTTTACACTGCCAGAAAAACCTGCATTAAATAATAATAATAATGCATTTAATTTCTACTGCACTGTTCATTCATAGTGAAACTCAAAGTGTACTAATAACATAGAACACACAACATAAAGAAAATAGGAAGTCAACAGTAACATCAAATTCACTGATAATGTTTTTTTTATGTCCAATGCCTACAAAACATTCATGTTTTCACTATCTACTGTATGATTCAGGCCAGCCAAAGATCTTGGTTATGGCAAATAAAGTATGGGTAAGGTATGGTTAGGGTAAATCACTTGGTTAAGTTTAAAGATTGTGGTCACAGTTAATTAAAAAGGCCTGGTCAAACCAGCATTTAAAGGACAGGTTCACAGTTTTTCCAAAGCTGTCTTAAAACAGTCAGGAGCCCAAATGAACATTGAAACATGTTTTTTCTTGCTGTAATCATTCCTCCTGTTCATACTGACCATTAGAAGAAAAAAATCACAAAAAAATCCACAGTCCTCTTTCTGTGCAAAAATATATTTAAAAGTTAATCTGAAGCTAATATGCAACTTCAGCATCAAAATGAGTCAAATATCAGTAGATATCTTTAAACCTTACAGTCTTTTTAGTCAAAAGTCCCTCTCTTTGTTACTATACTTCCACCACAGCTCAACAGGGAAACACTAGAAACAGAAAGAGGGAAATGGATGCTAAAAAGACTGTAAATGTGTCAGATATCTACTTAATATGACTAACTCAGACTGCTGAAGCCTCGTATAAGCTTCACATCAACTTTTAAATTACTGTGTGGACACTCTGTATTTTTGGCCCCCATCACCTACATTGAAAGTACATTTGAATTGTGAACCTGTCCTTTAAAACAGTGAAATTTTGCAGCAAATTCAATGTATTCGGTGGCTTGCGGTCAAGGCAGTGAAGTAAATCTGCACAATTTTTTGTGTCAAGTTAAACCGATAGCCAACAACATTTAAGGTGAGAGAGAGCCGGAGAGTCCAAAATGGAGGAAACCATTGTAGCTCATTAGTTGTATCACACCATTCACTTTTATTTAAAGAGTAACTAAACCCTCAAATTCTGCTAGCTCCCTCCTTCTCTTCCAGAATATTTAAAAAAAATGCAGCAAAAGGCTGGGGGGTAATGACTGTAAGAGTTGTGGCCTCATGGCTACACAATGTGTGACGCAGGGTTGTGGGGACACCATCTGACCACCGCTAAGCCTAGCATGAATAGCGATGTAGAGCTGGTAGCTAACCAGTTATGAGCAGCTGCTGTCAAACATTTCCGTGTCCATGCTGGAAACACAGAGTCCACACAGTTTCTGTGTGGTACCTGTGTTGTAGCGGAGCTAGCAGCTCAGCACCAAGAGGCTCTCCGGTGTGTGTGTCTGTGGGGGAGTGTCAGCACGTAGCCGCAGCCCTGCTGTTTGTCATGTTAACGTTACTGTCATCAGCCCTGAATATCTTGTAAAGCTCTGCATATAGCAGTTATCAGCAGGTCTTGTGTTGTGTTTACTGTCAGAGTAATAACTGTTCCACAAAAGAGCAATGGCTTGCAGACAGTTATGAGACAGTAGTCAATTATCTAACTATAAAAGAAGGACTCTGTATCTCTCTCTCTGTCTGTCTTTCTGTTTGTATTTAGCGTATCTCCAAAACCATTCGCTGGCTCGACTTCACACTCGGCGGGTGTATTGCTTAGGACCTAAGGCAGTGCAGTGTCAAATTTTGTGCAATTTAGACACACAGTACATTTAATATTAATAAACTTTGAATAAACAAGCGATCAATGAGCCGCTCAGCTCTGCAGCAGCAGGGCGGGGCTTCAAGGCTCTGTGACTGCATGTCATGAGCACACACATTTGATATTACTAAACTGTGAATAAACAAGCGAACAGCAAGCCACTAGGCTCTGTGTCTGAGCACAGAGTATGCTGTCCAGGTGTAAGGAAAGAGCAGGGTGTTGAAGTGGTGACCATCCTCTGCTGCTGGAGTGGAGCATTTCTCTGAATCTGAAAATGAATTTGGATAAGTGTGAATGGATACTTACTTCTTGCTAAGGATAAAATTTGATGAAATTGCATAGGGCCTAACTGGAAATGGCTAAATGTGATGCATAATAGTCAAATAACGAAAAAACTACTGAACATGTTGAATGTGAGTGCTCATTAAACCCTCAAGTCCCTGCATGAGTTGTTTTCACCCAAAAATATTTTTTTTGATTTTTTTGTACTCCATAATAATAAAACCATAAACATGAGCACAGCCGGCGATCAGAGCTGTACAGCAAGTTAGAGAAAGGTTTTTTCACATGCTCTAAAAAGAGAAAAGTAGACAGTGAAAACAGAGCTTTTAATCAAGAAAGGACAGATTCTTAAGCTACTTCCCACAGGCAGTTCAAAACCAGTATGTCTCATATAAGCACAAATCTTTTGAGCAAACATACCCACTCAAATGATCTGAACTGAAGCCAAAGAAAATAAATGATCTAAGAGCCCAATATGATCGATCCACTTTATTTTAGGATGCACATTTTTTCAAAGGCTCTCTGTTACGTGTTTTATTTTTAAATGCAGCCCTCATTGTACTTGAAATGAGAAAAGAGTCACTATTACAGAACTTAACATCTGTGTATAATAGAATGTTATTTTCTTTCATGTTGTTGGTGTATATACTCTTTCACACCTCACATCAACAGTATTCATTTTTCTATGTACTGAAGCAGCAAATCGGAGGCCAAGCTATCGGCCGTTCCGAACAGCCACATTTTGAACGGGCACTGCACTAGTGTCTTTAAAATGTGTGAACTTATTGTCTTGCTCTCAACTGAGCTAAACCAACAAGTTTACTACCTGACTATGACTTCTCTACAGTAGAGAGTGCATGAGAAGAAACAAAAACTGAAAGACCAATAAAGTATGTCCTTTTACTCCTGGACTTATCAACAGTGTGCTCATGGTGAGAGACTACTTGGAGCTGCATTGTAATGTATCAGGCTTTTCCCAGGCGTGGACCACTTTTTATTCTGCTGTGTGAGCGTGTACCAAGGTATGACTGAAATACTGCTGTGTGTGTGTGTGTGTGTGTGTGTGTGTGTGTGTGTGTGTGTTCTATCTAGATTACAATCCATTAGCTGTGGGCTGTATGAGTGCTTGTGCTGAATGGAGCCTTTTGTTCACTAGGTGTTTAAATAAAGAAAGCTAACTCTGAAATAACCTTGCTAATGAGATGCAGCATTTTAATACAAGCACAAATTGGCCTCTCCTCTACTTTAGAGTTTTTATTATTTCAGTTTTGTCTGTGTGTGTGCGTGTGTGTGTTTGTGCCATTTATTTTCCCAGAGAGAGAGACTCCAGAGTAAGATGTAATGTTTCAGATTAGATTATTTCCAGACTTTGTGTCCTGTTTGGTTTGAAATCCATCTGACATAAGTCCACGTACCTTCAGCTTAAAGTAGACACAGTGGCTCCATAATAATCTGACACATCCCCACCTTCCCACTGATGTGACTCATCTGTAGAGGTAACACCCACACCCACACCCACATGCTTACACCTCCTCCCATATTAGGATTTGAGGAAATTAGGCTGACAGTGATGACAGCGTGTTTGTGCTGTGAAACAACCTCCATTCTGAGTTGATACTTCTCCCTATTTTCTCTCTACTTTTCTATTCATTTCCCCTTGGCATTATGTTTACCATTGAATGCCATTTCAGTCAACAAAAAGTTATTGAAGAGGGGGAAATAAAGCTAAAGAGCTTGTTAACAGTCACTTAACAAACTCTTTAGCTTAGCTTGGTTGCTAACGGGACAATAACTTCACATAGTTTATTGTTTTGTGGATCAGTTTTTACTCTGACAGAGGAGCAACTCAGTTAAGAAGCTACAATAGCTTCCTCCTTTTTAGACTCTCTGGCACTCTGTCCCCTCAAAGCTCAGCTCTGTCAAAACAGGTTGCCATGGGTCAACGGTGTGAATTCACACATCAAAGTGAAGCTTGAGGGAAAAAATGTGTGCAGATTTACTATGCCCTTGCAAGTGAATCCACTGATCGCAGCAATTCTATTGCAATGAATTCAATTTTGCCATTTTAAATCCTGCTGTGACCATCCCTTAATCTAAACACACTGGTTTATACAGAATGTGGGCTAAGAGAAAATAATGAGGCACATTTTAAGGGAATCATAGGATCATAGGAATGATGGCCAAAACTTTTACTCACCAAAGTAATTTCTGAGATCTGGGAACATGTTGAAATCCATACAACAAAGTCCAACAGGGTAAGAAACACAACCAGTCTGACAATCAGAAAGGTTGTAAACAAGTCAACAGTTTATTTGGAGGGAAAACCAAAAGTGAACACACCTATTAGAGGAAAAATGTCTAACTGCGCTAAAAAAGAAATATTCAGTCAAAGACAACTAACTGGGTTTGCTGTTTAATTCTTAAACACATTTTGCTACTCTTCAAAGAGTCTTCTTCAGTTTTACAGACTGCTGTGCACACTTCACTACTATCTTTCAGCAATATACAGGGAAGTATACGGGTGAAAATGCATCAGCCACACATCATAGTGCCAGACGACAAGATTGTAGAAAAGGAAATAAAACAAACTGTGCACATTCTATCAGTTTCATTTGCCGTCTCCACAGTTCTTCATTTAGGGCAATATTGCCTTGCATGGGTTTGTGTAAATGGAAAGCACAGAGAGATGAAGCCTGGGATCATCATGTCCAGGTCCCCACCCCTGCCTGCTGCCCGTTTAACAGTGCACCAGACCCCCGTCTCTTACCCCGGCAGGTGGTGGGCCCACAGGGCGGTGACTCCATGTCATTTCTTTGGGTGGTGCACGAACTGAAAAAGGTGGACTCTGGATTGGGAGTGAGTTGCTGCCCCAAGTGGAGAAGTTCAAGTATCTGGGGGTCTTGTTCACAAGTGAGGGTAAGATAGAGCATGAGGTTGACAGGCGGATCAGTGCAGCATCAGCAGCAATGCGGGTGTTGTACCGGACTGTTGTAGTGAAGAAAGAGCTTAGTCAGAAGGCAAAGCTCTGAATTTACCAGTTGGCCTACGTTCCAACCCTCACCTATGGTCATGAGCTTTGGGTAGTGACTGAAACAATGAGATTACGGATACAAGTGGCTAAAATGAGTTTTCTCCAGAGGGTGTCCGGGCTCAGTCTTAGAGATAGGGTGAGGCGGAGCTCGGAGTAAAGCCGCTACTCCTTCGCATCGAAAGGAGCCAGCTGAGGTGGTTTGGGCACTGATTAGGATGCCTCCTGGACGCCTCCCTCTGGAGGTGTGCCAGGCACGTCCAACTGGTAGGAGACCCCAGGGCAGACCAAGAACACACTGGAGGGACTACATATCTCTTCTGGCCAGGGAACGCCTGGGGATCCTACAGGAAGAGCTGAAGGGTGTTGCCGAGGTGAAGGATGTCTGGGTTTCCTCACTCAGTCTAATGCCACTGTGACCTGGTCCGGGATAAGCAGCACGAAAATGAATGGATGGAAAGCACAGGGATATAGATTCTAGGAGCACTGTTGGATATCAGTCCCATTTATATCAGCAGCCATGAATGTTGTATGCAATATTTGTTTATATAGTCAATTCTTCTTTCCACACAGTAACTGGTCTGCCACCTCCTCCCTCTCTACCTCCTCCATTATCCTTCCTCTCACTCTACACATCCACAGTAAAAGGCTAGTTGTACAGGCGGTGCTCAGTGAAAGACTGTGGGTGTAAAGCTAAAAGATTTGGTGCTCTGTTGGCTCAAATAAGGTTAAAAATGTTACTTACTATTATCAATGCTCAAAATGGGGGTTCAGGCCTCATGTTCAAGCTTGGTGACTATGCACTGAAAGAATGGGAAATTACTGTAGGATTATGTGAGGCATTGTAGACATTAACCTAAAAGTTGTCCCGGGGTCATTACTGCCTGCTTTCTGTAAAAAACACACCTTTGTTTTCATCATTACTTGTCAGTCAGAACTTGTCTTGCCCGGTGTGATAGAGTGGTGAAGTGGAAGGGGTTATTTTGGGTGTCCAGGGGATGTTATTGTTATGATAATCACAGTTAGAATCATCAGTACAAAAGATAGACAATAACATTTTTAAAAAGTCAAAGACAGTGGTACAAAGTACAAGACAGTGTACATAATAACTAAAGCTGAGTAAACTATAACTCCCACAAAGTGCATTTTGGCAAGAAACATTGAATAACCTTGCTTAAAAAGAGTGTAGACTAAAAACTACACTTTTTAGAAGAATAGATAATACAATGTGCACATTAAATGAATTCATTCTCTAATTCTGGCTCAGTTTTGGATGAATTCTGCAGCTATGGTTCAATGTTTAGTTCCCAACTGCAACCATGTAACATATACCATATAGTACATTGCTACAACTCTTACATGCACTTCTGACTGGCTTCCTCTCACGGTTACCAAGGCTTATGGGTATCATAGTATGTAAAGCCATCCGCCATGCCAAAATAATCAAAAAACGATTGCTCAGAAACAAATTTTAAATAGTTCAAACTGATGGCCGTGATGTAAACCTATAATATAATTACACTATCCAGGAGACTCCTATGTTTCATTGAGGATGTGAAACAAAATTTACAGTGGTGAAAAATACCAGCAGCATCACCCATCATTTACATTTCCAAAATATGATGAGATCTTTAGGGCGACGTTCAAAAAAGTCAAATTGGTCAAGAACCTGAACTGTTGTATAGTTATATAGTATGATCATCTGACCATTTGTGTTACTGAACTTATATTTATAACAATGTTGCCATTGTTTGAAATCTCAACATCATTGGTGTTGGAGATGATGGCAATGGAAATAAAAGCCAGGTTGTAATTCACCAAAAATGTTTCCATTAAAGCTGTTATTTTCAATATTTTTATATTAGCAATACATTAAATAACTATGTTTATGTGAAAGTTGTCATTTTCTCTTGTAACACAGATAATTATCACCAAATTATGCTGTGCCATTCAGATCTATTGAGGGCTTTAGTATCTTTCATTGTTTTGGTATTATAGCTTGCAACTTTACTGTTTGTGTTGATGTGATCTTCAATGATAGATCAGCAACTTATTTATTTGTCTAAAAAATTGACTTTGATCCTGCTATAACCTGCAAAATCCTGACTCTCTTTCTGTTACCTCTATGACAGAAGACAGACAGTGAGGGAAATACCCTACAGGAAATAATGAGATAGACTTTTGGAATAGTTTGGACACAGAAACCTTGGATTGTGCTGCACAAGCTGTTTGCACTAATTTGATGGATATTTTATGCTTATTTTGTGGCTGTGGGAAGATGGCCCTCTTAACTTCAATAGTTTTGGATAAAGGAGATAGAATCATGAGTATACTCTCACTGTTTTTATTGGTCCTACTTACTTCAAAGAAATTTCATCTGACATGGAGGGTGGGTAGATAATGACTGCATTTTCATTTTGAGGAGTACTGTTCTTTTAAAATAGACTGTTTTTGCAGTGTAAGCAGCAGTCGCTGATAAAACTGTGAAGGCTTATAGACATCATTGTGTCCCTGACACCACAGGAGCACAGAACTGATTCAGCATCTTCAAATCCTCACATTTCTCTCTCCCACTACACGAATAGCAGCTTTTAGATGGAAAATCATACCTTGGAATGGGATAAAATTAAAACTAAATCACTGCAAAATACTCAGAAGAATTGGAGGCAAAATCTTTCTAGTAACAACTCTGAGCTGACTTGATCAATGAGATCAGGTCAGCTCATCAATCAGTGTCGTAGTTAGTAATGACAAGCTGTTTTGTTCGTAACACGTTGATCCCTGATGTATTTAAGTATTATTTATTCTACTTCATTATGTTTTAAAGCAGGAGAAGATGCAGTTACTGTTTTCTGGATATGTTATGATATCTACAGTGATTTTATGACAGTAAACTATGCAGCCTACTTGAGTACTGTTTTTGTCCATTGAATCTCTGATGTTCAGTACCAGTCAAAAGTTTGGACACACTTTCTCATTCAAGGGAACGGGAAGGTGTGTCCAAACGCTTAATTGGTACTGTACTAGATGACAGCCTGTTGAAGACCGTTTGGCCGGCTGCTGAAAGGACAGTGACACCATAACAGAGGTTGGAATCCATGTGCATTGAATGGATGGAAGCTTCTGTGGTTAGCCTAACATAGCATAAATACTCCAGACCTGGCTCTGCCTGGCTCTGTCTAAAGTTCAAAAATACATCTACCAAAACATTCTGTTGCCAGGCATGATGGTGCCAAACCTGGCAACCTCACTGTGAAGACTTCTTGGTCACTATACCTGGCTGTTATTTAACAAGAAATAGTTCCAACATAATTATTAGCTCATAATTAGTGAGCTTTGGACGTGTTAAAAGGTGTATGTTTTGACAGAGTAAGGCTAGCTGATTGCCCCTGCTTCTGGTTGTTATGCTAAGATAGGCTAAACTCTAAGCTCTCTTCCTGTTGCCAGCTGTGATCTTAACGTGCACACATCATAATGATATTGATCTTCTCGTCTCATTCCTGGACAGAAAGCAAATAAACATATTTCCCAAAATGTTGAACTCTTTCTTTAAAATTAGGACTGACAGAAAAGGATCAACATCACACTGTCTATTCAGTGCTTGTCCAATTCTTGTGTTTATAATCCAATGGAAGATCCTGCTGTTTGCCACATGTCAATGATCCCATGAATTTGCTTCAGGAAAAACTATATTTTCATTATAGGTCATAAAACACTTATTTTAGTCATTATTTAAAAAAAAAAAAACTTAACCTGTGAACTAATATAATGTAGGAAAAACACAAATATCCAGATTAAATTGTCATTTTTTGTTTTGTTTCTCATCACGATTCTGTTCTCGTAATCCAAACAGTTGACTGACTGCATTTACTGTGTTTTGTCGGGATCAGACTACACAAATTCATCCTGATTTTGACACAATTTGGTCATCGCCAACAAATTTACGAATTTACGAATTTTTTGTATTTTCCTGCCTAGTTTGACATCTCCTGCGACCTGTTCCTTGATGTTGACCAATAGGATGACAGAATACTCTCTAGTGCACATATGTAAACACTGACACAGAAAGTCAAAGCTGTTCACCATCGGTTGTCCAGCTATAACTATATAGTTTTTCAGAATAACTGCTGATTGATGGCAGGTTTTCCTGCCTGAATCAGCCTGTTTACATACAGCGAACCTTTTTCTTTGAAGGATAGACAGCCCATACTGTCCTCTTCATGACACCCAGGAACGGGTCAACAATTGTTTTTTTTTTCTTTTCTTTTTGGAACACAAGACCGCCAGCATCACACATAGCATCATCTGTAGTCATGATTGACAACTTCTTGACACTATGATTGCCTAACTGACATGATGACCATTGTGAAAGACAAAAATATTGCATAGTTTGATCCTGGTATTAGTTGGACCATGAGATTGAGGGTGAATAAATGCAGTGGAGACAGATAAGTAAATCACACACACCAAGGAGTCACCCAGTTCAGCAGGAAAGTGGACGTCTACACCATCTCCTGCTTCCTGCTTACTCTACTTGTTTCCTACCTTCCTAAAGCAACATCAACAGCAACAAATACAGACAAACCCAGACCGGCAGCACCAATAGTTGTGGCATTTTGCACTTTTGTCATTATTGCCGGCTCAAAAACCAAGACAAATAATGCAATGAGGTGTAGCAGTCAGTATGTCAGTATTGTTGGTGTGTATGCATGAATGATAAAATAGTCAGTGGAGTGTTGTATGGTAAAAGGAAAAACAAAGACAAGGATGGGGAGTGTGGAGCATCTTGTAGTAGTTCCTGTAGAAACTGCTCTACAGCAGCACCTTTGCTTGCAGACACTTGGCCTGGCCCACAACATGTCCAAAGTATGTTACTGTTGTGCAAGCAAAATCACATTTCACCAGATTAGCTGTCAGTTGTGAAGCCAAACATTCAAACAATAAGTGAATGCGCAAAACCTAACTGTCCCAACTGTCACTGTAGACAACCACGTCATCCAAATACACAGCACAACCTTCCAAATCCCCAACCACCATATTCATCAAACAGTGGAATTTTGCTGGTGCGTTCCACAAGCCAAAAGGTATCACTTTATATGAATACAGGCCAGATTGAGTTATAAATGCAGAAATCCCTTGCGCCCTTTGGAATAACGGTACTTGCCAATATCCCTTAAGCAGATCAGTTTTACTCACGAACTTCGCAGATTCCAATCTGATTGATGCATTCATCCATCCACATAAGTGGAAATGCATCTGGCTTGGTGACACTGTTGATCTTACTAAAATTGGAGCAAAATCTGGGGTGTTATCACACTTAGGGACAAGCAGACATGGGGAGGCCCAGCTAGAGGATGATGGTTCAGCAATATTGTGTTCAAGCATATACTTGACCTCTGCATCTTGCGCTTATCAGCAGACACAGTAAAATTGCTGTTTGATCAGTTTTGCATCCCCCAACCCTATATCATGCTCTACAAGGCGGGTTTGTGTAGGTGTATCACCAAACAAACTTGTAAAACTGTCAGTTAGCTCAGCCAACTCAACACACTTTGACTCTTGGAAATGGCCTAACAAATTATCCAAGTTTTTAAGAGCTATATGTTCTTTAGCCGCAATGCTTGATCAAAAATGAGAGACTCTTTCATCTCCATCACTGCTGCTGATTGAGAGGGGGAACCCACTCTGAACTACAATTTACAATTTAATTTAACAGACGCTTTTCTCCAAAGCAACGTACATCTGAGAGCTGATACAACACAAGCAGGGATCTAGTCAGGAGTGAACAACAAGAGTAAGTACCATAAGGCTAAGCTGGGTTTTTAGTCTTTTCTTAAAGATCGAGAGGGACTCTGTGGATTGAACCGAGTTTGGTAACTCCTTCCACCACCGGGGAACTACAGATGAGAAGAGTCTGGCCAGCGACTTAGGACCCTGTTGTGGTGGTGGTACCATGCGCCTTCCATTGGCAGAGCGTAGTGAGCGGGAAGGAGCGTAGACCTGAATGAGGGAGTTCAGGTAGGTGGGAGCTGTTTTAGTTGGTTTTGTAAGTGTCAGGGTTTTGAATTTGTGGGCAGCAACTGGGAGCCAATGGAGGGATATGACCAGTGGAGTGACATGTGCTGTTTTGGGCTGGTTGAACTATGTACATTTGCCGCACCCAGCTCAACTGCATTAGAGTAGTACAGCTTTAACAGGTTGACATGACAAAGCTTGATTTCTTCCTCCACTCTAGAGAAGAAATCAGATAGTTCTCTTATGAAGTCTGCTTTACCACCTTGTGAGGACCTGTGAACCTGGCCTGAAACGATGACCCAACAATTGGCAAAAGAGCCAGCACTTGATTGCCAGGACTGAATTGTCAACGCTCAGCCCATCAATTATTAACACACTTCATTTTCTCTTGTGCTGTAGCCAATTTTTCTCCTTTGCCAATTCCCCTGCAACATACAACCTATACCTGAACCTATTTACATAGTCAGTCAGGTTTTTTTGAAGATCACTGCTCTTAAAATTGTCCCTCAACACTGCCAGAGGACCATGTACAGGATGTGCAAACACCAAATCATTGGGCCTAAACCTGGTGCTCTCCTGGGTTACCTCCCTGGCTGCCATCATTTACCATGGAAATCCTTCCTCCCAATCCCTGCCCAACTCAAAATGCTCGCAGCAGTGACTTAAGTATCTGATGAAAACATTCCAGTGCCCTCTGATTTTGTGCATGATAGGCTGATGACTAAGAGTGCTTTACCCGAGGTTCTTTCAACACCTGTGCAAACATATAGGAAGTAAAGTTCTTTAACCATAGACCCGGTTGTTATTGACTGCAGAGGATATGCAGCTGGATATCTGGTGGTTTGACACATGACAGTGAAAAGATACTTTGCTCCTGACCTAGCAGGAGGCAGAGGTTCAACACAGTCAATGATTAGGCGCTCAAAAGATTCACCAATGACAGGTGTTGGGTGCAATGGAGCAGCCCTAATAACCTGGTTTGGCTTGCCAGTTATTTGACATGTGTGGCAAGTTTTGATGTATTCTGACACCTCCTTTATTAGCCGAGGCCAAAAGAAGTTCCATAAAATATGGTCATATATCTTCCCGACCCCCAGATGCCCTGATTGGTCATGAGACAGCTGCAAAACCAAGTTACGAAATGTGGCTAGTACTACAATTTGAAAAATTAGGTTCCCCATACGAACCTCACTACAAGACACCCACTTCCTTTTTCGCACACCATTGTCAAGGAAATAACCATGTGCCTTGTACCTCACCTCTGCAACAGGGATCGTGGTCTCCAGCAGTTCCTTAATAGAGGGATCTGACTGCTGTTCTGCTACCAGCTCTGCATGTGAAACAGACAATGGAAAGTCAGACAAGTTCACACATGGTTCTTCCATCACACTCACTCTATCAGGTTCACCACCAGCACAAGCCCCAGCACGCGTCACAACACATGCTGCAAACACCTCCGGGAAGACACGCTCACTCTCATCTGGTTCACTGTTAATTATAGAGACTGGATTAACCACTGAAGGTGGAGGAACATCTGGCCACATGTGGCCACCAGCTAGCCCATTCCCAAGAAGGAGATGGACTCCTTCCACCGGAAACACCAGGCACACTGCGATGCACACCTCCCCTTGTACTAATTCTGAAAAGAGATGCAGCCTGTGCACCAGAGTAGACAAGATAGACAATCCCATACCTAGAACTAGCACTGAATCACCAATATCAGACTCTTCTGAAAAAGAGAAAACTGACGCTGGAATAAATGGACCCAATGCACTTGTGTCTCTCAGGATTCTAACAGGCACCTAGTAACTGTATCCTGTCAGGGAAACATAAGCACTTGTTATGAAAGGCAAATAAGCATCATCACAAGGAACTTTCTAATGCACAAGGTAGGTCTGAAATCACTCACCACTGGAGCGGCTAATGGAGCAGCCTTTACATTCATTTGTTTGTTCTTTCTCTTTAGAGAATAGCAATCCACTTTCACATGCTCCTTTTTGCGAGAGTAGTGACATACTTTTTCCATGTTACACAAATCTGTCACCTTCACTCCCACCTCAGGCTTGACTGAGCCCACAGACAAAAATCCATGCCCAACAGCACTATCCTTAGAGCCACCGGCACTACGCATATTTCCCCAATCACCGCGAGTCAAGACATACTGATCTGCTAACAAAGCTGCCTCACCTGATGCTCGGTTATATATGTGGCAAAATGGCTGGTAATTTTTTTTTAACTGTTCCAAAACAATAATATAATACAAATCATCAAAAGTTTCCTAATGATTAAAAGTATTCAGCAAATTGTGTGAACACTCAAGGTAGGATTGTTTATCTTCCTTCCTACCATTCCTATACCGCTGGTGATAAGCCTCAGGAACCATCTCATAGACCTTAAGAACAGCGGCTTTCACTGATGCATAACTCAAGCTAAATCTTTCACAGATAAAGCTGAATATGCCTCCTGTGCCTCCTGCTTCAGTACACACTGTAACAGGCTCAACCTACAGTACCTTCTCTGATCAAACTTAAGTTTTCATGCTCCAAAATTATCCTAGCCTACTTTGTGTCACACTTCATTTATTCCAAATCCAATTCTTTATCAACTTCATGTTTCCTTCTCTCATTTTTCTCAACTTCAACCCAGTGCCTTAACTTTTTATGTTCCATTTGTAACAACAGTAGCTGCCTCTGCTGTTCAAAGGACAAAACAGTACTCTGACCTAACGACAAAGACAAACCAGTAGCATCCTCAACAATACCTCCCGCTTCACCTGGCAACAAATTCATCTCTTACTAGTTAGCCTTTAAAATAGACTTAACTGTGTCCTTGAGCCTTTTGTCACTGATTTCAACCCTACAGTGGTCAGCAATTTTCAACAACTGCTCCTTTGTGCAGCCATCTAAAAACAAATTAAGAATGCAGTAGTCAACACGCTGGCTGCAAAAAGGCAAACAGGAGCATCCCCTCTATCTGCCCAACCAAATATTAAACTAACTCACCCCTGGTCTTCGTGTGCCTACTTGTGGTTGGTACTTATGCACTAAAGGCCGATGGTATAGAGAAGCAACCAGTATCTGGCAATCTAGCAACCCCCCCACCGAGACAAACCTCTAACCGCATTCCCCACAGCACTACAAAAAACAACAAACTTGAGAAACTCAAAGGAGCTACATTGCAATGCCCAACAAGGGAAAATAGCTTTAGCTCCAAAACAATTACACACCAGCATGTCAACACTTACATTCCTTTGGTCAAACAGACTTCCAATCCACAACTCCAATAATGCCCTTCTGAACACCAACAAAGACAATCAGCTCACCCAGGTGTTTTCTCCGACCTCAATTATACAGAACAAGGGCCAAACCAGAATATGCAAATGAATCAGGGAATCCCCTAAGGACCCACCCTGTAGGTGGTATACCTACCAACCCTGGCCCCTCCACTCCGACTGCCTGGGAAACCCCTACAATCAACAGCACCTGGACTAATTCCAACACAAAGAGGATAACCGATTAAATGCAACAAAACACCTAGGAATCATCTTGGATGAGCCCCCAATTTCTCATGGCCGGGTCAAAAACCATGACAAATAAGAGGAGGTGATACAAGAAGTTAAAGCAAAGAAACCATTCATTTCTTTGAAACAACTACAAATGTCAAAATGCTATGAAGTGTGGCAGTCAGTAAGTCAGTAGTGTTGGCATGTATGCATGGATCATAAAATAGTGAGTGTTGTATGGTAAAAGGAAAAATGAAGACAAGGATGGGGAGCATGGAGCCTAGGGAGCAGAGTTTCCCCTTTCTCTCTCCTCCTTGGAACAAGTGGGGTGCACTCTTATAGTACTGGGAACACCAGGCCTACGTGTTCCCAATAAACAGTGACCCAAACACACCTGCTGGGCATCTCCAACACAAAACACAAAGACAAAGACAAGCAGCCCAGGAGAAGATACTTTTGCTATATGAGGCAAAATTAAGTTTTTCCAATATTTCTCCCTCCCGTTTTAGAGTTTTTAGTGGTCAAATTGCTCATTTATGGATGTGAAAAAAGGTATTCTGCCCTGTCTGCTGTTCTCCATTGTCTGTTAAAAGTATAGACATATAAAGTCAGTCTTTATTCTTTTTTATGTTTTATCTCCATCTTTTCTTGCTTTCTTCCGATGGATGAAACTTTAATGGTCCATTTAAAAAAAGTTAGTCATTGCAGCAGATAATAACAGTATACAACAAGAAACAAGATCACTCAGTGATCCTCATTCTCGTTTTTACCTTTGTATTCTCTTCCAAACAAGTATGGCAGTAAAAACAAAGGTAGGATTGGGGGATGAAGGGAAACTGTTACCCAAACTGTCCATTTTATATTTTTAACTATACTAGTAGTATGGCTCTATAGATGGCAATATGGAATTTTGTGCCCCCCAATATTTGTAATTGACACAACATCAGATCCTTCCAAAAGCTTTAAAAAAAAAAAGCTAATTTGTTCCCCGCAATATTCAGAGTTAAACTGACTCCAAAATGCTCTGGATGTGTATCATTCACAGAAAACCTCCTGCATCTCCTTGGTGTTCATGTCAAATAGCAACAGTGAACAACAGCTATGCATGTGGTTCGCAAGCTCACAAGTTCTGGGTCCGTTCTGTAGTCTCCATGCAGCATGCACAGATCTCTGATCTACACATGTTCACTCACGTGTCTACACAGGCAGTTATATTGTTAGGGCTGATCATTCGGCTTCAACCCCGTATGTTTTGAGCCGAACCTTTTGTTCCACAAAAACTGCTATTGTGGACCTTTAGCCTACATTTATTTACAACTTAGACAGGTGTGAAACGGGTTACATTAATGTCTGAATCTTACCAATAGTGTTCAGATGTCACTGAATGTAATCCAAGATTTTGCACAAACATAAATAGAACTACTAGAATAACCGTTTTAGTATTGCTTATTGCTTAGATAATTGCATATGAACAGAGATAGGTTTGACTGTAACATGCTGTATTAATGGATTGAAGCAGTACAGAAAAAGAGAAACCTGCAGAGAAAGTATCAAAGTGTACATGCTGTGTGTAACACACTGAAAAACATAAACTCAATCAATATGTGTGAGGATATTGCTGAATATTTTGTACTAACAGTGCAGGTGCTGATGTTCAGTCTTGTCTTGCTGCCAGCCCTGATAGAGCAGCTTTCACCTCAGCTCATCAGCCATATAAATGGAAGTCTGCACTGCTTGCCAGGACCAAGACTCCTTTTTTTTCTCACATGCTGTGTCTATGTCAGTAATTTTAGTCTCTGTGACAGGGTTCTGTTTTGTGATCATAAGGGCATCTGTGGTGCACACACACACACGCTATTTGCTAGTTTCTCCCTCCTTTTCTTCCTTAACACCTTGTCTTTTCTGCATTTATATCTGTCATATTTTGACAAAAGTGCACTGACAAAATGTCATAGAGGGTGGTAATTTTTCAATGATTACAAAATTATCATCAAGAAGTAATTTGTTAAAATAATGAGTGTTCAAATTTTATCAACCAGGACAGTAGTAGATTTAGCTTAGAATATGGACCAAAAACTGCAGTATCATGTGTCGACTTGTCAGACAAAAAAAGGAAAGAAACCCTGTGTGAGAAAAAACATTGTGAAATAAAGGTTAATTGAAGACAAGCTATAGACTAAAGATGGGGTAACTTAAGTTTGCACAGTTCTTGTGCAAACAAATCACTTAAAGTCAGGCAGAAACTTTCATTCTGCCAGTGATTGTGAATTACTGAGGATTAGATGTGCATGTGTCATTTAAATTCAGTAACCAAGCCACAGAGCCACTCCAACTTCTTGTTTTCTTCCCTTTTGAATCATGCTAATCATGTTATATGCCTCAGAATAGTTTCTCTTGTCTTTGGTATGTAGCTAGGAGAAGACTTAAAGGAGCAATAGTTTTAGTTTTATTAGATTTTTTGGTCACTTAGGGACAGTGGAAGGAGCTGTAAACACAATACTGACATATCACCATGTAAAGTTGTAATGATTGAACATGTTAGCAAACAGTCTATTTACACATCCAGACACAGTGTTGTGTTTCTAAGTTAAGTCCAACATTTACTCTCTTTTAGCTCTGTTTTTGGTCTCCACCAAATCCTGAGAAAAACATCTGTCTCTTTAGCTGCTAAATGCTCCACTTTGTTCACCAGCTAGTCACTAACTTTGTCTTTCTGTTGTTTGGTGCTGGACAGGTTTTCACTGAAAACAGCTGCCCACTGTTGCTGGACATACGGTTGATGGGAGCACTGAGACTGAACCAAAACAGTGAAGTTACAGACTGGTAAACCAAAAACAATAAAAGATGCTGAAAAGAAAGAAAGATGTCAGCTAAGGGGAAGTTAATTAGGCACAGGTGCTATAAATATGCCTGTCAGTTCAATAAATAAGCAATTAGCATTTAGTTGCGAACACCTGAAGATTCAGAAACTGTGCGTATATGACAAATACTTGATGAATCTGCAAAACAATGTTTTCTAATGTCCAATGTAAACTTTCTCAAATTCTTGCCGTCTACAACATCTGCATGTACAGTATGATTAAGGTTAGGGAAAGATCATGGTTATGACAACAAAAAAAACCTATGGTTAAGGTACGCTTACAGTTTGTTAACTATAAAACTGAGATTAGGGAAAGAAAATATGTGGTCAATAATAAAGGCTAACGTTGAAAATTGTATGCTAAACTCTGGTCTCAGACCTCCACACATACCATCCAATCCAATACATGAATCCCCCAATATAAACGTAATTCCAGGGAATACTGGGCTGGCTAATGACAGGTGGAAAGCCGGCCTTTCTCCATTGTCCACCTCCTCCCTTATCTCACCTGCCAGTTCCACAGAGAAACATGTTTTGTTTTGTTTTGTTTTGTTTTATTACATACTTCTCCAATCATTCTCATGTTATATTATCCTCATCCTGAGGCAGCCCTGGGGCTAAACAGTTAATGACTGTTCACACAGTGCTGGAGACACAGAGCTAACACACTGGGCAACCACAACACAGGGGAGGCTGTGTTTGCAGGTTATCCCAAACACCAGGCCTGAGGCTAGCATTCAATCAAATTCCCATTACTGGTGCTTACAACGTTTTTATCAGTGCAACTTCCATTATTCCAGGTGAGACATCTACCTGTGATGGCTATCTGTTGTATCTGAGGGCACACACACAGCACGAATTAAACCAGACACACACACAGACATGTAGACACAAACGATGTACATATTGGCACACAAGCATTCAGATGCCTAGTGTTCATTCCACTGATTGTATGCTACACAGGCTATTTAAATACAGTATAGCATAATGTGGTTACTACACCACCCCCATACCTGATAAAGTTCATTGTATCATTGACTTTCCAACATTTTTCACTGGAAGGACAGTCTAGGCAGTCTACTATCAGAGCTAGTCAGTTGCTAACTGGTCCCACTGGACCTAGCAAGAAACCACAAAGACTCGGCACACACACATGCAAACACAGACAAAAGGGATAACCACAGGCTGACATAACCATTGCTTGTTAAAGGAACTATCACATGACAGAGATAGAGTAATACACACTATCAGTGACAGATCCAAAGCAGCATGGACAGCAGCAGTGTGTCTCCAGGGCTGGAGAACTGAGATAGAGTGTGTCTTCTGGCTTTCACTCAAGACAACAGCCTGGAAATGGGAAGGATTTCTGGGAAAGGGGGACAACAGTTTGTTATAGTAACACTTTCCAAATTCATTGTATTAGCGCTCTCAAAAACAATTACAACAGTACAACAAACAACAGTTTGAATGTTTCTATGGTTACTTGTGTAGTAGGTTTTTATGTAAGAAAAAAGAGCCTGTAGTCACAAGCAGCACTGCAAGGCTGTAGGCCCAGCCTTGAGCTAAATGCCAACATCAGCATGCTAACATGGTCAAAATGACAATGCTAACATATTTATATAAAGAAATTGTTCACCATGTTCACCATCTTAGTTTAGCACATTATCATGCTAACATTTGCTAGTTAGCACTAAACAAGTAGTAGAGGCTGATGGAAATGTCAGTAGTTTTGCACATATTTGGTCATAAACCAAAGTAGGCTATTGGTGAAAAGTCAGTATAACCAAAGTTATTACAATTCATCCTGAGGGGGACGTGAGCGTCTAAATCAAACCTCATGGTAGCGCTAGAGGAAAAGTCAGAGGATCACCAAAGTCATTATAGGATCTGGGAGTCATGAATGTCTGTATGAAATTTTATGCCAATCCATCAAGTAGATGTCGAAGTATTTCACAGGATATGTGAAAACTTTGACCTGCTGGTGGCGCTAGAGGAAAAGTCAGGGGAATCACCAAAGTCATTAAGATTTATCCTTTGGAAACCATGAATGTCTCCACAAAACTTTATAGCAATCCATCCAACAGTTGTCCAGATATTTCAGTCTGGGCCATAGTCATGGTCAGAGCGACATTGCCATCCCCAGAGCCACGCCACTAGCATGGCTAAAAAGGCAGGAAGGCTACTAACAGGCCACAACATATACTGAGTGCCATCTGTTGCAATTGCCATCTGAACCCTGGTGAGTTTCACTATTTTTCCCCGGTGTCACTTCCCTGCATTGGGTGGTTGTGCGTGGCTGGGTGAGCGTCCTCTGATGTGTCACTTACTGAACATTGACAACACAGCTGGATGTTGGTTTCAGTTCATTTAGGTTAATATATAAACACAATCAGAAACTAAACCAAAATACTTCAGGGACAAGGGTTATTATCTGATGCTGCATTATTACAAGTGATGGAGTTAATAATATGATGAAGCACTACCAAACAGCTGTCTTTACACAAATGAATTATGTGAATGAACAAAAATGTTTATTTTTAAAGCCTTCACATAATTATAAAATAAATATAAAACAAATATTTTTTTATTTGATTTTATTTTTTTATCCCTCCGTAGGCTTCTTGAGTCTGTCCCAGGCATAAACACTCAGACAGTGGACAGCGTTCATCCATAAGAACCCCCCACTTGCCCCAATAATGAAATGACTGGATCAACTAAAAATGAGGAAAATGCTGTTGAAAGTGCTGAAATTGCAAGAAGACTATTATACAGTGAAGATAAAGAAACTTAACAATAAAACTGTATGACTAGCATAATTGTTAAGTTAACAATAGAGGTGGATGAATAGCTTCATTCATAATGAATGTATGCATTTTATGGGTCAAAGTGGGGTCACTTTAGGTCTTTATATCTGAAATGAAGGTTGGTAAAATGCTGGCAGAGAATGCAGTCCTCTCTTGTTCATCCTCACTGTCCAGGTCGTCCTCTGCCAGACTAAGTGGGATTTGCTGCATCTTGCATATATTGTGCAGTAGGGCACATGCAGAAATTATGTTGCAAACAGTCTGTGGGCTGTGGTGCACCTCTCCATGGACAACATGGAGTATTCTCTTCCATTTTCCAATTCACCTTTCAACTACATTCCCTGTTAAAGGATAAGGGTGGTGATTTTCTATATTTTTCTTATTGTCAACAAATCTCATGTGCAGAGCCAAACCAACAATGAACTGATCTACTAATAAGTATTATACTATCCAAAGCCTGATACATCTTATTCCTCTGTGCCGTAGACCTCCATTGTTGTCCAAAAACTATTAGCCACACCACTGCACTGGGTGACATGTTCCTTGACATGGAGGAGTTTGGGCATGTTAGTTTGTTTAGCATCATCTCCAAAGACTAACAACAGTGATCACATTTTCAGTTGGAGAGTAGTTCCGTGCAAGGCAGACACCACTGAGCATGTTCAGGAACAGCTTGTTGTGCTACATATCACAACCTCTTCACTTTAAAGTTATTCACAAAATAAAATGTAGTACAAAGTCAAGAGGTTGTGATACATACCCGCACATGCTCAGTGGCATCTGTACACAGAATTACTCTCCGGAGACTGAAAACGTGATCGCCGTTATTAGTTTTTGGAGCTAAACAAACTAATATGACCAAACTCTTCGTGATGAAGGAACATGTCACCCAGTGCAGTGTGGCTCATTGATGTGTTTTGTAATAGTTTTTGGACAACAATGGAGGTCCATGGCACAGAGGAATATTGGTTTTAGTAAAATGTCAATCAATTACGTTATTTGTCCCCAAAAGGCAATTGGTTGTGCACCAGTGCAACAGAATAAAAAAACAAGGCACATACACACAATGTATAAATATAAAACATAAAATAAATACAAAAGAAAACAGAGTACACAAGTTAAAACTATTTAAAATAATGTAACACAATATTCATTTAAATATATGAATACAAACAATATAAATATATTAGTAATGTAAAATCTTGAGGTGGTTTATGTGCTCAATTTACGTTTTCCTTGCATTTATATTGAGTTATGTTGAGTGATGGCAGAGGGGAGAAAAGGGTATCTGTTTTATGTCTGACCCCCTTGTTTTAACCTAACTGTGTGCATGTTAGCCATGATTGTGACTGTTGGTGTGAGATGTGTGAATGCACCCTTTTATTTGTTACTTTGTGAAGCAACTATATTTCTGTCAGTGTGCGCAGAGCACATCTGTATGCAGCTGGATGTCCCTGTCAAGTTTAATGGGCATGCACACTATAAGAAGATTACCAGGCCAAGTCCCTTTGGATGACATGGAGATCAGCAGAGGAAGGAGAATTTATGTTCATGGATTTCAGAAGACTGCATTCATCCCAGCAACATGTCATATGTTATTAATTTCCATTGATTGGTTAACTCAATAAATATCAATCTAATCCACATAATCTCTTCATATAAAGCAAGGAATCTGTCTGTTTGTGTGTATGTATGTATGTTTGTCCTTCGCATATCTCGAGAACCATTCATCTGATCTACTTCATACCTGGTGGATGTATTGCTGGGGAAACAAGGAAGCGCAATGTCAATGTGGTAAGTTGTTTGGATGAGTGGTTCTCGAGAAATATATAAAAATACCTCATAAACATGTGTCAGTTTGCTTCTTCTTCTGTCCATGGCGTCAATGAACAGAAATACAGACAGCGCCACTCTGCCATTGCAACCCACATTGTGGTCGGAGGTGGGATTACAATCGTAGTGTTAATGACTTGAAAAAGTTTAAGAGACTTATGCTCTACTATTGAATTGTGTAACATTACTGAGAACAAAACTTGGCATGTACATTCAAGACTTAGTGCAGGATGTCTCAGACACGTTTTGAACAAGCACTGCAGTTCATCTAACTAAAAAGCAAGGAATCTCTGTCTGTCTGTGTGTACGTATGTATGTGTCCTTCACATATCTCGCGAACCATTGAACTGATCTATTTCACTCTTGGCGGGTGTGCTGGGAACTCAAGGATGTGCAGTGTTGAATTTGGTGCAACTTGGACATGCAACATGTTTAATATTAATAAACTCTGAATAAACAAGCAAACAGTGAGCCGCTCAGCTCCGTGTCTGAGTGCAGTGGGGGCTGTTTGATATAAACACCATAACATCACAGCGGGGCAGGGATTCTAGGCTCTGACTCGACTTGTTTGGAACCGGGACAGGTTTAATAAACTCTGAATAAACAAGCAAACAGTGAGCCGCTCAGCTCCGTGTCTGAGTGCAGTGGAGGCTGTTTGATATAAACACCGTCACATCACAGCGGGGTGGGGGCTCTGACTTGCTGAGCGGGACAAAAGCACACATATCACTCAGTTAAACCACCTGAGAAAGAAGAACGAACGCACACAGGAGGAAAAAAACACAGGCGGAGGCAGTAAAACTAGCCAATAGGAGTGCAGACAGACTCAACGGGTGTATTACTGGGGACCCCAGGACGTGCACTATCGAATTAGGTGCAATCTGGACACGCAATACGTTTAATATTAATAAACTTTAAATAAAGAAGTGAACAGCAAACCGCTCAAATCTGTATTTGAGTGCAGCAGGGACTGTATGATATAAGCACCATCACATCACAGCCGGATGGGACTTACGGGCTCTGACTTGACTTCACACACTATACTGCTGAGGACCCAAGGAAGTGCAGTGTCGAGTGTGAAGTTGTTTGGACATGTGACACATTTAATTAACTTTGAATAAACAAGTGAACAGCGAGCTGCTCAGCTCTGTGTCTGAGTGAAGCAGGGAGTGTTCAGGCTTCTGGGCCCTGACCTACCGAGCAGGACAAAGGCACGCGCCCCACTCAGTTAAACTGCCCGAGAGTGAAGAACGAGCATACACAGGAGAAAAAACAGAGGCAGAGGCGGTAAAACAAGCCAATAGCAGCACAGGCACGTTAGATTGGCAGCAGAATCAACCAATGGCTCTGCAGACTGTCTTCAGCATGTCAGGGAGACCAGAGACAAGGCGGGACACGAGTCTGGACGCTCTTACCCCAAGTCTAGACAGAAAGCATGGTGTTAGCAGATCAGTAGCCGCAGAGTCACTACACAGGAGGTGTTCAGGTAGATGGTTGAGCGTAGGTCACCCGTGTTTTGGAAGCACTCAGAGCTGAATACACTATGACTGTAGTCACACGCATAACATAAAGGAAATACTTCAAAACCTTGTCTCATATGTTCCGAGACTATGGCAATTGTGAGGCGCCACTACAGACAAAGCACAAATCTTTGGAGCAAACATACTCACTCAAATACAAACTGCAGGCACAGAAAATAGGAACGATCTACACCCAATATGATCAATTCACTTTATTTAATTTATTTTAGGATGCACATTATTTTAGTTTTTAAATGTAACCCTTATGATAGGCTACTTGAAATGAGAAAAGAAAATGTATTTACTATTAAAGTACTTATTATTTATAACATTTGTGTGTAGAATATTAGTTTTTTCATGTTGTTGGTGTATATACTCATTCACAACTCACATCAACTGTATTAATGTTTCTATGCGTTGCGGCTGGAAGCCAAGCAATCGGCCCGTTCCGAACAGGCATTGCAGTAGTAGTTACAAATGAGATGCCAACCTCTGGCAGTAATGAGACCTACACATGTACAATGCAATTTATAAGTGTTTTTAAGCTACAGTATTGTTTCACGTTATGGCTCTATATTACTGTGGATGAGAAGTAATCATGCTTTGTTTAAAGTGCAGATGCGTGCACTCATTTTTATTTTGGGGGTATTTTCGACAATATTGAATCAACAATGAGTAGATGATACTGTAGCTCTGTTTGTTCACAGTCTGGCCAGTTTTAGAGTGCCAAAAAAATCTGGCAGGACTGAAAATAAAGCCACTAGTCTGCATGCCAGGATGTCTCATTTTCCCATCAAACATAAAGAGAGAGCACAAGCAAAACAACAAACAATATGTCGCTGTCAGAATACTTAATTACATCTTTCTGTCATTTACACACAGGCTTCCTGACAGCCTGAGGACAAGAGGCTCTGTGCACTTGGATGTACAGTACAGAGTGGCCTCCTCTCATCGCAGAAAAGGACTTGCTGAATATTTCATACCCTTAATTCTGCAGCAGTCACACCATTCTGCACTGGAAGCAGTCTCTTCCAGTGCCGAAGGGCTAAAGGAAACAGACAGCAGCTGGATATCAGTTTTAGGTTAAGCCACATGAGAATCAAATATATGATTGTCATCAAATCCACTGTTATTTTGCCAGTTCATATTTTGTTTAGGCACTAAATAATGTGTTTTCAGTTTTATAAACCCATCCACCATCCACCATCATCACCAACATCCACACTCCTGCTTTCACTGAGGACTGGTTGGCTGTTTAGACGCTGGAGTGTTCCAACACGCTTGGAATGTATAAAACTATGTTTTGTGACATAAAAAACTGATTTATGCACTGACTTAAGCATTACATAGATATTAGTCAAAGTATTAAGGACAGTGATATGATATTGTCTCTGTAGAACGGCCTTTTAGCTTTAATCTGTTGGCACTGTAGTGCCCACACTCATATCACAACAGAGTACTAGGGCCACTGTTAAGAAAAAAAATCTGAAATATTGAGAATAAAGCCAAAATATTTTGAAAAAAAGGTTGTTTTGAGAACAAAATGACAAAATGTTGTATGATTGAGTAGATTCATATTTTCACTTTTCCTGACAGTCATATATATATATATATATATATATGTGTGTGTGTGTGTGTGTGTGTGTGTGTGTGTATGGGATGTGCAGAGGGCCCAGTATTTGTATTTGTATCTGTATTTGTTGATGCAGCAAAATTATTTGTATTTGTATTTGTATTTGAATAAAAGTGGAGGCTTAAAAATACTGTTTTTGTTTTTATTATGCTTTTAATTTTACAAAATTAAAGTGTTACAATAAGTGGTCATAAACAAACTACCTTATGAAAGAGGTCCCCATAACAGGTCTTGAACTGGAGTCTATTTATACACCTATAACACAGAGACAGCACACTGTCACATGTAACGTATAGGGAAGAACTTCAAAGGCGATTCTTGCTTTGCACTTTTCATTTATTGCCTTTTTTTTACAACCTAACTTTGTGGAAAGGAGAAGGGGAACAACAGGTTATGGAGTATGAAGTGTGTCAGTAGCTCAGCTGCTCACTGATGTCCATTGTAGGAAATGTGTGTCATGTAGCAGGTGGATGTGATTCCTCTCGTTGAGACCTGCTGATAGATGTAGGAGCAGAGGACAGAGACTGAGATAGCAATGTAACCCACCTGTGCGCTGCTATTGGACATGTTTTTGTTTTTTTCTTCCCAAAAACAAATAATTTTTAGAATATTTGTATGAAACAAATATTTGTGAAAAACCCACTATTTGTGCTTTGCTGAATAATGTATTTGTATTCAGGCACACCCCTAATATATATATATACATATATATATGACATGTGACATCTGACATGTTTTCAAATGGTATGTTTTACAAGAGAAAATGCTGAAGATTGTGTGTGTTTTTATATATCATGGACTTCTGCTTTATGTACCTATGCATAAACTTGTGTGTGGATTTGGTGTCAAATCAATAATTCTCAAAGACCAGCCCCTGACAGCACATTCAGTTAAGCAGCCTCTCTCATCATTTCTGCTGTACATTAAAGCTGAGTATCCCCTCTGTCTACCAGCATGCAGTGAAGATTTTACTGCTCTTCCCAATCACACACCTTTATGAAGCAGTTTTCTTCTTTATGTCAGACACAAAAGCATGTGAGTAGAATGGATATGAGAAACAACCCCACTCCACTACATTTTTTCATGCCCAAGTTTCTCAGTGGTGAGTGGTGGGGTGAGGTTATTAGAGGCATTGATAGCTTAATAAAGTCTCGCTCTCTTTCTTCACCCCCCCCGTCCCTCCCTCCCTCCCCCCCCCCCCCCCCCCCCCCCCCAACCCCCCCCCCAACCAGTGACCAGTGACTGGCATTTTATCCTCTCAGCTTTGCATGACCAGAACCTACCACCTACTCAGGTAAGCATAGGGTGAGCTAGATAGATACAAAGAATTAACAAGATAACACAATAACAAAGTGCATTAATTTAAATTTCCTCAGTTACTGTTGTCCATTTTAATAAACACAATAAAACATAAATTAACATAATTTTGTCCTTATGGGTGTGTGGGTTTTACAACCTATTTGAGTTATATATTGTCTGTTATTAATGATTTTTATCAATAAAAAAATACAACATAATTTACTATAGAACAGTTCAACCCTTCCTGCCACAATGTCACAGAGCTCAATCACCTACAAGGTGGGTTTCCATCCACCCTTTTTTATGCACTTTATTTGCACATAAAAAAACATGAGTGAAAATGCTGGAAATTCAAAAGAAGTTTAAATATATATAAAAAAAAGGTTTAACACTTGGATGAGGTGATAAAGTTCACGTATTGATAAAAGCTAAATGTGAGAAAGTGCAATGGAAATAGATTTAGTGAAAAAATGATGTCATACAGGAAGCATGTGACTTAAATTTCCCTAAGCTCTCTTCTCTATCTCCAGGCAGCATTCAATACGTGTCTGTATAACTGACACAGTTATCAAAACGCTTCCAAAAGCAATAAACTGTCGTGTTGCTGTTCTCTCAATCATGCTCTCCATCACCAGGATGTGTATCACGTTTTCCATCGCTTCAGCTTTGACTGTCACTCTGTTAATGATGTCATCACGTTGCTTCATCTTCTTCTTTTTGTGGTTTACTGCACTCGACAGGAGAATGGATGGACATTTGGATGGAAACCTGGCTACAGTTTAGAGAATCTGATGATGTACATCTGTTTCCACTATCACTGATTGAGATACATCAACATCACAGCAATTACAACAAAAACACATCATACAGCACGCAACTTTAACAAGCTTGTCTGCTGTAATAAAAAATAAAAAAAACTCAAGGTTCACTTACTTAGTAATTCCCGAAGCTTTCAGCCATATCTCATGGCCTTCTTGAGTGAATGGCACTTCATGAGGACAGGTGTCATCATGACCTAAGTACAAGTGGCCCTGTATGAAGGCAGATCTTTACATTTGTCTGTGTTCAAGGATGGTTTTTGGCATCAGTAAGATTTAATTAAAAGCTTTGGAAAAAGATAGTTAGACCTTGAGTTAAGATTATTATTTTGTCAAATAAAGGACATGGTTCAAATGTAAAACTGTGAGGGATACCACTGACAGCAACAACAACTACATGCCTATAACAGGAGTAAAACAAGTCTAAGAGTCTACAGCCAAGCATCTCTGTGAGGCTGCTGTAGATAAATACATCAGCATCAGCATGCTAGCATGCTCACAATGATGCTAGCATGTTGATGTTTAGCAGGTATAATGTTTACCATGTTCACCTTGCTGGTTTAGCATGTTAGCATGCTAACATTTGCTGGTTAGCACTAAACACAAAGTACAGCTGAGGCTGATGGGAGTGTTGTTAGTTTTTTGGTATTTGGTCATCAACCAAAGTATTAGACAAAATTAAATTTTGACTTGATGATGGTGCTAGATAAGAAATCGGCAGATCAAAGTTATTACAATCCACACTTTGCCAACCATGCTGCTAGCATGGCTAAAAATATCAAAATCACCTGGATGACACAGCAGAGATTGTTTTCTTTAGAGAAATATTGCTCGTTATAGTGATTACATAGAGTATAGAGCAGGAACATGGACAAGTGTTGTATAGTTTTTCTATGGACATTAATTTTGACATTCTGTCAAAAGTCATTTTCAATCCACATTATCTTAAGCTCAGTTTTATAAAACTTCTGCTGTTTTCCTCAGATGGATAATGCAGCCTTCCATCACTTAGGGCGTTTTCACACCTGCCTGAGTTTGTGAGTTTGTTTAATCATGTTTTGGTCCTGTTGTTTTATAATCTAAGTATCTTTAAGAACACTAATCGCTTTGCATGATCGTTAATATAAAGGGCGGCTGTGGCTCAGGAGGTAGAACGGGTCATCCACTAATCGGAAGATCAGCGGTTCGATTCACGGCTCCTCCAGTCCACATGTCGATGTGTCCTTGGGCAAGACACTTAACCCCGAATTGCTCCTGATGGCTGTGCCATCAGTGTGTGGATGTGTATGAATGATTAGATTGCCTCGGATGGGCAGGTTGGGACCTTGCATGGTAGCCCCTGTACCATTCAGCGTATGAATGAGTGTGAATGGGCAAATGTGATTCGTAGTGTAAAAAGCGCTTTGAGTGGTCGTAAGACTAGAAAGGCGCTATACAAGTACAGTCCATTTACCATAAATCAGTCTAAATTGACACTGAAAATGAGTATTAAAAGAAAATATTTGCATATCTGGGTGGTGTGATATTATTATAAAACAACATTCATCACCTAATATGATAACCCATGTTATTTAAATGACCAAAGTAGCCTAAATACTACAAATGGGCAATAATAAGCCATAATAATAACAATAACTGCACTTATAGGTGATTTAATGTCGCAACAAAATCAACACGACAAAGTCAAGCACACAATTTCACCTAATCGATTATTAATTTAGGCATTTCAACAATGTGTGAGGCTGATGGGGGGTGTCCCGCAGGCCATCATCCTGCTGCCCGACTCTACTGCACAGACTCTGGCTCCAAATGATGTCACACAAGAAAAATGGCAGCTCCCGGAAAGGAGATATTTTGGCTTCACTTTTGCATAGCGGCAGGAGCGATAGTTGTCTATATTTATGTACAGTCAATGGTAGGTAAACGCAAGTGTCTATTACACTGTATGCTGGTGTGTGTGTGTGTCGGTGTCACTAGTGTCAGTTATATGTGGGATGATGCCGATGTGAAACTGTAGCAGGGTAAATTAAAGTGTGGCGGCCCAACACATTGTTCTCTAGACGTTGCCTTGAAGTGCGTTCAAATGTGCCATTCTGCTCGCACGTTTTGGCCTGGTATATGGCCCAAACGATGACCGCAATTATGAAGAAATGCAAATTCTGCTGATGGTCCATTTTATCCCAGAAGGAAAACAACCTCTCCTTTCTCCCCCCGCCAAATCCACGAGATTTCTGACTAATGGACAGACCGACAGCTCCCATGTGGCTTTTGTTGATACATTTTGGTTCGCTTAAAATTTTGCTATGTGAAACCAAACCGAACCAAAGGAAAAATGCAACAAAGTAGCAACTCAACCACCGATTCAGACCAAAGCAAATGAACTATAGGTGTGAAAACGCCCTTAGTTTGTCTCTATCCAAAACAAAAGATGTGAGAGTTTTTCACACAATGCTGCCAATAATTTCTGGTACAAAGAATAATAGGAGGGGAGGGATGTGAAGCTGAGGTTCCTACTGAAGAGTGCAGTAATTACAGCACTTTAGAGCTGCGCTGAGATTGAGTAATAAAGAGCGTTGCGGCTAATTCATGGTAAACACATGCACACACACTTATACACACACATACACAGATGTTATTGCTCTCTGGGAGAATGAGTCAGTCTGGCCAGGAGAGAAAAGAGAGGAGGTAAACAAATAAATGACAAACAAAGGGATGCAGGGGTTGCAAATGACTGGACTAGAGGGGCGGGAGAGAAGTTGAAGATAGGAGTCGGATGGGAAGAAGAAAGTCATTAGATAGAGGACGTGTAAAGGAGTGTTGTCTGCCCTATCAAGTTAGATTCCTGCTGTTCCTGCATGGCTTCAAAGTCAGCAAGATGAAATGAAGTGAGCGGGGGAGGAAGATGAGGGAGAAGTAAAGGGAGGTGGAAGAGGAAGGTGGAAAGGTTAGAGTTGTAATTAACCTTCAGAGTCAGCATCACTCTGGAAAAAACAGCCCAACTCTCTGTAAGAGTACAGCTTTGTTTAACCTTGTCTGTAGCTTTCTCTGCACTTTGTTCCTCTCCTTGAAGATACTAGACTGTGTCACTACTGAGGGAAAGGTTTAGTTTAGGAGGTTCAGATTTATTTTCTATTCCACTTCTTCTTTTCACCTGCCTTGAACTTATGTCAGCTGCTTTTGAATTTATTCACATTCAGTGAATCTCAGAATGCTTTTAAATCCAAACTAAAAAACTTTTACTCTATGTACTTCCAGTTTCAGCACACAGTAACAGCGTACATTTAGATGGTATGACATTTACAGTATAAGCAGGAGGATGATTTATATCAGTTTACTCAGTGCTGTAAACTATTTTAATCAGCACATCAATAATGGATCCATATAAATTGTCCGATGTTGCTCATAGCTCCATGATAGGACACAAAACCTAATAGTTGTTTTAATTAATAGTTCGACACTTTGGGAAATACACTCATTCACTTTCTTTCTGAGTCAGAGACAATTTGCCATATTTGTGGACAAGTCCACCAGTCTTGCCTAGCTAAATTGCATATTGAGATCCAATTACAATGTGGGCGCAATTGATATAACAAGAATTCACTTTAATACCAGACAATATATACAATTACAGATTACACGTTAATACCAGATGTAAATGGAGCCCAAGAGTCTGAAGCCATGCTAGCATTTCAATCACAGCAGAGGTTGGACATTGTACTAATGGGGACCTAGAAACAAACCAGTACTCCCATGCTGGTGTAAAACTACTTGACCCCAAGAACCCCAAAAACACAACTTTATTTAGGAAAAGGCACCATGTGAGGATAAGAAAAAATAAAATATAATGGCCGTAAAACCATAGACTGTATAAAAATATGGACGTAGTTACCGTGACGTTACCCGTTGGTTTCTGAAGAGCAGTTTTGAAACTCAAAGCGAGCCGCTCCGGCTGTCGCCATCTTGGCAGTGCATGATGCTGCCTAACACCTAGCCAATCAAAAATGGGCAAAGAGGCGGGCCGAATGACTGAAACAAGCCACCTAGCGGCTGGTGGACCTGTCACTCAAAGCAGCCATGTCCTTCATTATGCATAATTTTACAGCTTAATAAAACTTAAACTTGGGGGTCAATGGGGAATGACTCACTTTTTTAGGTTTACTGCAGGTGCAATAAACCTACATACTACCAGGAATACCTCACTGCAGCTCAGCGATAAACATATTCCAAAAAGAATGTAGAAGAAAAGACTAACTTTGGAAGATTCCTTGATTTGGTTTACTCTGCTGAAGTGTCATATTACTGTAGCTTTTGAGAACATTTTACCACAAAGCAAGGACTGTGGATTTTGTCCCCAGTCTCTTATGTTGGAGTCATGCTACACAGGGATCGCCTCACGGCCTGTATGGAGATGAATAATGAGAACCTGTAACTCTCTTCTTTGCTTCTACTTACAATGTACATACAGCATGTGAGTGAAGTACTAAGATAGATTTCAATCTTCATGTCTAATAGTCTATCGTGAGCAGATGCCCATATAAAGATATGAGATAAATATGACTACCTCCATTATAGCTCCTCTGTTGCTCAGTTTACTATAATCATCCGGCTACATTTTGGATCTCTACTCTGAGCTTTGGATGCTCCATCTACCCATTATCCTGCTGCCCACATGCACAATCACACACACCTCCAAGTACCCTCTGAACACCTTTAAACATTGTTTGGGTCTCACAGGCATCAGCGTAGTGATGTTTTTTTTTATTTATCTGTTTATTTCTCAGTAAAAATGGGCTGAATGGGGCAGTCAGCGCCATCTGTTACTGTTGAGGCTGATAGCTGCTCTCATGGGCTGGGACTGAGGTCCACTCTGCTGACACACACACACACACACACACACACACACACACACACACACACACACCTTTTGTAACGGGACAGTAGCAGTTTTTGCTGTGTTACACATGTACCCACACAGACCAGCACACACACATACAAACATTTCAGTCTGAGCTAATATGTAATTTAACATCACAATAGTAATACTACTTAAAAGTTTGGTAATCTGTCAACTCAGATCAAATCAGAAGTGAGGAGTTCAGGGGTTATTTTGGATTCTGATCACCCGAACCCAATCAGTATTACTGAAACAGCTTCTTTGATTTGAAAAACATTGCTTTGACCCTTTTTGACCGCAAATATGCAGAAAATATTTAATGCATTATTCTTAGCTGATCCAGAACTCTGCAGCACATTACGTCATTTTTAGCTAAGCTGCACTGGCTTCCAGTATCTTTTAGAATGGCTTTGAAAGTTTTGCTAATTCTGGTAAACGTTCTTGAATCGTAAAGGTTTGTTATCTTATCCTGTGTACTTTTTCATTATTTAATTTCAATGTTTGCATACACATTGACAATTCAACTACCCACAGGGCTTAAACTTGAGACTAAAATTTCAGATGCTTTAAGCTCTTAAAGCCTTTTCAGCTTCATCTTTAACTGTCACTTCAACTGCTTTACAACATCTCGCAACAATTTACATTTTGAAACCTTTTTACAGAGTGTACACCTGCAATTTTTCATTTTTATCCTTTTCATTTTTTTCTGTTCTTTTTTTGTGTGAAGCACATTGAATTGCATTGAATGCATGAATAGTGGAATATAAATGAAATGTATTTTACTGTCATTTATTTTCATCATATGAATACATCAGAATATTCAACCCAGTCTTACAATCTGCGTACAAATAACATGATTTTACTTTAGTGTAAAGTTGTGTTATTTGTACGCAGATTGAAGAGACTGGGCTGGAATATTTCAGGGTTTTGTCAAGCCTTTTCATGAACGTTTGTTAATTCCAGTTGTTAATTGTGCAGATCTTTGGCTTCTGGATAAGTGTGATGTAACATATGATTTAGGGCCATAATCTGTTCTTAATTTTTGATTTCAACAGAATACATGTTCTCTGAGGATTTTTTTCCCTTTACCTTAATTCTGCTCACTAAGTAATACCTTGATTGCTCTCTGCTGAGGTGAAATGAAGAGGAAGGAAATGAAAGCTGAAGGGTGAAGAGGTGGGCAGTCTGAAACTGTGTGGAAGAGACAGAGTAGCATCTCTCGGCAGTGTGCTATTACTTTCCCCAGAAACACTTAGAAAATATTTTTTTATTTCAATTTCTGCAATAATGTAATGGCAACCAATCAAAACAGTGCTCTCACTTTTTTATTTGCGCTTATCTAAAACCCATACTCCATCTTCTGATTTGTTTTCCTTATTGCCCTATCACGCTTAGCTGTGTAGATGGCAAATGGTAGAAATGACTTGGGCTGGAGTATCCCCAAATCGATTTTCTCAGACAGAAATGCATTTCCATTCTGGGCAGAGCTACAGCAGGAAAAGTGAGTGGTGGCACATGGAACAGAAAGAGGTGGCTGTGATTCACTGGTAAGCAAACCCGGATTCAGTGCATTCAATTTTTTTTGTTTTTTACAGTGATAGAGATGATAGATAGGGGGGGATATAATATGTGAAAATTGAGATTCAGTAGTTTTAAGGCACAATCAGTATTTCTGACAATATTAGTATTTCTCAGGAAGTGTTCTACAGCATAAATCTGGCAATGTGGTGATAGCAAATCTGATGTTAAAGGAATAGTGCATTGATTACCTTTCTTCTTGACAGTGAGATGAGAGGATTGATATCAAACTCATGTTTGTGCATTAAGTACTGACCTGGAGTCAAGATGTGGTTAGCCTCGCTTAGCATAAAGTCTGAAAGTAGGGGGGAAACAGGTCCAAAGAAATGTCAAAACAACACTTGTCATGGTTATGAAACTGGGTTGCAAGACCCTCTCAGGTCATGCACACCAGGCTGGAGCAAAAAATGTGGAGCAGACCTTAAATTGAATGAACTGGATTCATGTGAGCAATAACCAAGTAAGAGTACCAATGCTACTTATGCTAGCAAGGCTATCGATTTTCAGGTAAGCAAGAATTACATTAGCAATCTCTGATGATTGGTGAATGATGATGATGATAAAGATGATTTCATATCGAATATCCTCAGTCGCATATTCTTGCAAATCTAAAATTAAATGAGCAACTTCACATTTTACAATCACAGGTTATAAAATGCCAAAACAGTAGTCAAACACACCAAATTACCCACAACACAATGCTCCTCCGTAGCCCTCTGCTATCAAAAACTGACAAAAAAAACCCCCCAAAACATTATTTCTCAGAATCAAAGGAGGAATAATTAAAACTGTCTTAACATGAACTATTAATTATCATATTGTTGAGTTATCAAGGACAGTTTCGTGTTCTTGTGTTGAGAAATGTTAAAGATATTATTAAAAGAAAATCTTAACACAGTGTCAGTGAGGAAAATACCTCCAGGCGGGTCCTCCGGTCAGCCAATCACAAGCTTCAAATACTGGATTTCAAATTTGATTCATCCCCGGAGCGCTCTAAAATCTATGTTTTTTATTGAAAGAACATCATCAGTTACATAAAATAACACAAATGACAAAACAGCTCAGATAACTACTGTGAGAGGTAATGGGAAACACACATTGTCATATTAATCCCAATGCTGATTTAAACTTATGTTAACCAAGTATGTTTTATATGCCTTGTTCAATTGAGAAGTGATATCGAAAGATCATGTCCTTTGCTTGCCACTGTCGCTGTCAACAGGATGAGTTATGCAACAATAAGTGGAAGTTAAAAGTTCACTGTTTTCTGAGTATTGTGTCTGCAGACGCATAAGCAAGAAAGTAGAAGTATGTGGTTAGATATGTGGATTAAGAGCATATAGAGAACTAGATCAAACCAGACTGAGGGAGACAGAAATAACCTTAAGCGTGGGTGGTGAATTGGGGTAATTGGGTGTATCTATTGTTTGGGGTCCAAACAATAGATACACCCAAAAAGGGGGTGAAAACAAGGTATAAAATGCTCTGGCACGTAGACAAAAGCTCAGAACACAGGGCGCTTTGCCAAATGCAGGTTTTTCTGTGAAGTGTTCTCCGAAGATCTTCGATAAATAAATTCAGCTGATACAAAGACATTACTCGACTGTGGTTTCGTTCCTCTCGCATCAACCAACTCGGGGAGGTTGCCTGAAAGGCGGGGGACGCGGGGGCTTCGGGAGAGGCGGATTCGGCGGTGGCCCGCGCCAACAAAGGGAGGAGGGATGCTACATCTGTGGGGACCCCAATCATTGGTACAAATCATGTCCCCTCAAACAAGGATGGCAGTCCGGTGGACCACAACCTCCACAGGGACCCCCTAGAGGCAGGGGATACCAAGGTCCAACTGGGTCTGGGCGAAGTGGTGCAGCAAGGCAGATGGCCGTCGCCAGGGGAAGAGACCCATGGGACGGTTGGGTCAACCAGGATTGACACACCCCACAGGAAGACCTGAACTGCACGGTCGCGGCAGAACCGATGCTGCTCGTCCGGGTCAAACGACAAGATCTGCCATTCCTGGTCGACACAGGGGCCACGTGCTCCACCATGAACACTTCCAGACCAGGAACATTATCGAACAAGACAACAACTGTCATGAATTTTTCTGGGGAATCACAGACTCTGCCATACACCAAACCCCTCACCACAACAGTGGGGAGACAGACTGTAAAGCACCCATTTGTATTCTCACCCACTGTGCCTGTCAACTTACTGGGGAGAGATCTGCTCATCAAACTTGGCGCCTCCATTCTCTGCAGCCTGGATGGGCTGAAGGTCACACTGCCAGATGGCATGACACTGCATTGCAACGCAGGAACAGGACAGGGGCAATATCTCATAAGCCCCATAGAGGAGCAACAAGCCGAGATTTATTGGGGACGGCTACTCCCCGACACACCTGAACACAAAGGCATCCTCTCTGCCTTCATGGCGTGGAAACCCTGGATCGCTTCTCTTGAGCCTTACATGCCTCCCCTCGACCCCCCACATGTCACCCTGTTCTATGACAGAAACCAGACAGAATGGTACCAAGAACAATTTCAGGAGCAGTTAGCAGGACAGGAATGGCAAATAGACACTTGTGATTTGTATATAGCGCCAGAGGGTGTAGCTGCAGCAGTGCACCTCAACGCAGACCAGAAGCCATGGTACAGGATGAATGATGAAGCCGTTCCACACGTCTCTCTGGCGCTTCACCCTGAACATGAGGCTAGGGAGCTGGGGGGCATGGTCAAAAGAGCTGTGCAGTCTACAGATTGGCAGAACACCCAAATACCCTCAGTTAGTTTTTCACAATCTAGCAACACATACAGGATAAAAGTCACCGCTGTCGATCATTGTCTGTTAGAGGCGACGCAAATCTCTAGACATCATGGCAGGGAAAGAACAGACCATCCGGATGCAGCAGGTGTAATTGAAGCCATGCCATCACACTTGTGGGTTCAGGGGCCAACGGATGTTGGGTTTGTGAGTTGTCAACCTATCACATTCTCTGTTAAAACACTCAAACCTCTCTGGATTTACCAATACCCCCATAAACCACAAGCTGAGGAGGGCATTGCTGATACCATAGAAGGATTATGGTCCCAGGGAGTGTTAGAGCTCTCCTCCTCAGAGTGGAACACTGGCAGAATTGGATTCTGCCAGTTGAAAAGAAAGGGACAGGTAAATACCGTATGGCGCATGACCTCAGAGCAATCAATAACATCCTGTTGACACCGACCGTCCCAGTACCTAACCCCTATGTCGCTTTAACTAACCTGTCTCCTGAACACTCCTGGTTCACCTGCATCGACTTAGCTAATGCGTTCTTTTGTCTTCCTCTAGCTGAGGAATGTAGAGACATTTTCTCGCTCACGTACAAAGGACAACAGCTCAGGTACACCAGATTACCACAGGGGTTCGCTCTCTCGCCTGGTTTGTTTAATCAGGTGCTCAAAGACGTATTACTCACCTGTCCACTGCCGGAAAGTGTAACACTAGTGCAGTACATTGACGACCTCCTGTTAGCCGCACCAACCGCCCTCTCCTGTTTGGAGGCCACGCGTGTATTGCTTCTTCATTTGGCACAGCATGGGTTCAAAGTCAGTAGAACTAAACTACAGGCGGTCAGGAAACAGGTCTCTTTCTTAGGCCAAGTTATTTCACAACAGGGTGCAGGCCTGTCACCCTCGCATCGTGCCAACATACTTCACCACCCACAGCCTCGTACAGTCAAAGACATGCTGTCGTTCCTTGGTCTGACCGGATACAGCAGAAATTACATCCCAAATTACACAGGGCTTACGCAGCCCTTGCGAAACACTATAAAAGAGGCTGGGATGTGTAACCTCTCAGCTCACATAAATTGGACGTTGGAAGCCGAAGAAGCATTCATCAACCTCAAACAGTCTCTAGCAGCTGCAGCAGATTTGGCGACACCAGATTACACTGCACCATTCCATTTGGATGTTTCTGGAACAGGGAAAGTTGTAAACGGCGTCCTGTTCCAGAAAAAAGGGGGAGGTAGACAGGTATTAATGTACGCCAGTGTCATGCTAGACAACATGGAACAAAGACATCCCACATGCACACAATATGCGGCCGGATTGGCAAAACTGATTCAAAAGACAGCTCACATAGTGATGGGACATGGCCTACAAGTACTGACAACACACGACGTAGTAGCATACGTCAATTCACAAGCATTCACCCTCACATCGCTGTGCCAGCAAAAACTAAGCAGAATACTCGACGCTCCAAACATCACGTACACTCATGAAGGCATCAATATGGCAGACAGAATAGGGACTGGAGAACCACACAGGTGTACAGAGAGGGTCTGGGTAGAGCTTAAACCTAGAACATACCTGCAGGCGGAAGCCATAGAAGGGGGAAGGAACTACTACACAGACGGGTGTTGTTATAGAGATGAAAAAGAGGGACTCAAAGCAGCATACGCGGTAGTGGAGGAGCAGGAAGGAGGGTTTCAGGTGAGAGTGGCAGGGAGGCTGCAAGGACAACAATCAGCACAAAGAGCAGAAATTAGGGCGCTGATCGAAGCTCTGAAAGCAGGGGAGGGAGACATTGTAAATATTTATACAGAGTCAGCATATGCAACAGGAGCCGTGCATGTAGAACTAGGACAGTGGCTGAGAGCAGGGTTCCTGACAGCCACTAACAAACCAATAAAGCATGAAGAGGAGATGAAAGAATTAGCGGAAGCCTTAATGTTACCATCTCAGGTGGCGGTGATCAAGTGCAAAGGCCATGACACCAGTAGAAGCCAGGTAGCACGAGGAAATGCAGCAGCAGACAGGGCTGCAAAGGAGGCCGCGGGATATACTGACAGGGCAATGTTAGTAAGAACAGAAGACGAGGAAAGGTTAGACATGAGCCTAGAAAATGTCTCCAAGATGCAGAGACAAGCCTCGCCACAAGAGAAAATTATGTGGGAAGCGAGGGGGGCGGTAGAGAAAGACGGGGTATGGAGAAGCACTGACGGAAGGTTAATTCTGCCCCCCGGTATGAGGAGCACCGCTCTAGAGGAAGCCCATGGGGTAGGTCATGTAGGAGTAGCTCAGATGATGAGAAATCTGAAACATTGGTGGCACCCATTTATGAAGGAAATGGCAAAAGAAATGATACAGACATGTGAAGTGTGTAGCAGACACAACCCCAGAACCACCATTAAACCAGAAGCAGGAAGGTACCCTCTGATTACTCAGGCAGGTAAAGAGATCGTTATCGACTATACAGACATGATTGAAGCGCACAAAGGCTATCGGTATGTACTCATGTGTGTGGACGCTTATACAGGTTGGCCAGAGGCAATTCCCACAAAAAGAGAGGACAGCCAATCAGTAGTGAAGTTCTTGATCAATCAATACATATCAAGACACGGGTTTCCCGAAAAGATAAGATCCGATAATGGGACCCACTTCAAAAACCAAGACCTACAAAAGGTAGAAAGTCTGCTGGGCCTAAAACACGCTTTCGGTACGGTCTACCACCCCCAGTCTCAGGGAAAGGTGGAGCGAATGAATCAGACTGTAAAAACACGGTTGGCCAAAATATGTGAACAGACAAAACTCAACTGGGTTGATGCCCTGCCACTAGCCTTAATGTCTATCAGAGCATCAGTTAACCAGGGTACGGGACACACACCATTTGAGCTACAGACCGGTAGGATGTTTCCAGGTCCTGGGGAAAGAATGATAGGAGTAGCAGAAACTGAGAACATAATACCCGCCAGGACCTACTTTAATGATCTCCAAGCTTTGCTTTCAGAATACTCCACCCAGGCCCTCCAGAAGGATCAGGGCCAAGAGAGAGCAGAGGTGGTGCCCACAGCTGATTGGGTTCGTTTGAGAGTCATCAAGCGGAAGTGGTCAGAGCCAAGGTGGACTGGCCCATATCGAGTCACAGAGAGAACATCCCACGCGGTCCGCTTGCAAGGTAAAGGGGACACCTGGTTCCATTGGAGCCAGTGCACAGCAGCAGAGGAGCCTAGGAGGTCGCAGAGACAGGTCCAGGGGGACCTGTTGAACCAGAGCTCAGGACCGGCTGGTCCTGAGACCGAGCTTTCCAAGAAGGGGGCAGAATAATCCCCTGGAAAGCTCATTGGGGACGTAGGGCAGTCTACCCCTAGGTCCCGAAGAGGAGAGATCACGCACCCTCCAACCAACGACAGGAAGAACTATATGCAGCTCATACCAAGACGAGTGAGAGAAAGAGCCCTAACCCTAACGAACTATCAGGCAGAGTTTAAAAGGGCTCCTTGAAGAGAGTCCCTTGGGGCTGAAAGATTTGGAAGGTCCATATGGGGCAGATGAGTGATCTCTTTAGTAGAGATCAAAAGGGGGAATTGTGAGAGGTAATGGGAAACACACATTGTCATATTAATCCCAATGCTGATTTAAACTTATGTTAACCAAGTATGTTTTATATGCCTTGTTCAATTGAGAAGTGATATCGAAAGGTCATGTCCTTTGCTTGCCACTGTCGCTGTCAACAGGATGAGTTATGCAACAATAAGTGGAAGTTAAAAGTTCACTGTTTTCTGAGTATTGTGTCTGCAGACGCATAAGCAAGAAAGTAGAAGTATGTGGTTAGATATGTGGATTAAGAGCATATAGAGAACTAGATCAAACCAGACTGAGGTAGACAGAAATAACCTTAAGCGTGGGTGGTGAATTGGGGTAAAAAAAATGAAGGAGGAAGACAGCTCCTTTTCTAAGAAATGATAGCCAAAGAGCCAATTGGGGTCCAAACAATAGACACACCCAAAAAGGGGGTGAAAACAAGGTATAAAATGCTCTGGCACGTAGACAAAAGCACGTAGACAAAAGCTCAGGGCGCTTTGCCAAATGCAGGTTTTTCTGTGAAGTGTTCTCCGAAGATCTTCGATAAATAAATACAGCTGATACAAAGACATTACTCGACTGTGGTTTCGTTCTTCTCGCATCAACCAACTCGGGGAGGTTGCCTGAAAGGCTTCCTCAACACTACACTATGCAAAGACAATTATTCAACAACATTCAGGCTGCGTGGTTTCAGCGATAGCAGCGTCCATAGCAACCACCAGAACAATGTTAGAAAGCCTGAAAAAATCTTCATAATAAGTAACAAACATCATATACATGCACTGAACAAAGATTATGAAAATAAAATGTACATTTCTTACTAGAAATGTTATCAAAACACATTTTAATGCCGAAATTATCTTAAACTATTGCATTTTCCACTGAGAAAAGGAATGGCAGCCATTTTTTTGTTGTCGTAGACAGAAACTTGACAGTCATGTGACATGGACGCAGGCCAATAGAGAAGAATAGGACAAAAAACCGTAGGCATCTCACAATTTTAGAGCCGTTATTGTGAAACTAATACGTTTTGCACTGTGGACCAACGTAGCTATTATGCATTTTGATGTGAGACCGGGTTGCTCCATGATGACAGTAAACACCAGGTTTCATTTGTGCTCCAGCTGTGAGTCATTTCTATCCAGCTGATGAAACAGCTTTTTGGCCTGCAGCCTCAGTGCTTCCTCAGCTCCACTCACAACCAAACAAAAGAGTGCATTTCCTCCTGTTGTTTCTATAGTACAGTAAATTATTTGTAAAATAGTGTAGTGAAATAATAATATCAATAACTTATTGTCTGTATAGAACTTTAACTATAGTAGAGAAATGCCTAACAATAAAACAAATGGTAATATGCTAAAAATAATGAAACTAAATTCTAAAAATAGAAGCAGAGAATAAAATAATAAAGTAAAAGTAAAAGTAATCAAGAATATACAAAAAAAAAAACAGGTTAAAAAAAATTAAACACAATTAAGATTTAATAAAAAGGAAAAGAAAATGTAACTATGAACCTGACCATGCAAAGCTTTCATTTATCAGAAAAATCTTAAAATCAATTCTACAACTTTTAATTTGAAATGATTTCATTTATCTGTTGCCCTCAGCTGAAAGAAGCATGATTGTACCACCCTGAGTACTTGGTTGTCACAGGTTGTGGTCAAATATAACCCCTAGAATGAGAGCAGACTTCTGTTTATTAGATGATAGACAACCAAGCTGTGATTACACAGGAAGTGCTGATGAAGAGAGCGGCCCAAATAAAAGAACTTCAGATTTTCATTGATTCAGTTGCAGAAAGTTCTGTGCCATCCAGCTGTTGAGATTTTAAAAAAGAATCAGGCCACATTTGCAGAAGTAGAACATACAGTTGTTATTATCAGCATAGATGTAAAAATGAATGTTTGTGAAATATGTGGCCGAGTGGCAGCATGTAAATAAATAGTAAATAAAAGATGAGTCGTCTCTAATCGTTATCCAGCTAATTGTGACTGAGTCAAGCTAAATTAATCTTGCTGAGCACTATACTAAGTATTATTTTCATGATTTGTTTATTTTTACATTTCACATACATCTATTATTAGATCATGTTAACTTGCCAATAAATAAGAAGGAAAAAGAAAAAGATGAACAGAAATAAAAGAGAAATAAAACCTCCAGTTGGTTTAATGAAGCTGAGAAGAGTTTTAAAAGCGGAGGTGGTGGAGCCACAGCTGTGGCAGCAGCTGCCCAGGTTGTGAGCTGTTGTGGCTGTGGGCCTTCATTAGACACAGGGACACATCACCCAGTGTGGTTGATGCCGGAGGGAGAGTGGAAAGTTTGTGTTTTCAACAGTTTAGGAAAAATGACACAAGAGACACATTTGTAGGTAGCTACAGCTGTGAACTGCTTGGTGTTAAGATGGTAAACATTATACTTGCTAAACATCAGCATCTCAGCATTGTCATTGTGTGTTGCCATGCTGAGGGCAGCTCAAAGCAAGTTTCATCACAAAGTCATTCCTCTAAGCCCTGGGAGAAAGAGGCATCCCAGAAGAAAAGAGAACAAAAATACAAGAGGACAAAGGCAGAAGGCCTTGGTTGGTGACCTCTTGAACCCAGAAGTCTTTGGGGATCCACTAAAGCCTTGAGGTTTGGAGTTCACTGGAAAAATATTCAGGCACAGCAGTCCTGTTTGCCTCACTTCACTGCACATCACCTCCATCAATAAATGTTTACCTCTCAGGTGTATCCGTCTTTCCATCCTCTCTTCCCGTTCTCTCTCTTTCTCCTCTATTGAGTTCTGAGACAAACCACACAATCACCCACGCACACACGCACCCACGCACGCACACACGGACGTCTGTTGAGATTTACTGTATACTTTTCTTTCACTACTTTCATTATAAAAGCAATGTTTTCATTTAACTGTTGGGATGAGGCGGTCGGGAGCAAACGTCTCAGGAAGAAAACACATCCAACAAAGAAATGAGAACAGTCTTTCAAGAAAAGATCTGTTTGCCAAACTGTTATTGTACTAGAGCATCTGAATCAAATGGAAGAATGCTGCCGCTCTGCTCTCCGTCTTTTGAGATTGTAGTTTGCTCAGTAGATTGTTGTTCTTCTGGCTACAAACCAAACAATGATGTCACTGAGTGTTAAGTTATTGTTGTGTTTTACATAAATTTGACGTTTTGCAAATTTCAAGGTAGTTTGTAGCAAAGGTTATTTGCCAGAATGCGAGTGTTGCGAGCAATACAATGTTTTGTTATGATTTTCTGCTTTCAACCCCAGAAATTTGTTTAGAGGCACTTGATATTTTATTGTATTATATATATTTATGTTACAAGTACTCTACTATAACAGACTTTCCAACACCATAAAAAAATGAATGAATACTATAAACTATTTTTCTTCCTTTCTTTTTGAGTTGTGTGGTGTCTTTCATTTGTCTTTTGTGTTTTTTCTGTTAAACAGAAGAAACACGAATAAAAACTCTGAATAGCAAAACAAACTGTCACACTTGGTACATTGGCAGAAGATATTCTCAAGAATATAGCAAGAAAACATTGACATTTTTTAAAATCTTTTCACATGATATCGTCAGCAATAAATATGCCAAAGGCTGGGTGAGCATTCCTCTCTTAACCCAGTATTGGAGTTAAATGATGTTTTGGTCTGTCATTAGGCCCTGCAGTGGTTATCAGGCTTGTGCCGTCATAAATCTCCTGAGCTCTCTGACAGGTGACACCATCCTCTAACCCTGTCTGAGCTTATTGTGTTTAAATCCTACTCTCACCTAAGCAAAGAACAAATACTCAGCAGCTTGACCCGGCCTTATACGTTGTTTCTGCTTAAACTAACCTGCATTGTTGCTCTGGCCCCACTGGCTTAATAGGCAGGTCTGATGTTTTCCTCATTGACGTCTGTTTCTAGCAGTTGGAGAAACAGATGTCAGAGCTTAGTAGGTGGGATAAAGAATGGGGACGCTATCTCCCTACACATGTATCTGTAAAAATAGCAACAGATGGAAGGTGTCACTTGCCCTGTAAAGAAATTTTTTAGAAATTAAATGAGGAATACAACCAACAATTATATTCATTATGGATTAATCTGCTGATTAATTTCCTAATTAATCAATTTACCATTTAGTGTATAAAATGTCAGACAATAGCACAAGATGTCTATGACAATGTCCTAACGTCCAATGTGATGTTTTCTGCTGTCTTGTTTTGTCCGACCGACAGTCAAATCCACAGATATTCAATTTACAATGATGTGAAATGGAAGAGCAGCAAATCCTCACAGTTGTGTGGCTGGAAACAGTTTTTTTAAACTTATTTTAGACAAAATTTTAATGGTGGATATGAGACAAAAAGGCTCGTTAATGTGGACATTTTTTGCAGTGCAGATCACACAGAGCTTGCCCCAACACCCACAGCTCAGGGAGGGCCAGTGGACAAGGTAATTAGTATTGTAATGTAGAATTTATAAAAACATGAATCCCTAATCATAAAGACTATTGCAGTCTTAAAGTGCTGAGATGCATGGGGCTTTAATGGATAGAATAAAACGAACATTAGCGAGCATAACGGAGTGACGTAAAGGCTGCTATTAAACGCTCTCTCGCAGAGTAAACAGAAGCAGCACTGGGAGTCGTATCATATCCCATCCAGAGCGAACAGATGGACGAGCAACTGCAGCCTGGAAAGCATAGAGGAAACCTAAAAGCAGCCTTGTGCCTCAGAGGTCTGACTAGCTGTGTCTTACAACATGTTTGTTTTATTTTGGCCTTTATTTTTTCTGAAAAAGTTGAGTGTGCTTTATGCACTTTTGTGTCAACTTTTTGCCTGATGCTTGCATTCAGACTGGCAGCTGTTGAGTGAGACCAGTCTTCTAGTGGTGGTCACAGAAGAAGATGAGCAGCTCGGAGTTCAAGGCAGCTGAAAAGCTGATTTTAAAGGAGGAGAGGGTGTTATTCTGTCATTTCACTCACACACATTTTATCATCTCATTCAAGGATTTGAATCAACAGACTCAAAGCTGCTCACTGTGATAAACATACTTATAATGTTATGATTACATTTTTCTTGTAAATTCGTGACTTTGATGAGAGCTTTAAAGCAAGACAACGTAACAGCAGCCACTGTGGACACAAGTAACTATTAAGCTTGGCAAAAAATATTCGTTGACAACCTTTTGTTTACAAAGAAAATCAGACTAAAACTAAATGAAAAGTATCATTTGACAACAAGAACTTTGACAAAATGTTTTACATTTATTGTTGATGAATAAAAACCTAAATAATAATGTGAAAGACAGATGAACTGACAAATGTACTCACCTGATGTAATTTATGGAGTAAATGCATGTACAATCCTCTGAGAATTAGACAAGAAGCAGTAACAAAACAACTAGAAACTAATTAGGAAAACATGCAGGCAGCGTGCCGATGTTTATAAAAATGTAAGCTAATGTAACATTATCAAGTGCTGTGGATGTGGATGTAATGTTAACATTGCTCTCAGTCAGCCATCTCCCCTGTTGCCATGACAGAGAATGAGTCAGTTGCAGGATTAATGTTGACAGTCAACCATCGACATCTTCCTCCAGATGTTCACTAAAGAAATATAAATATGTTATCCCATGTTTGAGCTTCTCTCAAGATAAGTCCAGACAGTGAACAGTATTGTAGTGAACAGGTGAGTAAATGATCAGCTTCTCAGTAGTGGAGAGCACAGGCAGCTGTGCTAAAGCTAATGCTATGTGTGGGTCTGTTCAAACATAGACAGTTTACTGAGGAGAATCAGTGTGTTGGATCACTGCAGAGCACAGTCACATGGACACAAACACAAACCTGTAACAGTGGTGACTGTACACAACAAAGATGGCGACAGCTGTAGCCACAAAATGCTTGAAAGACAAAAAAGTAGACTAAAACTAACAAAACTTAAATAACTACTCAAATATCTACTGTTACTTACAGCCTCTGATGTGTGTGTGTGTGTGTGTGTTGTAATAGCGGGTTAGCACAGCCAGGTGACAGGGCCTGTAATTACAGCCAGTGAGACCAGACAGCTTGTCTTCTCCCTGCAAAAAGAAAGACAGGCTAGAAGAGGAGAGACAAACACACACACACACAACCAGAATTAAAACACTCAATGTCAATGTCAATGAATGGAAAGTTTCTATAGTTGTCATTGCCTTCACATGGTTCAACATAGAGGCAGCAGAGCCCTTTAATCACAAGCTGTTCTTTTAATTAAAAATCAACAGTTTGTTGTCACTTATAACCTCTGATGTTCAGCTCAACTCACAGCAGATAATGGATAGACTATATTGTATTATACATCAGGTCAGTATGAGCTTTTTTGGTCAAATCTGACTTTTAGACAGCAAATATACAGTTCAAAAGTAACTTAACCCCATCACTGATGGGTGTGGTTACAGGTGCAACCATCAGATATGCTGGCTGTGCTCAGAGGTGAAACTTAAAAGTTTCAGCCAGGGAGGACAGAAAAACACTGCTTTCAGCCTTATGTAAGGTTACTCTGTAAAGAAGCACTGATGGATATCATGTATAAGAAAAAAGGAAAGTTATGATGACGTATTGCCACACCTGTAAAACTTCATAGTTTTTTAAAAATGCTAATGCCACTTCACACAGAAAAGCTGGGATTTATGAAAACAAACTCAGGCCTATGAACATTCTGGAGACCTTTCAGGACCTTTCATGAGAGTTAAGAGATATATTAGTGATGCGTTTGAGGATATAATCTTCCTGAAACATTAACTGTTACAGGACATTCAGCTGGCAACATTCTTCCAAACTTGTGTGGTAGTGTGTGGATTCCTATTAGATTCATGGAATGGACTAAGTTTTGCTGATTACTGAATGTGATTGAAAAGTCAGGTTTTCCTATCAGCCCTGAAGGCAATCAAAAAATGAAAGTGTGTACAGCCTTTTGAGGTCTCTTTCAGGAACACACACCAGACTTTAGACCAGTTGATTGGGGACAGCTTGTGCAACTGGGGACAAAAGACACGTCCCCAATTGGTAAATCACTAATTTTGGGGTCAGTGGTTAAGGTTAGGGTTAGGTTTAGGCAAGTAGTGCCTAATGGTAAGGGTTAGGCAAAGTCTCTAGGAAAAGAATGAAATGAAGCCTATACAAGTACCCTAAGTAAGTGACTCAATAAGTGACTTAAGTAAACCCGTGTGTGTATGAGTGTGTGTGCATGGTTGTGAGTAGGACACCACAGCTTTTTCTTTAATTTCATGGGATAAAACAACCTTTCTTTAATTTCAAATTGAGGAGGTGAGTGCAGACACCCAAGGAAGTGTACTGACCCTCCCTGTACTGACATCTTTACCAAGTGGGGGTCTGACAAGATGACACTGTGACCAAATGGAGATTGAACAGACCTCCTGAGAGGCAATTTCTGACCTATAACTAAGTTATAGCATAAATGACCTTTGGGGTCATTTGAACAACTCCATGCAAACATGGACAGAAAACTCCCTTTTTGGTCTACTTATCTTCACACAAACTCTAACTCACATTCCTGAAGGACATTCATTGAGTCTGAACGGTTTTACAATATATTGTTTACAATGTGACATGATGTATTCAGACAATAGTGACTCTGAAGTATGGATTTTGTGTTCAGAACTCAAAACTTAATTCCCCAGTGTAGGAATGTAATTTACCATCTCAAGCCAAAGTCAGCCGCACCTTAAAAGTCCCAGAACAAAGAAAATGAATATTCTTCAGAGCTTCTGCACTAAAACGTATAAAACACACCCAAAATTCCGCCTGTCTTGTCCAAACTGATAAAAGCAAACCTCAGTGGGTTCTTCCTCTGAGCTGGTCTCCAGTAACTCATGAACTAAGACACAAGTCTTCTATTAAGATGTCTCTTTTCTTTCTTTTTGGCCAAGTATGCGCATATTTTAATATTTTATTGAACTAAGTTCAGTTTGTTTTGGTTTTATGAGCTTTATGAGGTCTTTTAAGTCTCATGTTTCCATGAATAGTATTTGCTTTTGAAGTCACGTCGACCCTTAAGTTTTATTCAACCTCTAATAGAGATTTGAGTTTAGTCAGATTAAACTTTATTAAGCAATAAACTAAAATGACAAGAAGCCAGCGCAAGCCTGAATCCTCAACTCAAACTAGCACATTGCTCTGAAGAAGACAGCAATGTTTGAACCTTGTACCTGACTGCTTGCTGACAGCAGTACAGTCAAACTTGGAGTTAAGCTGACAGAAAGACTCATGGCACAGGCAGAGACAAGGCTTAACTCCTCATCACTGATGGTTCAACACCGCTGCATCCACAACGACTTGACCACAGCCCACGGCTCGTTTCGGGCTGTGCACCAACTAAACCTCGCCGGTGTCTCTACACCAACTACAGCTCAACCAGCACAAATCTGCTGCTGAGACGATACCAACTACAACGAAACTCGTCAACAGTAAGGCATAATATGGCTTAATGATCAAGGGTTGATGTTGAATAATGTTAAAATTAAAAAGACAATTTCTTCAAAGAAGTTGAGTTAGCTTTCTCTTAGCATTCCATTACGATACGTTAGCCTCGAGTCACACACTTCGAGCCACTAATTCTAAACAATTTTCTTTATTATTTTATTTTTATTATCATTTAAAGGCCTTATATTTTGTTTGTTTATTATCTTATGCTTTATCTTGTATCCTCAAGACTTTTAGCTATTAATAAATGTCTTCATTTATCCAAAGAAGTTGTTGTTATTTCTTTGGCTGCGGCAGACAGAGATCACTGTTTTGAAAAGAAGGATTATGAGACTGATTAATTGGCCAAATTGAGAATTAAATTCAAGCTTTAAATGTTTTCTCCAGACATTAAAGGTTTACAATATAGAAGGTGATGCCCATCAAATGAGGTTTTATATTAAATACATGTAGAGTTACTCTCCTACGTGTGTGCTGAGAGAATTTCACTGTGCAAACACTGCAGTCAGATACACATCAACTCTACACACATCTTCTTTGTTACATTGTGTGTGAGTGTGTGTTGGGAAGGAGGCCATGGAGACGTCTTAGTAGCTGTGTTGGGATTTGGATCTATGACAGCAGCCATATTAGATATGTGTGTGTGTGTGTGTGTGTGTGTGTGTGTGTCAGGTACATCACAGAATCCTGTCATGAAAACAGAACAAGGCTGCCAGAAAGGCAATTGTATTTGTTGTTGCTGTTTTCTCTCTCATCTGCCCATCAGCCTGTTAGCACTGACACTCTGTCCTCTCTGCTCTGACAGGACTGAAAGGGACAATTATTTTATTGCCGGCACTCTCGTCTTCATTCTTTCTCAGTGTCTGTGTAGATATCCCAGCAGACCATCTCCTCCTTCTGTCAAGAAATAACAACCTCAGAAAATGGGATTGTTATACCTCTGTGTATTGTCTTGAGTCATTATTCATCTAAAGCCGTGTTTATAAAGATGATTTATGTTCATATTTGCTGGCACTGCTGTAATGTGTATGAATGAATCATATCCAAGCTTATGAACCTTGAACTGAATGTAGAACAGTTCTGGCAATGTACCCCATGCATAAAAAAAACTTTTTGTGAAAGTTTTTGTATCATTTTTACATTTTTTCTTTCTGTGTGTGAAGACATCTTACTCATAAAGTCTTTTACCTATAAAAGATTTTCAAGTGACATAATTCAACCTCTGCCAGCCGTATTAGAGGCATTCAGCTCTTTTCAACAGCAGTTTACAGCAATGGAGGACATTTCTACACATAAACCTCATCAGTTCCACAGACCTGAAGACTGGAAACTGATCAATTAATTACTGATTCATGTTAGTTTGAATCAGATTTCCATCAGCTTTGTTGTAAACGAGCAATAATTATCACACTAGTGATGGTAAAACTATTAAAGCTAGCATATGTAGTAGCTAGTAAATGCCAAGAGCCTTAAAGGACTACTCCAGCAATTTTTGTATGGCATTTCAATAAAGCACCGGGACTAACAAGATTTTTAAAAATAGTCAAATTTGTTGCAGTGGAGGTCAAGATATCTAGACTTTTAGTTCTCAGAATGTGTCAAGTGCCAAAAGCACTGGATCCTACACTTCCCATAATACAACTCCAAGGCTTATTTTTATTATTATACCAGATTTTTTTTCAAAGGAGTTCTTAATATGACCTTTGTTTGGGTTTACCAGTCAAAGAACCACTATAATGTGAATGATTTTGTTTTTTCTGAAGGTTTTCATTTGGAAGCAAAGGTGGAAGTAGCATGATGTTATCGTGCTGTAAATTCTCTTTAAGCGTGGTTACATTACATTTCTGAAATTACACTGCATTCAACGCCAAAGACGGAAGTGATGTCACATTTATTGCTTTATTGAGCAATAAACATATTATTATAATATTGATAAGAGTGACTCTATACCGTATTCAGTATAGGAGAGTACAGAATACAAGCACTACAGTTTCTATTTTGGTGTTATAACGAGTCCTTCAAACAACAACAGAATGCATCATTCATTAAAGCTGTTACAAAAATATTCACAATACTGTAGGGTTTCTGGTCTGTCACCACTATGGTTAAGATTAGAGTAGATCTATGCACAAAAATGAATGAATGAATTTATAAAAGCAACAGAAAAAACTAGCAAGTGGACCTTGAGTTATGATTTTTTGCTAACTATTGTTTCCAAGGTCACAAATGCACTTTCACACACATGATAATGAAAAAATAGGTTAAAAAAATGGAATTGTCCTTTAATGTCTCAGCTGGGCCTGTGCTGATGGTAATGACCTGTGTGTGTTTGTGTGTTTGTGTGTGTGTGTGTGTTAGGATCATTTATTGGTGTTGTTCACATGCAGTCAAGCTTATATTGGTTTATTACAAAAGAGACAGGCACCAATTCAGTGCAATAAAAATGAATAGAAGAGTAGAGGTTGCCTGTCATTACAGCTACAGTCAATACAGGGAAACAGAGAGAAATCTAACAGGCCATTCAATTATTCCTCACAACACAATGAATCATTTTTACGTAGTTTTTTATTTTGTAGTGATACATAAGCATGTATGCTCACGCTCACACACACACACATATATATGGTGCATGCATACAAGGAGATCTTGTGGTAGTGTGGAATAATTATAGAGGGATCAATGTAATGTTCTGCCTTCCTGCTGTCAGCCATTACTGGCCTAATGAGAAAGACCCTGAGAAAATTAACATAATGAACTAGGCTCCAGGCTTTGTACACACAAACACACACACACACGCTCACACACAATCATCCACTGCTAACAGCTTGAGTGTATGGGCACGCTGTGTGTTTGCAGTTATCCCAAGGGCACCATGGTGAATACTTGCACACATTTGTATGTCTAAACTGTCCATATACAACTCTTTGCTTTATGCAAAGTAAGCCCAAAACATACATTAACACACACACACACACACACACACACACATTTAAGTGTAGAGCCAGAGTTGTGATTTCAGTCACTCTGACTCCAGTCCACACAAAGGTAAAACATTCATTATATGTCTTGGCTTCTCTCTCTCTCTCTCTCACACACACACAGTGTGATGAATATGATCTCAGAGGGAGATGTGAGTTGTTCTCCCATGCTGTGTGTGGGGAGTCAGGCTGAGGTTCAATCTCATTACTGTGTCTGCTTTTTGCAGTACACCACAGTCTGCACTGCCAAACACACCACAACAGTGTGTGTGAGTTTAACGCTCTTTCTCGCTCCAACTCCTTTGTCTCATATTTTCTAACTTTCTGGCTTTTTTACCCTCTCGTGCTGGGCTGCTGTCATTACTCAGCCTTTTGTTCTACCATGGAGGTTATACTGTATGTCCAACATAAAACATCTTCAGAAAACAGTTTCTGTATTGCTCATAAATTATTAGCTTTAAATCAAATTACTGTTTAATGTCACATACAGTGATAACATCTGAGAATTAATACCCAACTCTTTTTAGCCACTTTGAGCACTTTGTTTTGGTCTTACAGTAAATTTAATGTTTTGGTCTCAGAAGCATTGTTTCCAGCAGCAACAGGCAGCTGCAGTGAAAAAGTTCTGATAAAGTAACTGTACACTAGCTGCTCAGCACTGAACAGCAAAGTTAACAACCAGCTGGTGAACATAGTGGAGCATTTAGCAGCTAAAGACAGAGATGTTTCAGGTGTTGGTCTGGAGACTAAAACAGAGATAAAAAGCAAGTGAATATTGGATCGACATTAGATGAGAGCTGTGTAGCTGTCAGCTTGTTTTAATGTTTTTCTGCTTCTGTCAGTCTTAACAAGTCAGACTGCAGAATCTGCGACATCTTTTAAATCACTTCTATGAACTAATCTTTTTTTAAAAAGCCTTTTGCTGTTTTATTTCCAGCATGTCTTATCTGTTTTATTATTAGTGTTTTTATAGTTTTATCTCATATTATTGTTGGGTATTTTATTCCTTTTTAATTTGTATTACTTTTATTTGTCTGGTTTTTATTTACCTCTGTTATTTTAATCTGGATTCAACCATGTAAAGCACTTTAAAAGTGCTGTATAAATAAAGTTTATCATTGTTATTATTATGAAATTCACTGGGCTGCACAGATTTTACTTAACAATCTAGTAAAATAAAATATACATTTATCAAGTTGTGTTAATATTTCAGTTGATGATGAATTGGTGCCATCAGGGTTACCTCAGCTCGGGCTTGGAGACCATACATTTACAGCAGAAAGCCTGTTACAGAGTCAGGGCATGCAGTTAGAAAGATGTAGGTGTTTATCAGGAAGAGAAGGCTATCAAAAAGATGCTGTGGGTTAGACTGAAGGTACCTTGTGGACTTTCTGATCTCTAATAGTGCTATGGAGCAGTCTTTTTGTGAGTGGGTCCTTGTTTTGTTTGTCTTGTGCATGCAAGTGACACAACACAGTCCTGCAAACAGTTTTACACTATACCAATGATCTACAGGCGCCAAGAAATGCAACAATGCACCAACAAAGACAGAGAAGAAGACTGCATGCTAGTAAACATGGATTTAAAGGAATTATTTAAAAATCAGCTTTGCAAATGTTTTATGAGGAAGGAAAAGCACTCAGGTTTTGTGAGGAACACAACACAAAACAACTTTTGTTTGTTTACAAGAAACTGCACTGGGTACCCTGAGGGGAAATGTTGTATCCAGATTTTCGGTGTAAATATTAAGGAGTTAAAGTCAGTCATCAGCTTTGACCGTTCTTTTTGAAAATCTTTCTCTTGTGAGCTCCACACTTTTATGGAAGTACAACGTTTTTACAGCATATGCTGATGTGCATTACAAACATGTTTACTTTTTACTTTAGAATACCTCAATTCTAAATTTTCTGTGTTAATGAAAATATTTTAAATGGCAAAGATGAGTGTTTAAGGACAGGAAACCCCCTGTGGTTTCTATAAATACCTTTCATTTCATTTCAACAACAAATAAAGTCATTTAACACCAATTTCTCCTCCCAGTCCACTTTAGCCTTTTTTTTGGGATTGTCAGACGTATTTAATAAACACACTAGAAATACCCTGACAGTGAAAAGTTACCAACAGTATCACTGCTGGTTTCCTTAAATCACTCATTAGGAAAAATGTAGATTTTGAGAGAAACCTGAAGAACAACTTTGAAACTATAAACAATGAGGCGCCACTGGTTTCTGGAAAGTGTTCACCAAATAAAAAAACATGATTACTTTGAAACACATTATGAATACATATGGAGAAAAAATGACACAGTTACTCATTTTTTTTTTATATGTACAGTTGACATTTATAGAGCTGATACAAAACCACTGTGGTACAGATCATTTTTATAAAAACTAAACGATAACAACGACAACATAAATAGTTCAGAATCCTGATCAGTAAAAATATCTTGGTCCCCTTCCAGCGTCAGAGTTGAGGCCGAGGCAGAGAGTGACATTAGATGGTGGTGGAAGATAAATGAGTGTTTTATTGCTTTCACAACCGCGTCTATCCACTGCTAGACTGGAACTCTTTCACAGACGTCAGATTTAACACAGATGAGTTTTGCACAAATAAATGAACTCTTCAGTCCAACACTGTGTGTTTCCAAAACTCCCCCTTACTGCTGAATACACGGGTTGCCTTAAAGGAGAGTATTCAGCCTACAGGAATTTCACTGGCCAGGGCTTCATTATCCCATGATGCTGCTTTGGAGACTTACATACTTTTGATTTGTGGGATTTTTCTCCAAGAAAATTGCAATATTTTCAAATACTGAACATCAGCATAAAGGCTACATTAAAAAAAGCACACCTGCATCACCAGAACAACAACAGAACTTGGCTTGTATTTCTAGCCTTTGCTGTCTGGAAAGGTTTGGCTCTACTGGTTCGTAGACTGTAAATCTGGATGTCGACCCTTTTGTGTGTATGCAGAAAAAGGAAACTTCACTTCTAACAGTATCTGCCCATCAGTCTTGCTATGCCTATTCAGACTGAACAAAACAAACAAACATTCAAACCAGAACCAAACCTAAAATACATCAGTTTGAGGCTCTTCCTCATAAAGTACAACACTAATAAATTACAGCTTTTGAATATTCAGTTTCAGAGTTCATTAAGGCCCGGTCACACCAGAAAATGGCAGTGAAATTCATGTGCACATCCACATGAAATAAAGGCTTGGTGACGAAGTGGCTAATCGCAGGGCTGGTTGGTGAAGCACTGTAGCTAGCTAATCCCCAACGTGCTAGCTAGCCTGGAACATGGCAGCGCTACAACAGTTCTTTGAGCTTTGTACTGAAGTTCTTTGAGAAATTTATAATGTAGCACAAAGTCAAGAGATTGTGTTATGTAGCACGACAAACTAGCAAAGCTGTAGACAGAACCACATTTCCATGCACGTGCAGTGGCGGGTTACTACGTTATCGCTATTTTTACTCTTTGGAGCCGTTTCTAAACAAACTACTGTAGCCACGAAGGATCATGTCACCCAGTGCAGCAGTGTGGCTCACTGAGAGGGTTTTTAATAGTTTTTGACAACAACAGAGGTCTACAGCACAGAGGAATAAGATATATCAGACTTTGGATACACACACAATACTTGTAAGTAGGATGAGTTGATTGTAGGTTTGGTTCTGCACATGAGATTCGTTGACAATAAGAAAAATATAGAAAATCATCAGCCTTATCTTTTAAATGCTGGTGTGCCCGGGCCTTTAGTGGACATTCACGGCCTCCTTAACAGACACACTTAGGGAGAGATTTTACTTCTCCCCTCATGTGTAACATTACACTAATGCATGATGAGTCTGTTCTTTTTACATGGATGTGTTACATTCACTTACTTAGCTCATATTCTAACATTCACTCGCGTTTGTTTATTGTCAGGGAGCAGCTGCAGTCATGCTGGGAACACACTACACAATGAAATGATCAGATTGAAACATTTACATGAGAATGCCATATAGTTACAGGACTACTTACTCCATATAGGTCACATTTACCCCCAAACACTCTGCAGTTAAGTATGTGGTTTTGGTTTTTACAGTTACTCCTATTACTTCTTTTTGGCTGGACTGGCCATGAACCAGCCCTATAACCACGGTTGTCTGTAAGTGAGTGAGTGAGTGATGATGTTACACCATTGGTCGGCTGGCCGAGTGTTGATGTGTCCCCATTGGCTGTTGCTCTTTCAAAATGAATTGGCGTGAGATGATGGAAGTAGAGGACAGCAGCGCGACACAGAGTGACTATATTTCCTGCTCTGAGCTCTGGTGTTAAATGCAGAGAAGTCGGCTAAACTCCTGTTTAAACAGACGCGTATCAGCGACTGTCCATTTGGCAGCGCTGTCAGCACTCGGCAGGAGAGAGGCTCTGTGGTGCGTTTGGATTTTTTAACTGAACTAATACCAGGATGCAAGCCTTTTATTTCTCCGATGTTTTCACATCACAAACGATGAACAACAGCATTAAAACACGAGTCTTGCAGGTAAAACATGCAACTCATGTAGCTGTTATATCAGTTAAGTGTGGGGCGGCTGCTCTGCAGGTGCACTTGATTTGACTGTAACTGTGATAATCAGGCAGAGATAAACCTCCTGAGTTTGCACCCAAATGCTGATTTACAATTTCCACCACAGCCTCCATGGTCAACAACCAGGAAAAAGGCAGGAAAAAGGCGCATAGAAGCATGAGGGAGAGCGCACAGTTAAAGCACCTCAAATAACCATCAGTCTGACAAAACACTCAATAGAGTGAAAAACAAGAGACATCCACAGAGTGACACAGATGAAAGAGCAGAGGGAGTTGACAGATAATTAGAATATTTATAATTAGAATTTAGAAATTAGTCTCTTTCAAATCAGACATCCCAAGATATGAGTGGAAAATATTCTTGCAACTGCATTTATAACCAAACGTAGCTCAACCATGTCATGTGATGCTACTTCAGTACACTTTACCAGCAAATATTACTGGGACCACTACAGAAAATTGCAGATGAACATTTAATATCCAGGAATTCACATTATAGACACGACCACCGACCTGTAACACACTGAACACAGTTTCACACACTGACCGTACACGGTCCAGCCTTGTACTAGGTTCTGACCTAGTCTTGTCTCTTCACAGAAAAAAGTGTGAAAATGACAGTTTGACATTTTACAGGGTGGCGATGTGCCAGACTATGTCTTGGCCAGTAAATTCCTGGACTCTCTGCTGATAGCTGGTTGTAATTTTGTATGTTTTCATGACAAAATTTTAGCCTATATCTTAAATGATGGGTTCACATTTTATCTGTCACAATGTCTGTCTTAAAACAACAGTCAGGAACCCAAATGAACATTGAAACAGGTTTCAATGTGATGGGGGGACAAAATCCACAGTCCTCCTTCTGTGCAAAAATGTATTTAAAAGTTTATCTGAAGCTAATATGAAGCTTCAGCATCCAAACGAATCACATCAACAAGATATCTTTCAATGTTACAGTCTTTTTATTGTAAAAAAAAAAAGAAAAAGAAAAAAGAAAAAAGTCAAATAAATTGTGAACCTTTTTGCACCTGAAGGGCAGAGTTCAACAAATGTACTATTGGACAAACTGGAGCAGGTTTTCTCAGTTTAAGTGGACTGTGAATGGGGAGTGGTTGTAATTCTATCCAACTTGTAGCTATACTCAGGCTAAACACTGTGCAGTGTGCCCCCAGCATTGGTTGTGAACTTGAAAGATATCAGAAATGGTGAATCCTCAATATTTGGGAGAAAAATACTTACAAATACTGCTTAAAATGTGGCAGACCATTTTAACAACATGTCAATTGTTTAAGTGATTGATATTTCCTTGTGATATATCAATAAACACCTTGAAGCTCATAGGGACATAGCTGACAGCTGGGGAGAGCATCAGGACAGAGCGGGGTTAATACTGCTGATGTAGATGTGGGGTTGAGGCTTGTTTTAGTAGAGTAGCACAGTTCAGACGGGACAGCTGTGATGCTTGTGATGATGTGAGGTAAGAGTGAGTGAGTACACTGAAAAGATGGTAGGTGTCGGCCTCTGCTAGAGTGGTTTGGTGGAAGTTCATCAATAAGTTCATTGAAGAAAGATCCTTTCATTCAGCATTACACTGTCCAGCCATCCTGTTTGAATATCCATCACACTCCTGCTGGGTTTGATCTTGCTGCTGTGTGTCTATGCCAGTATGTCTGGGTGTGTGTGTAGAACCGTGTATGTTCTGCGTAATGATTAGGTGTGTGCTTATCATATTGCTGTTAGGTGGGAACTTTGTCACATCAATGTTTTCATGTTTTAACTGATAATGAATCCAGGATGTGTGTAGCCTAGCTTAGCACAAAGAGTGGAAGCAGGGGGGAAACTGCTAGCCTATCTCCATCAAAAGTGACAAAATACACCTGTAAAAACTGCTTCACATTTTTGACCTAAGCTAGGCTAAGTCAATTATGAACTAACAAGGTTAATGACTAATCAATTGACTGATCGCAAGAAAGAATCAACGCTACATAAACTCAAAATGTGCACATCATTATTCATGCATCACTGGGACATCTGTTCCATGGGTGCAGGTGTTTTCAGCAGCTGGACTTATGATGAACACTGGATCAAATGACCATATTCAATATGAAAGGTGTCGCTAATAGTGAAAAACACACAGAGAATTATCTCAAACTCTGCAGTTCACCTCGGCTCTACTGAGAGTTTTAACCTCTTGAGCTCATTATTTTGGTTTTTACAGTCATAACTTTACTGTTTGGGTCAATCTCAACCAGGATCTGTCTGTACTGGATGTACTGAGATAAAAGTGATACTGATCATCTGATCTGACTCTGGGTAAAATATTTCCCAAAATGTCATTCTTTCAAAACTTGATGGTTGAGCAAAACATGGCTGTTTCCTGTGGCTGTGAAAAGTTGTGTTTTTGAGGAAACAAAGTTTTCCCCCCAACAGCAACAATATTCACCTCCTTTATGTGACTGCTGATGTTTGTGTAAAATGATATCCTGTATCACTGTATGCATTTACCGTGTGTGTGTGTGTGTGTGTGTGTGTGTGTGTGTGTGTGTGTGTGTGTGTGTGTGTGTGTGTGTGTGTCATGGGATTTGGAGCTGCAGTTCCTCTTCCTCTTCGTCCATGTCGCTGGTCGGGCCCTCTGGGTTTTCAGGGCTGAACCGAGCCGATCGCATCTTCCCAAACAGACCAGGATTCTGCTGCTGCCGCCGCAGTCTGACAGGGAGACACACATACAGAATCCCACTCAGTCAAATCATACACAATTGAAAAGAAAAGTTCCTAGGAATAGAATTACCAACACTTCCTCACTGAGATCAGAAAATAGTCTGAAATGAGAGGTGAATGTCTTCACAAAGCCACTATCATTATGTCCAGAAATCCTCCACCACACAAATGAGAGGAAATTTCTATGTCTTGTGAAAAAACAGCAAAATAGTTCTCTTGGTTGCAAAACCTGTATCTGCCTGCCACAACCTAAATCAGTTTGTTTTTCTGTATATATGTCTGTTCTAATAGACTGTATTGTTATGTTAGTCTTGTGATGATCTACTTTGTTTTCTTGTGTGAAACCTATCCAATAGTATGTTGGATATATTTAGCTTTGGCAATAAAGTAATCTTTAACATTCATGGCGTCCATTCAGTCTTATAGGAATTGCTCGGTTGGTGCATCTGCCAAAAAAGTTTCTAGCATCCGGGTTTGCTTCTGCGTTGTGCGGCCCACTGAATGTGCGCAGTAGTGTTTCCTCCGCTGGCCCCGCCCACGAGTTCCCGCTCAGTCCATACACTTTACATTGTGATGACGTCATGGATTTTTAAATCACTTTTGTCGGCTCGAGGAAAGTTTTACAATTACAAAACCTCCATGGATCAAAAGTTCATAATAGAAAGAGTCATAATTGACCTTGTATGCAGTTCGAGGGGTCCTGTCAACAGTTTTACAGACGTATCTTCTACAATGGTGGTCGATGGGGAAAATGCTCTTTGGGCCACAGGGGGATTTTTCACTGCAATACCGCGAGTGGCCACTGGGAAAAATTAACTGCCAGGCTGAGCGGTGGAGCCCTATCCAGCTCTTATTATACATCTATGACATTATCATGCTGCACCATCTTCTTCTTTTGTGATTTACTGCACTTGACAGGAGAATCAGTGCCACCAACTGTTAACTTCAAAGTGCTCAACTATTAATACTCAATAAATAGTAGTGGATGGATTTTCTTTTCTTGAGTTTCTGAAATTTCAGTTAAAATTTGTGCTACATTTGGATGTAAACCTGGCTAATGTGTATAAATGTGTGTTGGAGATTCTAAAAAGAAACTGACATCTTCAATATCACTGGAGTTATTTATGCTGAAGACATATGAATCTACTGTTGAAGATGTGATCTACATGGAGTTCACTCCAGTGAGCCACTAAAATGAAAATCTCATTTCACCCTAAGCTGTATGCATTTCCAATTGATTTTAAAAAAAAACAAACAACTAATGGCTATTGATTCTTTCAAAGATGAAAGCTTGGTTTGATATAAAACAGATCTGATTTGGACACACTTGATTCTACTCAGTGTCCAATTTTTCCTTTGCTACCCTTGTTTTGCCTAAACACACTAGTTGAGGATGGTTGGATGGACTGATGCACCACAGCTTCAGCTTTCTTTAAGGTCGAGGACATTTAAATCCTTTCATGCATTTCAGTTGAACCGTTTCCACATATGAACTCCAGACAATGTCCAGAGAATCAGGTCCGGATATTTTCCGGAGTTGCCTTATCACAGACGTAGCACACAGCCATGTCTGTCCGTCTTACCTGAACTCAGACTGTTTGAACACCCTGCAGACAGACTGGTCACACATTTAAAGTGATTTCTAACCTTGTCTTGATAACATCAACATGTACATCACATCAAGCTAATCTCAAATGACGGACAGAGTAAGAATCTGCTTGATAAAGAACACCCTACTGCAACAATCAACTGGTCCGATTTTTCAATATATGCTGTGACTTTGTGCAAATGACGACACAAAAAATAAAACTTTTCTGTTCAGTTGTTCAGCTGCTCTCTTCTGTCATGTCTCCTTGTAATATGTCAGTTGCTGCCTCAGAGAAACGCTTCAATGATTTCAGTGGAATTTTGACTGAACTGATGTTCACATCCGACACCAGAGACCACATTTGAACAGAGACAGCGGTTACCTTTCCCCTCATATACAACACCTGTTATCACTCCACCAGATTTCTACATTTCAGATACGTGGTGACAACTGAGTGAACCATATCCACATAACTAGTTAGCTTCCACTTCCATTTCTGCTTCCTTCACCTCCCCTCCTTTTGATCTTCTCACCTTCTTTCCCTCTCCGTCTCCCCCTCCTTTCCTCCTCTCAGTCTCTCTTTCTCTCAGTCTGTCTCCTCTGTGAATTTGTCAGTCAGCAGGCAGCCCGGTGAGAGTCAGAGCAACTGCTAGATAAACTAGAAAAGTGTTTGGACCACAACACCGGCTCCACCACTAAAAGCTTTTCTATTGAGCCTGAAAACACTTGGCAGAGCTACAGACATGAATGACTATTAATCTAAAGAGAGAGACATGATGAAGACAGGGAGGATGGAGACACAGACATGCCTGCATCCATTTTCCCAAACTGTGTTGTGGTCATTCTCTCAGTGAGTAATGAGGAGATCGATCCTGTGAGAGCGACAGTGTGGCCATGATGCATCAGGTCATGTTTAGTTTAAAAACTAACACAGTATTATACATAAAGTATATCAAGACAGTAATCTCTGCTAGAGGTCTTTTCCTAACATTACTCACCACAGGAGAAAACTTCTGACAGATTGGGTGCAAACCAGCTGTGGCAACTCCCAGGGGACAACTGTGTCACTGCTGGGATGGATGTGGCTGAGCGGGTAGAGCAGGGTCCTTAACTAATGGCAGGTTTGGTGGTTCAGTCCCCAGCTAATCCTGTCCACATGTCAAAGTGTCTTTGGGCAACAAACAGAACCCTAAAGTGCTTCTGATGGTGTCAGTGTGTGTGTGTGAGAATCAGTGAATGAGAGGCAAATTGTAAAGCACTTTGGATAAAAATGCTGTGTGAGTGCATAGAGAGACAAACTAACACTGGAACTTCTGGGTTCTGTTCTAGAAGTAAGAAAACCTCATTTAATATTCCATTAACATGTGTAACTATGATAATGATCTAATATGGTTGTTTTTTCAATACTTATGTGTTATTATAAGTCCTATATGTTCGTGGGGTAAATGTCACGGCGTGACAGAAGAGGAGAGTCCATGAGTGAGTTGAGAGGGCGCAGCTAGCTCAGACATGTCTGAAATAACAGCAGGACAGAGAAGAACGAACGCTGTTTTGACACAGCACAGTTTAAAACTAGATAGGTGAAAAAGTGATTTAGAAGAAAGTGTCGGGGAGTTTTATGGATATGGAGGAAACCAAGTACCAGTGCTGTTGCGTTAGTAGTTTTTCATGGGAGCTTATGTTTCTTCTGTGCACACAAAATAATAGTTGTTTCACTTCATAGAGGAAGCAGAGTTTTTTTTTGAATATGAAAAGTACATGCTTAATTTTTTCAGAAAAACCAATGAAATATGAATGAACCATTGAATTACAAGAGCTAGTGGAAAAGATGCTAGCCCAGACATGACGTCATGACCTCATCAACCTATCTGAATTCAAAGTTTAGACTTCACCTTCTATAGTTGGACTGAACACTGGTATCTGGTACACTGGCAGTTATGTAGGGCTGCAGATATCTCCAAGAAGATGACATACAATCCAGGCAGCAGGGTTATACCCCAATCAGGATATTTAGAGTCAACTAGTTGGCATTTCAGACCAAAGCATCAACTCATCCCAGCCGATCAGCCGCCCCACCCTAAACTCCCATAAGGGAGGTTGTTTGAATAAGAGATCCAAGAGTTTGAAGGTTTATCAGACACCAAAACACTGCACAGCACCTTATAATACTGTTAAACAGGATTTTACAACTCTGAAAAGTGACCAAAACAGCAGGTGTTTTCTCCTCAGTGTAAAAAAAATGCATGGTAAATGTCAGGATTATATCTGATCTTTTTGGAAAACAAAATAAATAAATATTAAAAATATGAAAAAAAGAAATATGCTTTTATGAAAGGGGCAGTTACCATCCTATACCGCTTATGAAGATGTTAACAAGAAAAGCTGACATATGGCAGCATGAAAATAACCATTTAAATTCCCAATATGTGGTCAGTTTATCCAAATAATGCCTGTTTGGAAATTTGCTTTGACATTTTCGAAGATGTGAGGGAGCGGCTGGCTGGGTCCTGCCATTTCACCAAACTCTCTGTTTGTCTTTCCTGTGCCGTCCAGAAGGCGTTGTCCGTCTGCTGTCTACCATCTGCCCCAATCCATGTGAATGCAGCGCAAGTGTGGGAGATGTGCACGCTGCAGTTTATATTATCTCATGATTTATTTGCTGACCTGCTCCTGTGGACTAGCCTATGTGGACAAACAAGTAGGATGTTAAAAACAAGAATCAGTGAACTCAGAACACAAGGTCAGTTGTTACTACTGTTCCTTTAATGCAGCGGTGTGTTTGGGATGAATAAAGGCAAGTCTGCCGAGTAAGGTGGAACCATGGACCCAGTGGAGGAGGTTACCAGACAATCACCTTACCTCCTATGACACCAGCAAGAAAGCATGTGGCAGGGTGAACATCCATGTTGCACTGAGAGCTGCCTGACAACATAACAATGTATGATCCCTCATAAAGGCTGGCTGTGACTCTGAGACTAGAGCTACACTTTATAATACATATGGCAGGGACGTGCAGAGGATGTTAGAGGGGCAGGGGCCCAAATTCATAAAAGGCAATTTTTGCAAATAATTTAATACATATATGCCTGGTATGACTACATTTGCAACACTATGAAAGGGATGTACAATATGTATTTAAAACAAACCCATGACTGAGGTTAGTTCAAACACTGCTGCATGACAGTTAATTAATGATACATGCAAAGAAATGAAGTGTTTTTCAGTAAATTCTCCTCACATGTTTACCAAGCCAACTCTTATCTATCCCTCTGACTGACATCCTCACTTGCAGAAGCTCAGCTTAATACTGCTGACAAAGATACACTTCCTCTGGCTGCACGGCTGCCTCTCTCTCCTCCATATTTGTCTCTTACCACCTCTCCATAGAAGACATAATTGCTTCAGTAATAACAGGCAATAAGATGCTGATATTGTATTGCTAAGATACAATTACTCTGTGTCAACAAATTAGTTTAATATAATTCACATATCATATCATAATACTGAGGCTTGGAAGACATCATGCATTTAATCCACAATTCTAAAAAGCAACACATAAGCTTTAGATAAGGTGTATTAGATATAATACACATATATAAATATATACATATATAGAAGATTTGAACAGTTAATATTATATTCATCCCTTCCCTCCCTCCCTCCAAAAATACTGAAAAAAGTGCTTGAGCTTAACTATTTGCCTAAATATATAATGATATTTAATAAACAGTTAACATTCATGTAAATGTAGCTGCATTCACTGTCCTGATACACACATTCACCTGTTGAGCAAACACAATACATAACATATGAAGAAAGGAAATATGTGTGCTTACTGCACATATAATCTTACATTAGGTGTTACTTTCATATCTGACATTAATAAGACAAACACAGTGACAACATCACTGCTGACAACAGTTGATGTGGATCAGTTTGATGCTAGAAATTCAGATTCACTTAGCTAACATTGAATACACCTGATTGGCTGCTTGTTACAGAGGGGAGGAAAACGTGCTTAATTCCATCGTACTTTTTAAGTGTATCACATCGTCGTTATCTTGTAGCTTGCATGGGATAAAGATGCAGACCTTTTTCACAACTAAACTACAAAGAGAAACATGTTATTTGACAGTATCCATACCCGCTTTGCATGGGATCTGCGATGACAATAGTAGTCCCCCTGAACGTTAGTTCCACGCTACTTAGTTCCATCAGCTAGTCACTATTAACACAGCTAATTCTGTTGATTAATTTTGTCCATGTGCCCCTTGATTATTTTAATTTCACCAGAACAACAAAATACATGAAGGTTCATTCTTGACCTTGGGAACACAAATCTGTGATAACATTCCAGTTTATTGAAAAACCGAAAGCCCTAGAAAAGGCTAGTAAGGGAACCTTGGGTTTATATTATTTTGACACAGATACTGAGAGGATATTATAAGGGTATTATAGCAATTTCAAAATGCACTTCTTAAAGTTGGGGGACTAGATTAGGCCGTATTCAGACTAAACACCAGTCCTCCCATTCATTACAATGGGGGCAGTGCGTTTAGGCTGTGGGGGTTTTGGCCGTAGTGGTGCCGCACAGGCCTGCAGCGAGAAAGTTGATCCAGAGTCAACTTTTGGATGTACCCGACCTGATGTCAGGCTGCAGTGGCCAATCACAGCTGGAGATCAGACTGATCAGAGCTGTAAACTCTGCCATGAGGGAGGACAAAGATGTTACTAGGGGGAGGGGAGGACATTTCTCTTTGTTTGGTAACTTTAAAAGTGTAGTCAGACTTTACTGTCGGCTTCCTGACTCATTTTAAAAAAGACGAGAGAAAAAGAGAAAGAGAGAGACAGAGAGAGAGAGAGAGAGAGAGAGAGAGAGAGAGAGAGAGAGAGAGAGAGAGAGAGAGAGAGAGAGAGGCTGTGGTTGAGCCAGCTGGAGATTGAACAAAGAGAGAGAACGGTAGTAGTGAGATAGCAAGTGAAACAGATCAATAAATCATTATTTTTTGATTGTTCCACAGCAGTTATGTTCTAGAGAACAATTAAACACGCCCACACCCCTCTACTCAACCCTGCGGAGGTGTGCCGCAACACCTTATAGTGTTGGTCTGAATACAGACTTAGTTACAAGTACAGGTCGAGCTTCAAAACGCTAGATCCCACACATACACACTAGGGGTGCAACGGTATGTGTACTCGTCGTGAACTGTTCAGTACAGGATGTATGGTTGGGCATGTGACTTTCTTCGGTTCAGTACACTCCATGACCCAAACAATTACTGTCAAAATAGTTTCATAATCTATTTACTTAGCTGTAGCATGCTCATGGATGTATGCTAACTGGTTTAGCCCTTCCCTCTCTGTGACGGTCAGCTTTGACTCTGCTTTTGCAGTTGGGAACAACTATAAACACATTTGATTTCCGACAAGGTCAGACAACATGTCGTAAGAATCAGTTCTGAGTGACCATAGATCATCATAAAACAGCTGTCAGCAGGTGTCCTGACTCTGTGCAGTAAACAGAAAGGTTGTTGTCTTTTCCACTGCAGCACAACTAAACTGTTTCAATAATAGTTCTGGCCAATGAGTCATTGTTGGATATTTACATTTTTCAAAATAAAAGGACTGAAATGTTACTTTTTACCTTTCTTTTATTTTCTGCTGTACTGAAATTGTACCGAACCATGACCCCAAAACCAAGGTACATACTGAACTGTGAATTTTGTGCACCGTTACACCACTAATACACACACATATAGTTCCTAATATTGTGGTTTAGGAAAAACACTAAAACTCAGTGATCCAGTACTCGCAGTACAGGTTGTTACACACGCACACACATTCTGGGTATGCTTTCTTGTGTTAGTGGTACATATCATAAAACACGCCAACAGGATGGAGTGATGTAGAGAGAACAGGGCCATCCGTCAACATGAAGGATGAGCTTTAACACGCTCAAATTATAATACAGCTTTAGGTGGGATGAAACAAACACATACAGTGATGCTCAGACAGAAGACACACACACACACACACACACACACACACACACACACACACACACACACACACACACACACCCTGGTCAAGCAGTCTCTAAGAAAGTGAATGAATTAAAATAAAAAACAGAATGAAGGAGAGCTTAAGCTACACCCTCTGTGAGAACACACACAGATTTGTGTCAGTCTCTGAAGCCGTTACCATGCCGACACGCCTGTCACTCCTCCACACAGCGGAGCGATGAGAGAGCTCTCTGTTACTAGGGTAACCTGCAACTGGGAGCTCGGCGATTGGCTGCCGGGTGCCAGAGCAACGACGTGGAGAAAATGGAAAGAATGCAGAGGGAGAGGCAGAGAGCACGGAGCTGAGGACTGTGCAAAGCTGATAGAGTGTGAGAGCTAAAGTAAGTGACAGGCAATAACACACAAACACACACACATACACACACACACACACACATACACACACTGAGAGCAAAAGAAGCTAATCTCTAAATAGTAAGAGAAGTGAGTGCCGAGGCTCACAGTGAGCCTGGCAGCTACAAGTAGGCTGTCAGCTTCATATCCCACACACACCTGAGCACAGTGTGTTTTGAGTAGGTGCCTTCATGGCTGTCTAGGAGTGTTTGAGAGTGTGTGTGCTGTTGCTAAATAGGGCGCCCTTCTTGCTTTAGAGTACAAAAATTCTAAGTTTAGCATAAGCCTCTTTGTAACATAGTTCAATGTCCTTGTGAATTTTGATAACAAGATACTAGCGGAGCATATATTATGGTGCGTTTTTGCCTTCTGGAATCCTAGACTGACTCTGCATTTACAGTTTAGAAAGAAAGAAGTATAAATAAATCCTTTTTTATTTAAAAGGGGCAAATCTATTAGAGTGGAATGCTGAAATTAATTTGACAGCATACAGTATGTGGGAAGCATCAGTAGTGATAAAAGTACTAGGAGTAGTGACGTACAGTAGATAGTGGCCTTATTAAAGGCTAAATGTCAAATACGTTGGGTTGGGCTCATTTGACTTCTTCCCAGTTGCAGAGACAATCAACCAATAAGAGCTTTGCATGCAGGATTAGAGGTGGCTGTATACTTCTTCAGACATGCTTGTCGGACAGTAGAAATGCCCCCCCCCCCCCCCCGCAACCTTCTGATGGCAGAAAAGTGGGCACTGTGCACAGTCATTTCTACATTCACACCTACTTCACGCAGTGATTGGTCAGCTGTGTGGGTGTGAGAAACAGGGTTTTAACTTCTCTCCCTATCTCCCCTTTTTCATTTATGACACAACTGTTTCTGTCACTTTTCACATGAACAGCAGAGTGCAACACTATGACTGCCTTCCAGGAGATAATGTCTGACAATATGCTCTGTTATACCTGTATTTAAACGATATCACGTCTCCCCGATATCACATCTCCCCCTCCCCTCTCTGTGACGGTAGGCTTTTCACCCTTGAATGAAGTCCTTTGGAACAGCTATAAACACATTTGACAACAAGTTGTAAGAACCAGTTCTGAGCGACTACAAGCCGAGCTTAATGGGGACGTTATCTTCCTACATAGTTAGCCGGCTACGTAGCTGCTAACATGAAACATGACAACAGATTACGGCCACAAAAATGGCGCCAAGCATGGATAACATCAGTACAGCTGTATGAGATAGATGACAGCTCCTCAACTGTCATGTTACTTAGTTGTTGTGAAAAAAATGAACTGCTCCTCACAACCACTACTGCAGCTTCATACATCACTCACTACTGATTGGTTGGGTCATAACAAAACAAAAGAAAAGGGCCCCCCTCCCCAAACAGCTTGACATGATGGCATTTCAGTCTGGTTAGCAAGCTAGGTAGGTACGCTACCATCAATAGACACCACTCAGTATTACAAATAACTCAACTGGTTTCAGAAAGTTTGTTAACTATATAAACATATACAAATATGTGAATCAGATTTTAAACCATCACTTGCTGCACAGCTTCTCATTCAGTTTTTTCAAGCACAATGGACTATGATGGGATTGCAGATGCAGGGGTTGGGCTGGTTTATTGTAACAAGGTTGGTGAATTAATAGCAACTGTAATATTGTCTCTTGTTTGGCAGTAACGTGAACACGTTACATTACATACACACACAAGTCAGGCTGCTAAACATACAGCAGATATTGCACTGATATTACATTTCCACTTTGGGTCATTAATGCTAACTGATTGGTGCCCATTAATTTTTGCTGCAGTTCCTCCCTTGTTAATTTTCAGACAATAACCCTTAACAACTGATGGTGAGATTGTGAATGAGCAGCGATCAGTGCACTTACCAGGAGCAATATAGTTTCCATTAGAAGTGAGACTGATGACTGCGTTGGTTTTGCATTTGAAACCCACTCAACCAATATGTCAGTTGGTGTAATACAGGAAATGACATCAGTGGAAATGTACAAATTCTTTGTCAAAACACTTTCCAAAGATACACACATTGTATCTGTTGCCACTGAGAAGCTTGTTGGCATATTCATCTGAAATCTGTTCTGCTATGTGCTGGCCCCTGTGTGTGTGTGTGTGTGTGTGTTTCTGTAGAGTTATATTGCCATTATCAGCTGCCAAGTACGAATTCAAGAGACTGTGTGTGTGTGTGTGTGTGTGTGTGTGTGTGTGTGTGTGTGTGTGTGTGTGTGTGTGTGACTGTTTTACCTGGACTGTAAGTGTTCCAATTGGACCTGCAGGTTCTCAGTCTGCTCGACCTGCTCATCCAAAGACCTCTGCAGCTTCCTCGTCTGGTTATGGGACTCATCCAGCTGGAACACACACACACACACACACACACACACACACACACACACAGACTTATTTTTAAAAAAATGCAAACTCATGGATCTCAATCGACAAGCATTCCATTTCCAAGCATTGACACGCAAGGATGCTCCACTGAATTTGCTCCCCGATCAAAACAACCCCACTACTGCACCTTTACTATTTCTTATGTCTGCATGCTGTTTCCTGTCCATTGACATGACACTACCTGCAGCCAGTACAGTAAGAGTTAGGTTTATGCGTGTAGAAATGTTAAAAGGGAAATTCTGGTATTTTTCAACCTGGGCCTTGATCTTGCATGGTGGAACTGCCACAATTATGAGAATAAGGCCCGGGTTGAAAAATACCACAAAATAAAATGAAAATGAATAAAAATGACAATATGGTATCTGGCCTTAAAACTTCACTCAGCACAGACATTGTCTTAAACACCTTCATATTTATGTTGTGAGGTTTTAGTTGTGTTGTTAGATTTGAGTGACAGGAATCCAAAGAGATCCATCCCTTTGATCCACACACAAGTGTCTCAACTATTGGATGGTTTGCCATGTAATATTGTACAGACATTTGTTTTCCCCAGAGGATATATTCTCATGGCTTTGGTGATCATTTGACTTTTCCTCTGTTGCCATCAGCAGGTCTAACTTTTCACTTAATCACTGAAATATCTCAACATTTTCTTGATGCGTTGGCACCAAATTTTGTACACTGACATTGATGGTCCCCAGAGGATGACTTCTAATGACTTTGGTGATGCTTTGACTTGTCCTCTAGCATCACCATGGCGGGGAACATTTTGACCATTGGATGGATTGCCATGAAATGTAGAGCAGTGTTCCTCAGGGGATGAATTGTAAAATTCTGTCATGTAGCACCATCAGCTGGTCATAATGTCTGCTGCAATGCTACTGCAAAACTAATCACATTCCCATCAGCCTCAGCTGTACTTTGTGTTCAGTGCTAATTAGCAAATGTCAGCATGCTATCATCCTAAACTAAAACGGTTAACATCAACATGCTAGCATTGTAATTGTGAGCGTGTTAGCATGCTGATGTGAGTATTTAGCTGGTTGGTTGGAATGAGTGTGTATTGGTGGAACCATGTTCCTACCTCATCCTCAGCCTGTCCTAACTCTTTCTTGAGCTCTTCTACCCGCAGTCGTAGCTTTTTGACTTCGGCCTCGTGGCTGTCCACCCTCCGGTTGGCATGGGCAAGCTCGGCCGTCTTCTCCTGGAACTGCTTCTTCAGCTTAGAGTGAACATGGCGAAGGTCGGCCAGCTCCTGAGGACACAGCAGACAGACAGAAGTGAAGCTTACAGCCAACAAACTTTTCAAGAGGCTGACTCTGGTCAACCAGCTCTTCTGCCTCATTTACTACTGAAAAATATTAGCTGATTGATCGCTTTGTCAATTTGTTGTCATTTATGAAGTAAAAATACAAAATATTTGCTGATTCCAAGTTCTTCACTGTGAGGATTTGCCCATGAACAATGAATCAAAATAGAAAACATGTTTAGTTAAAGGCAGTATTGATGAATGATACTGAATCATTAATTCATTAGTCTCCAATATATGAAACTTGCTCAGATCCAGTCCCCAAATTACATTCACTACTATTCATTATGTCAGTCAGGTTCCCAAATGATTCACCAATACTGATGTATATATATACTAATATTCAAGAGATCAAAAAATCCATTCAATACATCGGCCAATATTCTTCTTTTTTTTTTTTAAACACAAAAACAAGACATAAACAAACACTTTTAACAAGGATCCCTTAAAAAGTAACTTTTTATCCGGTTTAAGCTTGAACATGCTTACTTCACATAATCAACCCTCAGAACCACTGGATAAACAAGATAATGGTGACATAGTGTCTACATCGCCTCAAACCCATCTTTTGCATTTCTGAACTGAACATTGATTTAAAAACTACTCAGAAATGTTGACGGCAGGAATGGTTCTCTGTCCTGCTTCCTGACAACATGTAACAACAGGAAGTAAGCAGGGCACGCCCTCTCTGAAAGACCAATAAGAACATCTGTGATGAAAGTGTAATGGCTTCTGAATGGATGTGTGGAAATACTATACATTTGGTTGTCCTCAAAACTGTTTCAAATAGGTTTTTTATCTGTTTATTCGGCTGTAATTCTGGGTAATTGTGGTTGCGGTAAGGTTTGAACCGACAGGAAGCTCTACTCCACAAGTTTGCATTGGGATTAGCTAAGGAGAGCCTGCACTTGGAGCTAATGGCATCATCAATAATGCACCATTGTCACTCACTGCACTTTCATGTACTTTCATGGCGTTGATTGAGTCTCCTGCTCTGCTGTCTCATACTTAATGGTTCCCCAGACAGGGCAGCTTCCAAGAAGCTTTCCTGAACTTCTACGCCAATACGATGGAGAGAAATGAGATATCTACAGGAACAATAAAAGTCAAGCCCAGATCAAGGAAGGGGAAATGACCTTTGCTTACTTATTTATTTATATCTGCATTTTCAATCCATGTTACATCTTTATTATCTATTTAAAATGTATTCCTTCAGCTATCATGACAGGATTTAGTTTAATGTCTTATGTGTATTTGGTTAGAAGAAGAAATTGATGCTTTATCTGTTGATGAAGACGTGACATGCAGACTCCCCCCTCCCCCTCATCGAATATTTACATGATAATGAAGGAAAATGTCTGAATGCACACACAAATACTAGTCTAACCCCAGAGCCAGTTCAAACAAAGAGCAGCAGGATAATGCAGAAGGGAATAATTAAAAGGAGGGGTGCTGGGCTCTTGAGAAGGAGACAGGGATGACGGGATGAGGAGACAGATGAGGAGCAGTGGGGGGGTTGAGTGTAATTGGAGGGGTGGTATTTTACAGGACGATAAAGGTGAAGCATAAGAACAAAGAGAACTGACAGAACGCAGCCTCCACACCAGAGACAGAGACTGGAAATCCATGTCTCTCTCTCTGGAAATTCATGAGACACGGACACGGAAGAAATTCATGAGATCACCTACATGTCTGACAGGACATTTTATGCTTTGGTGAACTGCTTAGTTTGTGGAGTGAGAGGAATGATGGAAAAGGGAGAAAGATGATATATGCATTAAAGGATAGAGCTGGCACTATTTTACTTTTTTCTGATTGTCAAAACCACCAATGTGTTAGTCTGTCGCTCAATACTTTCTTATTTCTCTACTCTGTCTGTGGCTCCCAGCTCAAAGCTGACTGGTTCCTACAGAAAGTGTAAATCTTTAAAAAACAGCTCACAGACATATGATTTCATTCTTAACAAAGGCTCAGTAATTTCCTAACACAGCTGGGCACTGTCGTTTTCAGCAAACATTAATCAAACAGGAGGAAGTAGTGCCTTTGTTGGGGACTATTTTCAGCGGCACATTGATACACATTTTGTTGGCTGGTTTGTATTTAGAACATCACCTGCCTTATCCTTTAAAGGAATAATACAACATTATAGAATTTCAACCAAGACAATACTCTCTTCACTGTGATTGAAATGACTGAACTAATGACCAGTTTGATCAGTTACAAAAATAAATAAATCACAAACAATTTCGATAATAGATTGATTATTCATTTAGGTCATTAGGTAAAAATGTCAAATATTCACTGGTTTCAGCATTGAAGACTGTTACCACTGATATTTAAATGAAATAATTGAATGGAATTGCTATTTTCTTTTTGAATAACATCTGGTTATACCATCACTGCCTGGTATGAAATCACAGATTCTTATCGTTCGTGGTTCTGTGATGGTGGAATGAGCTACACAGCTCCACACGGTCTACTGACTCCCATGGTGCATTCAAGAAATGCCTGAAACTCAGCTCTTCCTCTTACACCTCAACACTTTACCCTTTTAGCACTTTGCTGATAGTTGTTTCTTGTGCACATGTCTACTTCCAAACCCTTTCTTTCTCACTGCACTGGTCAGCTACTTGAGAATTTGCACCACGGCTCTTTTGAGTCACCGTCCTCTAACGCTAACAATTGCCTCGCTTACAAGTCGCTCTGGAAAAAAAAGCATCTACCAGATGACAAAATGTAATGTGTGAAATTCTGAAATCCAATGAAAAATGAAAATTTTAATAATGGCAGGATTCCTCCAGGCATCTTTTGACAAATCTGACATATTCAACCTTTATAAAACTGACCATTTATAAACATGAAAAAGGCCTCGTCCATTTCATTTTCATCAGAATTTAGAAAAAAAAAAGAAAAAAAATTATAAAAGTGTATTTCAAACATTTTAATTAAAATGTTAGTTTCAGAGCAGGTTCTCCTTTTTTGATTAGTAGGTTTAATGTTTGCTTTTTGTTTCATTTTCTTCCTGTGTCTTTCTGTGCAGCTCCGTCAGCCCAGTTTCCCCTCAGGATCATTAAAGTTTCATCCACTTGGTCGACAGGACACCCCAAAATATCCACCTCCTAAGAAATGTGACACCTAAAAAAAGAAGCTGCTGATGTGAAAACAAATCCCGCCGTGACTTATCACCTTATTATCACAGTGATCATCAGTTAGCCAAATTAAAGCACCGTTTCTAACAATCATAGTGACATAGAAGATATCATGCACTTATCTGAGGTATGAAAACACGCTCACCGCCTTCTTTTCTGCAGAATGAAAACAGTGGAGTACAAGAAAAAATAGATAAGAAGGTGGTGGATGGACACAAATGCAAAACAATGCCAGGATGAAGGAGCGATCACACACACACACACACGCATGCATGCAGAGTCCTGGCTGCTGTCCCTGGCCAGTTATCTGTCAGGAAAAGGACTGATAAATGAAGCTGGTTTCTACTGTACGCCTCAAAGCGGACATGCAGGCCACAAACCTCCATATTCCCTGCAGTTTTATCATTTCAAGACTATGTAATGAATGTCTGAGAGGCCAGAGGAAGAGACGGAGGAGAGGAGGGAGGAGGAGAAGATGAATGAGAGGAGGGTGAGAGGCTGGGAGTCCCTGACTCTATTAAACATGAGGGATTACTGAATGATCTATGAGCATGAACGTGTGCATGTGTGCCTCTGTACATGTATGCGTGTGGATGTGTGCTCATTCAGGTTTTTTATGCATGCGTTGATACTCCATTATGTGTTTATGTATTTGTGCCTAATCTGTGTCCTTATGCTCACACACAAAAGCACAATTATGTGTATGTGAGTGGTTCTGTGTATGTGTGTGTGTGTGTGTGTGTGTGTGTGTGTGTGTGTGTGTCTATGTTACGCCACACTGCCTGTTAAATGTTTCTCCTTGACTGGAGAGACCCTGAAGTCTGCCGCTACATCTGTTCCACTAAAATAAAGACACGCACACACACACAAATAAACCACCGGCGTATGCCCACAAATATGTTTACACATTCATCACCTTGACAAAAAGGTCTTTTAATGTGAGAAAAAAAAAAAACAGAGTCAGATGTGGAAATAACTGATGTACATATCTGCAGCTCATTTAGACTGGAGGAAACACACTTGCTTATTCCTGTATGCGCGCGCGCACACACACACACACACACACACACACACACACAGCAGAATTGGGTTTATAATCAGGGCTGCCCAAGTGGGGGAGGGGCTTATGGGCACTGCTCCAACCGGATTGGTCAGAATAGATCAACTCAATAAAAGACTGAACGAGAACGAAAATGAAAAGAGACACAGAAAAGAGAGAGCAGAGGAAGAAAATGGTTAGAGGTTAGATGAATAAAAGCAGCAAGAATTAATATTAATTTGGAGATGAACAGGAACACAAATGCTAAAACATACTCCATATATCCATTTATATGCACATTTACAGTATATGTCAACAAATTCATTCTGAATAAGGCATTAATAGTGTGTCTTTTCATGTGTAGCATAGTAAACACTTCCATTTTATTCAGTAATGTGTAGATTACAGAGCATATTCTGCATATCTATGCTTTATGCTGTATTGAATCAGTGTTTTTTTGTTTTGAGTTGTGTGTATTGTCTATATTTAGACAAGCATGTTATTCAGGGAAGTCCTTTCACACATCTGCATGTGTTTCTAGTACTACTGCATATGTTATATGTAGTATAAAGTAAGTAGTACAAAGCCTTTTGTGTCTCCAGAGGGAGCTGTGTGAAATCTGATAAATTGCCTCAAGTGATGTCATCTGAGTCAACATTGGTTGGGGCTGGGGACTACAAGTTCCTCTGTAGCCTGCTCCTCATCTCTGCTGGAGGCTAGCAGCTCCATGTTAAATCCTGCACTGTTTACATCCCTCTTTGCTTGCTAGTAGTCTTCTTCTTCACTCCCTTTGTGGGCACATTATATGTTTCTTGGCGTGTTACCATCACTGTAAATCAGTGGATTAGCATGAAACCAACAGCATGATGTGTATACTCATGCAGGACACAAACTAAACAAGGACCTACTCATAAAAATGTTGCTCCATAGTGCTACAAGTGGTCAAAAACACCACAATTAATTGCTGTTTGCTCCCAGGTTACAAACTGTTTTCATTCTTACTTCTCATGCTTGCATACATGATATCAACGCCAGTCGAAAATATGAAACATGTTTAGATTTTTTTTGAACTTTTTTGAGGGTATTTTATGCCCTTATTATTGAGACAGTGGAGAAATGACACGCAACAAAGGTCCATTGCCAGAAATGAAGCTAACATTGTAGTTATGTAGCATGTGTTTTAACCAGTAGGCTACCGGGATGTGCGTCTGTTTGTCATCTCTCTTATCTGAGGATATGAAGATGACGGGCAGCAACTGGATCACATGACACCAGCTGACACAGACTGACACAGAGGCCATCAAGGTTATTCTTATCAGACTTCAAGTTAGTTAATGTGCTCCTGCATCATCTTATTTCAGAGAGAAGACAGGTACGACCTCAGACATCAAGAGGGGTGAGAGTGCATGAGACCTTTTTCACTCATTTATCCATTACAGCTCACTTTCAAGTGATGTCACAGACATCTGTCATCTCATTAGTAGTGAACTGAAGGGTCACTGACACACAAAGCTGAAACCGACTCAACCTTTAGTGCAGCGGCGAGGTGTAAAATCCCAGCAGCATGCATCACATAAAGACACACTACTGGGAGGTTCACAGCATCTTCTTCCTGTCTGTTGATAGGAAACAAGGGCTTACACAAAGTCATTCTCCCACTGATTCAAATGGTCCCAGTAAATGAACAACTGGCCACACACTCTCACTGCACTGATTCTATTTTTTGCCCTGACAGACACCTATTTCCAAATTAGCTGACATCACAAGCAGTGTTATACACAGCAATGTTGAAATGCCAGATGTACATTAGGTAAATAAGAAGAATGAAACAGAATGTCAGACTGAATATGAACTGAACTATATGGTACAATTTGTTATGTTGGTTTTTCTCAGTAAGTTCTGCTTTCTTCTGCCTCTATCAGCACCTCTCCCTGTTTCTTCTTGTTTCTTTCTTCATCTTTTTCCTCTCTTCATCTTCCTTCCTCTCTCTCCTCTCCTTGCCCCTCTCCTCTTTCATCTTCACCACACTCATCCTCTCTCATCTGCTCAAACATAATGTCTGCAATAATTATTCTCGCTTCCTTTGATTAATTTTGTTCGAATTCTTGCCCTGTGTGTGTGTGTGTGTGTGTGTGTGTGCGTTGCTAACTGCAGCATTAAATAAACCTGAGAGCTTCATAAATAGCCCTGTGGGATGGGTGGTAATGGGTGCCACTTACATTGACAAACACTTACAGTGCATGGCCGTGCCACCTGACCTGCCGTTAATAGGGCCATTTAAGCAGACCAGAGATCATCATGTACACACACACACACACACACACACACACACACACACACACACACACACACAGGCAGCTTGTTCTCATTGGAGCAGCTCAGAGTCACGACATCATTTCAAAATTCATCAACTGTCTGACTCAGTAGGACGTAGTAGACGCTGCTTATTTTACTTCTGCTCCCTCCCTTCACATGTTCAGCATCATTACAGTATTGCCACGTGAGTTCTGTTGTCCGATCTAGCTTCCTGCATCTTTATAACATTTCCTCCAAAATCTGATCTTTTTTTAACTGCAAAACTCTTGGAAACAATAATCCATGTTTAAATGACATACCCATCAGATTAGAACAACTCTATATTCTTGCCTGAGTCAATACAACCTGTCCAAGCTTCAACTTCAACACCGCAGCAAACCTCCTCACAAGATCCTATAGAAGATTCCATACTTCATACCCTGCATCTCTACATAGGTTGCCTGTAGATTTTGAGCACATTTTAAAATTTTAATGATCACTTTTAAGACACATCGGCTGAGTAAGTGTCTGGCTTACTAACACTATGCAAGTAATTCCCAGGCTGAGGATAAGACTCAGAGGACACCAGAGCCATTGTTGTGATGGACTTGTGTTTATTCTGTTAAGGAACTGGTGGTTTACAGACAGAAGACGGAGAGATAAGTGGGATCACAGCTCAACTTTACACCACTTACGCTCTCAGTAACTATAGATTTACCACCTAGAAGCCAACTGGTGTTTTAGCAACACCACTGGGAGCTTAGAGGGACACCTTATACAACATATAAATTCACATTTTACCCATCATTTACACAAAGGTGTAGCCACCTCAAAAGATTGCTTGTAGTAGGTTCTGGACTGCCTTCACCCTGCCAGGGAGGTGCATGTTAGGCAAACAACCCCACCTGCTGGCCAGAGAGGACTTCTGACACCTTATTGAATCTCCAGGTATTTTAGCTTTTGTATGAGTAACAGTCATATAAGTTACAGTGAAACGCGATGCAATAAATGCAGGTTAACAGTGGTTAAAGACAGTAACTGTGATTTTCTAACAAGCTAAACAGCACACTCACTAATTAATACCCCAAAGGCCTAAACTGACCTCGAATGACTCCATCAATTTAATCACACTTATCACTTGTTGTGTTGGCTATGAGGTGGAGGTGAGATGACACAGTGTGCCTGAGATTTTAGTCATTTTAAAAAAGAGATGAAAAGATCTGGATGTGTCCTCTTGTTTGAGATGCATCCTGAGACATAACGGCTTTAAGCTATTTTGTTGTTGTAAATTTGGATATGAACTTGCTAGCAGGGCTTCTTGAAAGGCTGTAGTTGAGCTTTTGTATCTTTCATGTATTAAAGTCCCAGTTTTAGGTGCATTAAAGGATATTTAGTGATTATTACAACTTGGGTCTTAATTATTTTTGAAGACATTTGTTTTTTTTCATTTCTGTTGTATAAGTTTATGAGGATCCTCAGTTGAGGGTGTAATATATTAACAGTGTTTAGAGACATTAAATCCCTCCAGTGGATTCTGGGTCTTCACTAGTGTCTCCTACCTGTTGGACATGCCAGAAAACACCTCAGGAGGAATGTTGATCACCTCAAGTGACTTTTTTCATAGCCAATGAGCAGCAAGCTCCTTCCAGATGTGTGAGTTCCTGGCCCTGCTTGTATGTGTGATATCATTCTGTTTGCCATTATCCAACATATTTAACCATAGATGAGGGTTAGACCACTCCGTAAATTGAGAGCTTCACCCTCATGCTTTGGTAGTATCCTTTAATCTATAATACCAGTTGTGGTCTTGCATCAGACTACAAAACCTTCTTCTTCTGACATACACAAACACAATCATCAGTAGGAAACGTCTGGATGACACCAACCTTCATCTGCAGGTTTGAAGCAGTAAAATTTTATGAAAACACTGAAGTTCAACGATTCAGCAATGAACCATCGTCAGTGTGAGCGCAGCATAATGTTTCCCCTGTTACCAACACCACATGGGCACAGACTGATGTATACTGTAGGAAGAACTATTAGAGAAAATTGAACGGTTAGACACAAACACACACAGATGAGTGGTTATACAAGTAATGTCTGTGTGTGTGTGTGTGTGTGTGTGTGTTTTGCTTTAGCAGTCACACATAAGACACAGGGGACCCTGGTGTCACACATCACACACACACCCACACATACACACAATAACTGTTCTATGACTCTGCCTTTGATACCTTTCATCTATCACACCTCTAAAAGATAGATCACAAATGACAAAACACACAAAATATAAACTTCTAGTCTTACTCGCCCCCCTATTACACCTCCAGGGTGTGTGTATATATGTATGTATGTGTGTGTGTGTGTGTGTGTACACACGTGAGTGTGTGTACACGTGAGTGTGTCACAGTGTGACACAGAACATCAATCTGTGCAGTAGTAGTGATGCCCAAAGCCCCGGCTGTGGTTGAAGATGATTCCACTATCAATCAACCTGTGTGTGTGTGTGTGTGTGTGTGTGTGTGTGTGTGCACATCTGTGCATGCAGTGTCTTAATCGCTTGCCCTGTTTCTCATTCTCTGTCCAGATCAATACCATGGTTTCAACACTATACACAAAACACAATCAATCTCTCTCTTTTCTCAAACACACACACACACACACACACACTTCTGACAGTGTTCTGGAAAGACAAGGTCAGGCACAAACTTCTAACATATAAAGCGGGTATGTTTTGGTGCAGTATGTACTGTAAGTGGTTGTACTACTTCAGTGTTACATGGAATTTAAAGGAGTGTTACAGTTGATTTAAATATCAGGTTACTTCCTTTATTCTGGGTTGTAATAAACTGGAATTTTCCTTTAAATGCAGCGGTTCAATTTGGCATGGCGAAAGCATGAGCATGGTTAGAAAAATTAAAAAATATCTTGTCCTGCCCACCTTGTTTCTCTCGAACAGCTCAGTCTGGATGGCCTTGAGGTCGGTGTCGAGTGCAGAGGCGGCCTGCCGGCGTTTCTTGGCCAGTTGCTCCTCCAGGTCTTCAGCCTGGGCCCTCAGCTTCTTGTTGTCCCTCTCCAGTGCCAGTTTCTCTGTCTCCAAACGCTCCCTGCGACCCCACTCTGCAGCATTCTCCACCTGCAACCTCTCCATCTGATGCCGACACACAGGCACCCAGAGAGCAGAAAGAGAGTGAGGATGAGGAAACTGAATTGATTGGTTTATTTTAGGTGGTTATAGGTATGTTATTATAGAGCTGATAGTAGAGAGATGACAGGAGAGAAAGATGTGGAATGACATGCAACAAAGGTCCCGGGCCAGACTCAAACTTAAATGACTATTTTTACATTTCTGTTTATGTATGGGTTAAACAAAAGTCTTTAGTGAGGTGTTGGTAGGTGTAGCTGTTTCCTCCTGCTTCCAGTCTTTACACAAAGCTAAACTAACCACATCCTGATTCCAGCTCTGTACTTAACACACAGACATGAGACTGATATACATCTGCATTTCCTGAACTAGACTGCTACAGCTGACTAAAACAATGCCTGCTTGCCACATTCTTACTTAGTTTGGACAGATGATTGTAGAAAGCACCGAGAGGCAGTGCCAAAATACTGTCACACCGACGATACTGAGACACTCAGTCAAAAATATTATTTGGTTTTGTAAATATTGTTGAACTCTAATATGTTACATGGACCATTAACAAGTGCAGATGGTTTCTATTCATAAAGGTGAGTGATGTCACTTCTCAAAGCCTCAAAACTACATTCTCCGTAGTGTTCATGTTGTTGTCTTCAGCTGAAGGATTATGTTGCTCTTCTATGTTCTGATCCAATTAGGTGGCCCATTTGGCTTATGAAACCCACCCTGAACCCCACTGAATCATACAATGCTCATCAATAAGAAAAAAACCATCACCCCACAGTCCTGTCTCCTCACCTCAGCTCGAAGTTCAGCTAGCTTCTTGTCCATACTGGTCCGGGCTCCCAGCTCATCTTCCAGGTCTTCAGATATGCGACCTAGTTCATCCTGGTGCATTTCCTTTAGCAGGTTCAGCTGGACAGTGTTAGGAAAAACGGGGTTATTAAAAGGGCTGGGTGTATTATCTTGCCCTTTACTGTTAATGCAGCAAAATCCATACAAATAAGTATTAAACCGTAAAAAATAACATAACATTATACAATACTCATAACATTCCCGTCAGCCTGTGCTATTTTTGGTATTTAGTGCTAATTAGCAAGTGTTAGCATGCTAACACGGGTGGTGAACATGGTAATACTGGAAACACGCCCTGCTAACTTATATCCGAAGCTAACGTTAGCTTACTGAGAATAACAAGGGCTGCACTTGAGCTAACATTAGCAACTTTAGCTAAACTGTGCTAACAGTGCAGGTATCATAATCAAGTAACATTAAACTTAGTGAAATATTGTGACAATAGTCTGACTCAGTGCGAGTCCTGGAAGAGAGCAGGAGGTGAGCCAACTGTTAATCACAGCTGTCAATCAACACCTACACAGCAGACAGCAAAGCTACTATAAGTCTTCAAAACTTATTAACTGAGCAATAATTTCCAAAATGACCACCAGCACACTCCATAGAGGGCCTGAATTTACAGATTGAGACCATAATGACTCAGTGAAAACAATGATTGACTTAGTGTTTCTAGAGAGAAGTTGAGGCTTTATGAATGGGAGTCAGATGGAGGATCTAGCGGCTGTCGGTGGTATTGCGCTTTAAGATGCTTCCAAACTTTCTTCAATTTCAAGCCATGGTTGTTGCCACTTTGGCCTAAAGAGTACCCCTACTGAAAATCAACATGCTAGCATGGTCAATGTTAGCAGGTTAGTATGCTGATGTTAACATTTAGCTCAATTCACCACTGTTCCTGAACACAGCCACATAGAGATGCTAGCATGGCTGTAAGAGCCTCAGGCATTTTCCTGTGTTGGAATGTTAACCTTGGCTACATGCCCTTGAATGTACTTCTTTACAAACCTAAATAAAAAGTGCACATACCTTTTCACAAAGCATATTCTAAATCTGAATCTCCAGCATGAAAAAAAACCAGAAGTGCTTAGTACTGAAATGTCAAAGCTGCACTGAACCAAAGTTCTGGTCTGAAGAAGAGCAAGGACATCAGACTCCAGTGTTCCATTCAGAAACATGACATCTTTTTTCAGGAAAATGAAACTAAACTAGAAAATTTCACTATTCAGGATGTAATTGCTTGACATTTACAGTGATCTATAGATTTGTACGAGAAGACATCCCCTATTCCTTCTTAAAAGCTGGCCATTTCTGGAACCAAACATCTCCTGTGATCTGTGAGTATCTGGGACAACAAGCGTGTAGATAAGGATGACCCAATCTCCTTTATCGATCCTTTTCATCCTTCCATGTCCTTATCTGATCATTGCATCTCAGCTTGTGTCTCGCCTGCCTCCTCTCCACCTTCAGCACTTCACCGTATCCTGCTTTCATCTCCATCTCTTCTACCCCGCTTATCTTCAAAACACCCATCATCACCATCCACACATCTCTCATATCTTCTGGCCTAGCCCCCTGCTTTCTTTCCCTTTGCTGGTTTTATCAAACTGATTTGGTCATTTAGTGAGCCTCTCCATGAGACCTGTGCTTGTTATGTCCTTCCCCTCTCTCCTCTCCTCTCTGCAGGCCTGAACTGCCCTCGTGTGGTGTAAGACTGAAAAAACATCAGCCATGTTTCAGTCCTGAGTGCTCATGTCTACACTGTTATCGAACATCCAAAGAATGTAAAAGTGCACTGAGATATATTGATAGCCTGTGTGTTTATCTTACCTCCACTAATGCAAAGTAAATATTGAATAATATTACAGCAACAGAGGAAGGATTATCATCATTTTATACTTTTACACCATACTTCAGAACTAGAGAACTGCTTTACTGTCTGTATAATAATATACCTCTATACAATCTTTCTATCTAAGCATAATCTTTTCTATGCTACTAGGCTGTTATGTTGTGTTATCTCATTTTTATTAAACTTGTGAACAGTCAGTAACAGTTACGATTTTTAACTGGAACATTTTTACGGTGGATATGGTGTATTGATGTTTGGTTTATGAATATACCATCTCATAAAAAATAATTTAGTTTAAAACCTTCTGTAAAGCAGAATTGAACCAAAAGTTATGTTTAACAATCTCCTTGTAGAGAAAATACTTTTTAAAAAATGTGATTTGGGTGAGACTATGATTAATTGCTTGTTATATGATATTTTTAGAGAAATAACCTTCATCTCTAATGACTTCCTCTGAGACCTGAGTTATGTTTTAATAAGGGAACCTTTCTTTGTGTGTTTGATTCCAATGGTAGAACCTGGCAGCAGAAACACAGTTCTTTGTAGGGTTGCAACCAACAATTATTTTCATTATTGATTCATTTGTAGATTGTTCTCTCAGTCAATCAATTAGTTGTTTAGTCTGTAAAATGTCAGAAAATATTTTTAAAATGCACTTTATAATTTACCAGAGTCCAAGGTGATGTCTTCAAATTCCTTCTTTTTTAACAAACAGTCCAAACAACAATATTTGTATTACTGCATGAAAACTGACTGAAATACAGCCTACCTCATAGTTTTCTATGATATTTTGTGCAATGTGTACTTGAGTTGGATAGATTTCCCTCATCAGTGTCACTACTTTCAATGTTTTTGTCTCTTTTCGTGCCTCTGTCAAGTCTGCTGTTGATCTGGGAAGGATGTACACAGTCATGTGTTCAATATGTATAATGTCACTTGCAACATGTCTTTCTGTGCTGCATGACTCTCAGAAACCAGAGACATACAGTAAAAAGTCCTCTATGTTTGATGAGCTGCTACCCCACTGCCAGCTACAATTTTAGGTTTGATTCAGATTTGTTTAAGAAGCACATTCCAAATCCCTGAAACCAATAAAATCAAACCCAACCTGATCAATGTTTAAGGTTGGAAAAGTAGAGGAAAAGTAGAATAGTATCTGGTTGGAGGTGTTAAAGAATTTCAGTCACTGCTGGTGAGTTCAGTCTTTTCTAGTTAGAGGACTTGTTCAGGAGAATATTTTATAGTTCACTTTTTTGGCTTGGCATAATCACTTTTAGTTGTGTTCAGGTGTATTTTTATATACAATCTTGTGCAGCAGAGTTATCAGTGAGATTTAAAGGGGTTCAGTGAAATTCATGCTTCCTCGAGTCATGAAATTTATGTAGTGTAATTATTGATCCCTGGCAGGGACGTGGCATGGAACTGTAAATTGCAAATAAACTCTGCACAAATAAAGGCTGGTCTGGTAAAAAACATCGAAGGGGTAGAGTTACTCAATTAGCTCACATTTAAAATTCAGCATAAAATTACAGCACTAATTCCTTCATGTTATACTACTGTGCTGCAGAAATACTGTTTCCATTCACTAGTTATTTCCTGTTATTGATTTCTGTTAAGCTACTGTCAGACATACAAGGAAATATCCACAGGAAGTGTTCAGTTTCATTAATGGTAAGTTAATAGTGATAGAAATGGTAATAATTGGTGAAAGAAAACGGTATTTCTGTTGAAAAAAAGCAGCAGAATGGTGAGTACGCCATTTTGTACTTATGGATTTAGTGCTGTGGAAATATACATTATAAAGAATTTATCAAGACAAGCAATGAGATAGGAGGAAGTGTTATGTTTGTATTGAGGTGGAACTCCACAGATTTCACACATCAAAGCGTGTTTCCAGGTGTTGAGGAGTGCAACTGCATATGTGAAAAAACTGTGGCTCCAGAGGGAGCTATGTGAAATCTGATAAATTGCCATAAGTAATGTCACTTGAGTCAGCTTCAGTTGGGGTTGAAGACTACAAGTTTGAAAATGAAACAAATCTGGGGGTGTGAAGTCTCTGCTGGAGGCTAGCAGCTCCAGGCTACATTAGCTGCTACTAGCATAACACAATCTGTACAGTTGAATGAATCAAGTTGAATTGCATTATGGGTGATATTGGTGCCAGGTTTTGACAAGGAAGAAGAATCTGTGAGATAAAAAAAGATCCCTTGTTTTGCTGCATAGTAATACATCTGCTAAATGCTAATATCAGCATGCTAACACCTTAATGACAAATGCTAACATACTGATATTTACCATGTTCAACCATAGTGTGTTAGCATACTGTTGTGTTATACTGTAAAATACATACTAACATTTGCTAATAGCACCAAACACAAGCAGAGGCTGATGGGAATGTGATTAGTTTTGCTGGTCATAAACCAAAAAATTGGACAAATTAAAATTTTGACTTGATGAAGGCACTAGATGAAACCTTAATGGATCACTAATTAATTACAGTTCATCCTGAGAGGAACACGAACGTCTGTCCCAATTTCACTGCAATCCATCCAATAGTTGTTGACACTCAAAACCACAAATGTGGACCTCATGGTGGCTCACTAAAGTCAGTAGGATACCGTGTCTGGGACCCATGAGCGTCTGTACACAATCAATTCAATCAATCATGGCAATCAATTCAATAGTTGTTGAGATATCTCAGTCTGACACACCTAACTGACACTAGTCTGACCTTTTATCTCAACTGAAAAGCAAATCCTTCACTTGCCGGCAACATTAAGGCACAGAAAGTTGACAGAGTTGCCTTATTTGATCAAACACTACCAGTTGATATTGTTGGTGGATGATAATTTGTCAGACCAACATCTAGGTGACCCTTCTGCCAGGTGAGGAAGTAGAAGTGACCACATGGAGGTCTCACCTGTTTGAGGGCCTCCTGTTTGCTCTTGCTGAGCTCCTCATATTTAAGTTTCCACTGACTGAGTTCAGCCTCCAGCCTCTCAATGCTCCTACTCAGAGCGAGCTTGTCTCTGGGGATAACAGGAAGACACAACACACATTAGTGAATTTCATACATCATACTGCTCTAGTGCTTGAGTGGCTTATTATGTGAGTCAGCAAATGTTTTCAAAATGGATATTTCACATTATGCAATCTCACAAGAAAGCCTGTGCAGTTCAGCAGGGACACACTGTATCCTGGAAATCACTAATGAAATGTTATTATCTGCGTCAGTCCTTCGTCATGATTCCAGTACACCATACTTCATACTGTAGCTTTATTATTAGAAATGAACACGTGACCAGCCATCCATGGAAACAGATTTTTGTATTTCACGGCAGAGGATGGAATATGTTAGTACTGAGTGTGACATGGCCTGGCTTCAGGTATAAACAAATCTATTCTCCTCTTTTCCAACACTCACGACACTCATGTTTTAGCACTTTGTTGGCATTTGGTCATCATTTCAGGGTACCAGTTGTAAAGACTAAAAAGTTGCCATACTTTTTGTTAACTAGACTCTAGCAATGTTTTAGACTTGGGGTGTTATATAATCTGGACAGGCTGGCTTGCCAGGAGATTCTTCCCCAGAAGGAAGGCATGCATTGTGTCTGTTTCCTTGTTCGTGTTTTACTACATTCTGTGTTTGACTATTGTTACTGTTTTTGTTTCTTATGATTGAAGCCACCAAATTTCCCTCTCGATAAAGATTGATTGATTGAATAAGAAAACATCTGATGTGTCTCAGTAATTTTGCTGGAACTGCTACACCTGTTGTCATGTCATACTTTATATCTCTGCTACAGCCCAGACGGTTTAGGATTGTGTGCCTCTCTTACTCTCTCTCTTTCAGCAGGACTTTCTGGGACTCGTCCAGACGAAGCTGCAGGGCGTTGAGTTTGCTGGAGTCTTCCTCTGCAGTGCTCATGTCATCCCACAGCTGCCTGCTGCGTTCCTGTCGGCTCAGACCGCAGAACGAGCGTGAGCCAGCCGGGTTAATACTGCCGCTACCACTGCGACTCTCCCAGGCCTCCTGAGCGTCACTGCCCTGGGCCCTTGAATGCAGAACTGACTCTAGCAGCTCCAAGTCCTGAAAGAGCAAGAGAGAGAGGGGGAGGAAAACATTAGACCACAATACCAGTTTAAAAACAACTACAATAAGTACAACAGGTCAAAGTTGAATCAGGAAGTGCGTTTGTTCAACAAATCTCAGCCATTATCTTGGTGAGTATGATGTAATTGCTACCAATAGAAATGATGGCCAAAACAAGGAAAAGAGAAATGAAACAGACATAAATTAAATGGGAAAATATGTACGACACTGATGCCAGACACATGGAACAAAAAACTAATATGGTATGTATTAATTAATTCCCCTCAGTGCAATTACATTACATAACAAAAATGTTTATGAACAAATCATAAGAAGGCATTTGATATTAAAGTAGTCCAAGTTGCTCATCAAATTTTACATATCTACAGATATGTAACACATAACACATGTAGCCACTTTTAAATAACTTGTCATTGTGTGAGCAATATGGACAAAATCCTCTTTCGTGGTATCAGTAATTTCATATCACAACCTTGACATATATAATCAAAGAGTAATGTTTCAGGAAAATCTGCTGATAAACTGAATTGGATAAAATGATCAAACAGAAATGTCTGTTTTTGGCAAATCCAGTAAAATAAATACCTGTCCAATGAAGAAACATAAATGTTGCCTTCAATGGCCTAGTAAATCCAGAGATAGGGATAGCAACTGTAGCATGGTATAAAAAGTATGGCAACATATCTGACGATACTCAAAATCGTATTGTCTTAAAGGTTTACTCTTGCTAGAGGCCTGGTGACATGAAACTACTCTCAGGGCTAGTTGGTGCACTTCTGTAGCTGGTGTAGCTAACAGCTAACACACTATCAAACTGGGAACACAATGGCGCTAGCCAGTCACAGTAGCTTTCAGAGAAACTTCCTTTTTTCTCTACACTGTGCTGTTTATTCCCCACCTGACACTTTGCTGTCAGAATTGTGCATCAATTCATTCAATAAAGAGCTGTAGAAGAAAGAAAGAAACTCAGTGAGCTAGATTACTCTCAGTTAGCAAGCTTGTTAGCTCGTTAGCAATAAGTTTTCAAGACACACACGCACACATACAGTTACCAGTTTATCGGGTACACCTAGCTACAACTAATGCAGTCTAATGCAATATAGCAGTAATATCATACCCTTATAAAGAGGTATCATGTTCAGCTTTTTTTGAAACTGCTTTCTGGTCAATTTGGACGCTGTAGTTTGTGGTGCTGTTGAGTCATCCTTTATAATGACATGTTTCTAATCTTTCAAAACTCAACATGAAGGGATTTATTGCAGGGCTATATTTGTTTTAGTTATGTGTACCTAATAAACAGGCAACTTAGTGTATTAGTCATTGGCCTGTTTGGTAATGGTATAAAAATACACCTCTTTAGTGGAGCAGTTTATACTCCTACAGATGAGGTTAAATCAAACTGGATGGTGCAACACAGCTAACAAGCTACAATAACTGGACTCTCTGGCTCTCCATCCCCTAAAAGGTCAACACCCTCAAGACACTTTGCCATTGGTCAACATCAACTCAATGCAAAAGATTTGAACAGATTTACTTCACCCCTGTGAGTGAATTCTGATTGCGGCAATTCAATTAGATTAATTGATTCTGGCGCAATTTACCCAGTTCTCTGGTGTGAGCACGCCTTTATTGTCTGTCCCAAAGTCTTATCAAAGGTTTTTCAGCAGTTTTAGACACAAATACTGTAGATACATAGAGTCAGTGAGGAAATATCATATAATCACATTGGTGTAGTGAACTGTGGTGGAATGTTGTGCTATACAGTGGTCTGTGGGAGAGGTTACTCTCATGAGTTTCCGATTCCATGTCCCTTAATCCTTTGAGAAACATTTATCCTCCAAACATTTCATAACTCCTTAACAGCATCAGCAGGCATAAAGGCTTCTTTTCAGTCTCTGTCCCAGCAAAACTAGCCTCATCTCCTGTACAGACTAGTACGAAGCTGCCAGTTTTTGATAGGGTTGACAGAAATGTGGGCCTCTTTTGCAGCAATATTTCTCTTGTGTCCTCACTGTTCTCCACCACTCCCTGTGTTCCCCCTTACCAAAGCTGCAAATCAAACTGTTTTTTATCAAGAAGATCATCTAAAATTTCTGCTAACTTGCTTTCACAGCAGAACCCCGAACCCCATGGGTGGGTTCTCATGACCAAACATTTTCAAATCTCACTTTATTTAATGGCCTTAACAGAAATTAAATTGGAAATGTTGAGCTTTTCCTGCTCCCCACAGTAAATCTGTCTGCTTTGGCACTACTACAGTAAAGATCCAAACATTACTCCACCCTGTACACACATCCACACCATCTGCTAGATGTAAAATGTGAGATCTCCATCTCCCACAGGCTTCATAACACTGTGTTTCTTTAAGATAATCACGATGCTGCTCATAAATATCTAATTCTGAGAGTTGTAAAGGTATCCAAGGACAAAAAATATAACATGATGGATGCTATGAGAGCTTTTTATTAACTGGCAGCAGCACAGAGCTCCTTTGTGCTGCAGTGACAGGATGGAGATAGAAATGCACATCAGGCATTTGATGTTTTGATGCATTTTAATATGCATTTTTGTTAATATGATGATATCTTTAAGAAAAAGAAAACATTTTATTTGGCACTACATTCCTTTTTAGAGGTGCATAACATGTTAAAACGTCTTTAGTAGCACTAATCAGATGAACTGTAGCTGGACTCATTTATATCTGCGGTGTTAGTAAAAACCACGATAAACTAAACATTGTGGTGAGGCAAAACTTTGTGCCCCTGATGGTAATCTGCAGCAGGCTCAGTATTCCCAAAGGAGTCTGCACTTACCACAAACCATTCAACACTGTAAGATCTCTGCTGGTACACCCTAAACACAAGACCCCCCCTGAGAGGAAGACTGGATCAGTGGATGACATAATATTTATATGTGCATGAAAAATGTTCCAAGAGCTGCCATCTGTTCTTAAACGCACATTTAATCTGTCTGATTCTGTACTTCCTCCTCCCTCTCCAAGGATTAACTGGCTCTGATACTAAAGGTCTTTCAGCAAAGGAGGTGATTTTCACATTCAACTGTGACACTAATTGTATTCAATTCAACACATGTTAAAATTGGATTAAAAAATGTTTATCCTAGTTCAATATTATTTTCTCACTTAAGGAATATAAACAGAGTAACTAGCCAATTAGTCTCTCATTGTTCTATTATCATTACAACATCTTAACAGCAGTGAACTATTCAAATTCTAAAATCACAGCTGACTGACTGACAGGCAACAGACAGGGATCAGCCGGAGGCAGCTGTCAAAAACAATGTCTTCCATCTCACCTTTTCAATCTCAAAAAAGTGAGCAACTAACTAACAAAAAAGCAGTCTGATCTTTAGAAAATGGTTTAAGACTGTACATAAGGATCTTTAACACAAGCTACCAAGCAGTAGATCAGCTGTAAAAACTGTTTTCATCTGTGAAATAACATTAGCTAACACTCTATACTGCTTTGTGTGATGATATGTTCCATTACGTTATCCTACTTATCTATGTGCACTACGTAGGCCTACACAAACACACAGTATTAGACATTAGCTAACTAAATGTCTGACATTACGCACCAATATAGTCTTCCAACTTTCCAGGGACAGTAACCCAGACAGGTGCACATACTTATAGGGAGATAAATGTTGAAACAACAGTACCTCAGTGTGTGTATCACCGAGGTCTAACAAAAGTGTTGAATGCACTTCCTTCCTCATAAAACACTCCACAGGGTACCTTTAATTCTCTCACTTAAATTGAGCTTTACATTACAGCTGTCAAAGACTGGAAAGAAGAACCTGAATGAGGCTGAATGAACGCTACAAACACACCAGACCAAAAGCACTCACACAATCCACTGGGAAGAGATCAAAGGTCATCAGCTCCTGACTCTGACCTCCTCACTGAAGAAGACTGGGAGATGCTGTTGACACCTCCATAATCTAGTAAATGGACCTCTACTCTACGTTTAGATTATTATGATAGACATACTTTTTAAATGTTGAAAAGTCTCCTCTGACAGAGTCTGATTGTCAGCATCAGGCTGTTAAAAAAATCCATAATTAACTTAAGAATTATTTTAGCCACATGAACTTCACCATAAAATGTCATTGCAAGTCATTAAGTATCATTGGAGTATTTTCACATCCGCTAAATGCGACATTTCTTGGGGTTATTTTCATATCTGTGGTTGCTGAAGAGACTTTTTTTTTAGCCTGATGATGCTTTCAATATCTGGAAACAAAGCTGTGATGCAGCTGCTGTCATTACAGGTGATCCCCAACAGAGGGACCCAGCGTGTAACACATGTCTGTCAGACAATCCACACGCCTGTGCCACATGTGGAAGTACTCAGTGTGTGTGTGTGTGTGTGTATGTGTGTGTGTGTGTGTGTGTGTGTGAACCAGAACAATGGAGGGAGACAGGAAATGAGGCTGTGCTGTGTGCGAGCAACAGTTTCTCCAACGTTCCAAGACCACCTCTGCTGCCGCCACTGACAGACACATAATCATGGTTTACTTGGAACGCTCGCAGCCTCAAAGTGTGTTTTTCTGCCTGTGTATTAGTGTGGATGTGTTACCACGGAAACCCAGTCTGAACTAGCTGAAGGTCACGTCTGATAGGCAATGACACTGATCTTCACTTACTGCTATTTTAACACAGACACCTTCATTATGAGGTTACGGCTGGTGTACACGTAGTATGCTTGTGTGCGTGCGTGTGTGTGTGTGTGAGTGTGTGTGTGTGTGTGTGTGTGTGTGTGTGTGTGGTGAGAGTATACAATTGCCAAGAAACACAGAGGGACCCACCACGGCTATAAACACGCACTGGTAGCTCAGTCAGATCCAGAGTGAGGAGAAAACACAGGAGGTCAAAGCTGTATGTTATCAGATGGGACAACAGAGTGCTACTGCTCAACACTGAATCATACCACAACTGTTCACTGTGCTTCTTATTACACAGAAAAGTGTTACTGATTTATAACAGATATGGAAGAAACGACTTAGGGGTCATTTTTGGACACTCAACTAAAGTTTGATGCACATATGAGGACAGAGAGACAATGGGCCTCATGCAAGAGAATGTTCTAATAGTAAGACAGAAAATCAGCGGTCCAGACCTGTTGTACTAGTCATGCAGAGACAGTCTGCCTATCTTTACAATGGTGAAAACACTTGTAGGGCTGCAACTAATGATTAGTTTCATTCTGGATTCATTTATTCTCTCAATCAATTATTATGTCTTTATTTCTTAGAGCTCAAGGTGATGTCCTCACATGTCTTGTTTTGTCCAATCAACAGACCAAAATCCAAAGGTATTCAGTTTATCATCATGTATGACGCATGTAAGCTTCAAATCCTCACATTTGCAAAGCCACAACCAGCAAATGTTTGGAGTTTATCCATTAAAAAATGGCTAAAACGATTAGCAAAGTAGTAAATAAAGCAAAATGAATATTCTGACAGGTGTACAGAACAACAAAAAACAAAAACAAGAAATGCGTTGATGAAAGGAAACATGGTAATGGATGGATATGGAAAGCCTTACCACCTGCGTTATAAACAAACTGAAAGTTTAAACACACAAGTGAAACTGTGGCTTAAACAATGACAAATATATGAATAATGAATGTATGTATCCACTGGTCACATACAAGTACACTTACTGTATACATGTATACTCACTCTCATACACACTCTTACATTTAAATGTCAATACATACACAGTCATCTAAACATACATATATACACAGACATACAGTAAACATATACATACATACATACATAACTGGTTTTATCTGAATTTAAAAGCCTCACCAGGGACTGAGGCTGCAGCAGAGCTTCAGCTAGACACTAGACTACACACGTTACATCTGTTGCCGTGCTTCTTCTTATGTAACAATGTTTATCTGTATGGTTTATCTCAGATGGTCTACTTCTGCTTCTACTACATCTACTGCTGCTAACACTCATACTGCTACTACAGCTTTTCTCTTACAGAAATGACTACATGGTATATTTCATTTCTTAGTGTAGTGTGGGGAAGTGGTAGGAAATCTTGTTTATTTGTTTGTTATGGAGATAAAAATTTAAATTGTGGACTGAAAATCAGACTGTAGACTGATTGTGCCACCTCTTGGATAACGATGTATACTAGCTTATGTGAAAGTGAGGTGGGCAAAGTTGGGGTTTTAAAAAGTGAGGGGGACATGTCCACAGTGGAAATCAGGCCCTTGCCAGCAGCAATGACCTTTCAATGTCATGATCAAAAGTAAAATGGGATCCCATCTGACTTTACCTCATCCCTCACCACAGGGACTGATCCCCACTGGCTGCTGTTGAGAGGACATCACAAGGACAAAAACTAAGTTTGGAGGATTGTGTCCTCTTGGATAGGTCATATCTGACTATAATGTATTTGCACCTTTTGGAACACAATCACACCATCATCATCATCATCGTGTCATTTTCCAGGACAGAATTCCAGTCTTTCCAGGAACTACTGCTATTATATAATTCTACTATTACTGCAACAACGCTAACAGCTAGTGATACAGTGTGCAGTAGAATACAACATGTGCTTAATACTCCAGCTGTGAAGCCTCGTCAGCTAACACTGACATGTTTACACAGACTGAGAAGAAGACCAACAGAGGTTTGTAATATTCAGCGTAGCCAGCTGTCAGTGCATAAACAAACCAATCAAAGAAATAATACCAAAGACAAAAGAAAACTCCATGTGCTAAATCCAACCGCGAGTGACCGAGGGATCTCCCTACAGCTGACGTCGCTCCTCTTAAAAGAACTCCGGGAGCTGCCTGAACAATTTATGTTCATCTCTGACCTTTTCATGTCATCACCAAACACAAGATTTATGTGTGAATGTGGCTGAGTACTTATAAACGTTCCCTTGCTGCATTTTTTTTACTTTGTGCCATTGTGGCGATAGATACTTTGTGGCCATGCATCTACACAGGTGTTTTCCATTACACTGGCTCATTAATCTGATTACACCTCCAGCCAGGTTGAAGCTAGGAGGAGCTGTGCTGGAAATACATGCACCAAAAAACTGCATGTACCAATAAGAGTAAGTTGTCTCACCCTAACAGGAAAGTCAGGGACATAAATATCAAACGCAGTTCGCCCTGAGACGAGGACTTATCAGGCAACATGAGTGACAACAGCTGTGTGTGTGTGGACTGTAGATATATAGAGCTTTAATCACTGTACTACAGGCCGTCCTATCTATATTTTGCATCTGTGTCTCCGGAATAGTGTGTATTCATAGAAGGAAAACAGTAGAATTCCTTCTCCTTCTTCACAGACCTTTGAAGACAAAAACAGTGACATAAAAAACTAAAATGTTATATGTACATAAAGATAAGTCTGTATCTTTGAAGTCAATTGTCAGTAAATTATAGGCAAGCTGCAGGTGAGATGCTGCACTCAGATGTCATAATCAGTTGGAATAACAGCGGATCGTCTCCGGCATGCCGATACACAGCCAGGACGTGTCAGAATGTGTCTGGTGGAGATTGGGGGGTTATAAACATTTTCATTTTAGTGCTACATATTTGTCTTTGTACTAATAAGACGTCCAACAAGCATCACCTCCTAAAACTATTCATTCATCCCTGGTGAAGGTTTAGAAACATGAGGTCATGTGACACTCTGTTCCACTAGCTTCTGTCCCTCAGTGCTGTCTGTCAGACGGTTTCTTTCATTGGTCTCTATGAAAAATCAAAACATGTTTCTGGGATTTACTGTCCATATTCTGTGATCAATGTATATCTACTATAGCACTTCCTACTGGTAAATTACTATTGAATAAAAAGTAGCTTGCTATTAGGTTTTACAGTCATCATCAGCTCAGTTTGTAGCTGTGATCTCTGCTGTGTAAAACCATCTACAACCCTGCCTGTCCATTCTCATGGCCTGCCTCTCAACTAGCCTCAACCCTCATGTCATATCAGATAAACCATAATTACCAGTTTCCAACCTGTAAATGCTGTTCATGTCAACATCCAAGTAATGATTACAACCAGGAAACTCTTCAGTCATCATTCAAGTGAATTAAGACTAACATATAATGGATATTGTGTTATATTGTCAATGGACAGTGTATCTGACTCTAACATGATGAATGACACAATCATAGGACTCTTCACCATCTCTACAGTCTACCCAATGATGTGAATGGTCTGTCGAGTTGCTGATGCTTAACCTGCAGTGGTCTCGGGCTTGTGAGAAATAGTGGACCATCCCTGTACAGAGTATGGTTAGGTTGTACAGCTTCACCTTCAGTCATTTGCGTTGTTACAAATCTCAATGTGATTTTGAAAGAGTCCCAGGAGTTTGTTTCACTATATTTTCAGCATTAAATGGGCTCCACAGAGCTATCCAGAGAGACAAAGGCAATGGTGCTAAAATATGGCCCATAATAGTACTTAATGCTAACATCCAGTACAAGCTGGAATTCTTTTAATGTGCGTCTTGTGTGTCAGTATGACCGAGCCAGAGCAAGGCAGCGGATCCATTCTGTGTCTGTGAAGAAGCTCCAGTAGTCTGACAGAGAAGAAGTACTGCAGTCCTCAGGTACCAATACTGGTACCAGTACCCAATGATACCTTTTTTCAATAGTTTAATCTTCTGTAATAACAAAGTAATATGTAATAATGTAATACTACTTTGTTATTACAGAGAGACTATATGTAAACATATGGATATCCATATCTTAAGGTAGGATTAGTGGGCTGTTAAACCAGAAACAACAGGGCTAAGCCTTATTTTCTATGGGCTACATACAGCGCTGCGTGGCTATGCTAGCCATGCTTACTAGCTGCTAGCTGCCTTGCAGGCTGGGAAAATAGATCCGGCAAGTCTCTTTGTATGTGCAGGTTGGTGCTCCTGTCAGTGTCAGAGCCTCCTTGTAAGATGCTTCAGTTGGTAAATGTGTGTTTTTAAAAATTATTCCAGGGCTGCGCTCACTCTCAGTCCCACAAGGTACCCAAATTTGGCACCGATTGATCTAACATGAATCGGTACTTGATAGTACCAACGTAATTCGGTCAATACCCCATGAGTACCGAGTTCAGTAATCAACCCTAGTGCCCACACTGCTTGTGTCTCTTAAATAGGACACCCCCCTCTTCAAACACACACACACACACACACACACACACACACACACACACACACACACACACACACACACTTTTGAGGAGCGATCTAACACAAGGTTTTTTTTGTCCATCTGAGGTTTGACAGTCGTGACCAAAGGCACACGCTGAACATAAACATATTTCATTTTTGAAGATTGTAACAAATATAATATAACGTGGTACAAGCACATGAGCTCTGTAACACTTTTTGCTTCATGCTATACATATCAAACTTTGATCTACTTGCTAGATTCATTTTCTATTTTTATGATCGTGTACGTGACAATAAAACTTTCACTTACTCAAAGGCACAACCTGCTGGTGGAAAAACACGCAGCACATTCACAAACATCAATACTGCATGACGTACTTCATTATGAACACTGCAGCCTAGAAATTATATTACCCCAGTACATGTGGAGTATAAACACTGCCTGCATATATGTATAAGCTTGATACATGTAGAATTAATGGCAGAGCTGTTGTGTTGGATTGCATTAGATTGCACAGGTGTACCTGATGAACATCCTCACAATAAAGCAGAGAAAGACAATCAGCCTGCATTTTAATACATCTACTGCACAACTGGTCATTTCTAACTTTCTCTGTATCTCTCCATCATACTGATTCTTCACTCAAACTAGAATTTCATCAGTTGTGGCTACTTTTGGCTTGTTTCTCTTGGTTTTAAACGATGACTTACACATGACCACATATAAATATAAACACATATACACATGTAAATATAACTTAGAGGAGTATTGTGTCCAGGTTTTATTCATACACGTGTACAAACTATGAAAAACTGCACAAAGTCAGAGTTTCTGAACTTGGGAGAGGCACACAGTAGACACAGTCTGATGCCAAAACAAACAGGTTGAATCCATTTCCCTCTTTATAAAACATTTACAAAGTAGAGTTTTTGAATAGTTTGAAACCAGTATTGTTTATATCCATGTTTCTAGCTAGCTGTCTCCTTCATTCTCAGCAGAACAATGTAAACCATTGGCTAGAATCTGTTTCAGGTTACCTGTGTGCTCATGCACGTACATGTGCACCCTCGTGCATGTACTAACAGATCACAGGCTACAAACAAAGTGGAGACCAGGTCATTAAAACAATGCTCCATAGCACCGCTAGTGTTTGAATAACCACAGAGAATCTATAACACAAGCAATGACATGAAACAGTCTAATCTAAAAGTGAACTGCAGACTCACCTTTTGTTGACCCATCGTTTCTGTGTCCAAGTCCACGTCCCTCACAGGTTCTGGTTCTGGAGACCCAGGCGGTCCCTCTGCCACCCGGTCCAGCTTACATTCAGTGTGGACCTGAGTGGAGGAGGTGGAGGAGGCCGGGGAGGAGGGAGGGATGGATGGAGAGGAGGAGGAAGAAGCACCGCGAGGCGGGTGGGCCGGGGAGGAAGAAGGAGAAGCGGTGGTGGCTGCGAGAGGAGTGGCGTGGTCGCCGTGGAGACGCAGCGCCTCCTGCCGTAGTGTCTCGTTCTCTGAGGCCAGTTCCTGACGCTCCCGCCGAACACTGGTCAGTTCCTTGGTGAGGGTGTCCAGCCGCTGCCTCAGCTGACGGACTTCGTCGCGTGCACGGTTACGCTCCGCACGAACCTGGTAAAACACAGGAGATGATCGAATCAACCCCAAACCCACCGATTCCTACTGAAGATGTACATCTTTAAAAAACAGCTGACAAACACGATGTTTAACTTGAAAAAAGGATCAATTATTTCATACAACAGCTGGTCACTGTAGATGTCATCAAACATTACTCAAACAGGAGGAAATGATGTATTTGTTGGGGACTATTTTCAGCGGTGGATTAATCCACATTTAGTGCTCTAATGTGTATTTTTAGCAGCAGGATGAGGTGTGTGTCAAAAAATACAACAACAATGGAGCTCTATGATTCAGAGGAATAAGATATATCAGACAGATCAATTCATTGTTGGTTCGGGTCTTTTGATGGGATTTGCTGAGAGTAAAGATTATGTGATATCATCAGCCTTATCCTTTTACTTTAGGAAAAATTGTGGTTTTAGTTAAATATTTAATTATTATTGGATTATTAAATAATTAGTCCACACGTCCGGCCTCATGCTTCAAGTCATTCTTTTCCTGAACCCAAAGTTCTTTGAGTTGCCTAAAAAATATCCATAAAATATTCATCAGACTTTACTCACCAGGAGCAGAGAGACATGCAAATGAGATGTTATATGAAGAGGATTTTTAAGAGACAGTTAAAGGTATCCTGTAGAGTTTTTGACCATTAGTTACGCTATGGGGCTGTGGAGCAGGGTCCCAGTTTTGTTAGTTCTCATGCATGAGTACACAGCTGACATGATACATGTTCCAGCCAATGGTTAAACACTATTCCACTGATCTACAGGAGGCTGTAACACACAAAGAAACACAGCAGTGCACCAGAACAGGCAGGGAAGACTGCTAGCAAGTAAATTACAATTTATTTATTTATTTAATTATTTTAAATCATTTGAATCTCTTGTTTTAATCTCTTTTTTTCATTTTTATCATAATCTGAAGCTGCTCTCATCTTTCTACTAGAAATTAAAATGGATTGAATGATCACATGTAATGCTAAGAAGATGAAATTGGGGGTATGTATGTTATGAAACATCATATCTTGAGGCGTTACTATAGTAACACACAGCCCACCTTGCTCCACTTCTCTCTCCAGTTGGCCGTGCAGTCTGACCACCACCTCATGGTCTTCTCCATCTGGGCCGCCCTGGCCCGAGCCTCCTCCAGCTCCCTGAGCCTCAGCTCCTCTCTGCTCTCCCAGTCGGCCCCGGCTACATCGCCCATGGCCCCCAAGGATCCCAGCCCGAGGCCTCCCAGCCCAGGCGACAGCAGCAGCGGAGGGCTGGAGCTGGGGGTTCCTCCGGTAGGGCTGGGGGTATGGGTGAGACTGTCTGGGGAGCGGATCCCCCTGTCAGACCCCAGACCGAGGCTGCACAGTAGGCCGCCTCCGGCCGACTTGCCGCCCTCAGACAGGTGGGGGCTGGGTGTGTGGTTCATGACTGAGGCGATGTGTGTGGAAGAGGACAGTGAGGAGGATGAAGGGGGTGGGGGGTCGTGAGCGGAGAGATTCAGGAGAGTATCATCCTCTTCAGTCACTGATCAGCCTGGAGACAGAAACACAGCCACTTTAGATAAGAAGAAAAGAAAAGAAACCTAACACACATGCATGTAGATCTGCTTTCTCCATGTGCCTTGTAAACTTGCTCTATCCCAGGACTAAAACAAATCAAAGCTCAACACAAAAAAGAAAGAATCTAACTTTAGAACAGAGAAACAGTCCAAGGAAATCATTGACAGACACTGTGCTGTCTGCTTTCTGAACCTAATAAATCCAAAGAGAACCTGGACAGCTGGTACACATGACTGAAACTTAAACTACTTCTTCTGCTTAATGGAAAGCAGCTCTATGCAAAACACAAACTAAACAGCTATGAGAGCACAAACACACACACAGAGAGGAACGAATCTCAAAGTAGAAGCTGAAGGCCGAGCAGACACTGTACAGACGGAGCCTGATCTTAACTCTGAATTTTAAAATACAGCCGTATTTCTGCCAGACTGGTTGTCGCTCAGTTTGGATCACAACGCCTGATTAATCACCTGAATGATCAACGATCTGGCTCTGGATCGGTTTGGATTCTGGCAGGTCAGAGATTTTGGTCAGCTGTCTGCAGCTTGAGCAGTTTTACGATCTGATTTCCCTCACGGCTGCTGTCAGAAGACCTGTTATAAACTGTAGAGATTGGAATCGTCACCGGACATATGGACGGGGGGGGTTGTGTTTAACGTTCACTGTGAGCACCGCCAACTGATCCGTGCGGTGTGAGCACAGAAGTCACAAGTTCTGGCTGTGCAGAGAGGAAGATTAAAAAGCGTAGTGTGAGTTAGCACTAATCGATTCATACTTTACGTTACTGAAAAAATGCAGAACATTGGCTGGTTCCAGGTTTTCAAATGTGAGAATTTGCTGCTTGTCTTTGCTCAATTGACGTCATCCTGTGCTCTTGGATATAGTGATTTTTCATTGTTTTCTGATGTTAAATAGAGTAAACAAATTCATTTATTAAAAACAATTTAGACACTCACACGTACCTCCCAGGACTCACACTGAACCGTTTTGATTCCAGCCTGTCCAGCAGTAAGAAAAGAAAAATCTGACGCTAACCGTACACCTGATCCTCTCTTGTTCACACTCTGTCATCTCTGCTTCTCTCAGCAGGCTGCTTTCACCACTCATCAGTCATTCCCCCAACCCCCCACCCCCCCCCCGATGCAGCTACCATCACTATCACTGCATATTTCCAGCACACACACACACACACACACACACACACACAGGTTGTCTTTGTCCTGACAGTCAGAAAGGAGCACATATTAAATGACTTGAGGATGACAAACTGGGCAGAACAGAAGTAGACATACATCGCAAGTCTGTTTAATACAATTTGTGTGGGAAAGATAAAAACTGCCAGACGTTGGATGGAGCAGAGTGAATGAAGTGGGTGGAGAAATGTTGGCAGCAGAGACTGTAAACTCTGCAAAACGAGGGGGAGCCGCCGGATTTAGAAACTATATCTCACTCATGGCACACCACACTGGGTTTTTTTTTTACTCTTATGTTTCAAAATAAAATAAAGTACGTCTTCATCGAGTGCAGAAAACTTGATGTCTTTCTCTGTTTTCTTCACTGGAGTCTGGACATCCTGGTCCTGTTCTCATATTGATGAGTGTATAGTGAATGTGTCATCTCATCCTCCTCCCTCACTCCCTCACTCCCTCCTTCTTTAAACAAAACTTTTATGCACACCAGTGTTCATTAATATTTGTCTTCGTTGCACCCCTATGGAACGCATTTGTGCTGTAACGACTCAATTTTCCCACAGGGATCTGTGGGTGAACTTTGATCGTATCTCCGCTGTCAGTGCCAGATTTGGGTTGAGAAATCCTCGAGAAAAATACACTCTCTGGCTGTGGTAAAGTTGGCCTCAAACTCACTGAGCCAAGAAAAGCTCTACTCCTTCCTGTCTCCCTCCTCCTGCTGATTCCTCCTCTCCTCCCTCCAGAGGAGGCAGAGGACGTTCCAGAGGAGCTCTGGAACTGTGGGAACAACTCGCCGGAAACCAGAAGAAAAGGAGAGGAAATGAAGCAGGTTTAGCATTAGCAGCTGGGTGCTTAGTGGAGGGTAAAACCACTGAAAGCTCTTTTTTCCTTTGCCTGTATTCCCTCCTCTCTGGTAGCCTCCGCGTAATCAAATAACATGATGGGCCTTTCAGGGTGGCATATTAAAGAGCATGCCTGGCACCCTCCATTTCTTCACAGTCATAACAGTCAAATCTGATCATAAAGTTAGTTTGAAGTGTCTCTGAAAACAATGAGAGCTATCGACAAAAATCTGAAACATTCGTTCCATTGGCACGCACTTTGGAGATGGTCCCCAACTTTTCTTCTTTTTTGAGTCAGAGTGTCTCAACAGCATGATTCTTTTATCCCTGAAACACACTGACACTTTCCTCTGTCCTCTCATACACAGATATTTCTAGCATGTTGAAAACCTGTGGACATAAAGGCAAAAACAACGTCCTAGATGAACATGTATAGTTCCATTTCTGAGTGGCTAAGACATGTAGTGACTGTAGAGCTGGAGATCATTGATCGTTGGTCGACATAAAATTAATCGTCAATTATTTTGAAAATCAATTTGAATCTTTCTCTCTGGTTCCAGTTTTTTTAGGACATTTACGGACGTGTGCTTTTAGTACGGTTGCAGACCGAAACAACTGAAACTCTGGAGCAGCTCATTTTTGGTGGGAACCAACCTCAATCTGACCCAATTACAAGGCCAGTCTGAGTAAAACAGCTCCTGTAGCCGGGTGCTTTGCATGCTATGATGCGGATGAGCAAATTTAACAGATGCTAGCCGGAGAATGAATCGAGATCCGACCTGGACTAGCACAAATAAGAACGTTGTATTTTTGCCAGGAGAGCTTCTTCAGGACCTTCTTCCTGTCTTTACATTCTTGTTCCCTCCACAGACACATCTGACCAGTGAGTGGACTAAACCTTCTCATGTAGATTTTTGTGATATATTTTGGTTTTTCTGTGTGAAAAGAAACAGAACCAAGTTTACCAACTCATGCACTGATTTCAGAGCAGAGCTGAGGAACTATAGGTTTGAAAACACTGTAAATGATTATTTCCGGGTTTCTTTAGTCGTCTATGACAGTAAACTGCATATCTTTGGGTTGTGGATTGTTGGACAGTGTTAGACATTGTAGGATGCATCTTATGCTTTGGGAAACGAAAAGAAAACCGGGCAAAAAAAGCCTAGAATTCAAAGAGTTCATCTCTGGGGACCTTGAATATCTGTACAAAATTCAATGGCATTCCATTCAATAATTGATAAAAGGTGAACTGACCAACCAGCCGACCAACTGACATCACACACAATGGAGCCGTTCTACTAGCATGGCTAAAAACTAATATTGTTAGAACCAGGCATGAACCAAAAGAAGATCAACAGTCACAGCACACTGGCAACAGATGAAGCGCTAGGTAAACAAAGAGAAACAACAGAGAGAAGCTACTCTGCATTTTTTTTATCTCTATCCCCAATGAGCTGCATTTCAAAATCCATTTCAAAAGCCAAAATCCCACACTGTGACAGATCCAGCTTCTCCAATTCCAAATCCCATCCTCCAGTTCATCTCCCAGTCACACACCAGGACAGTAACTGGCAGCCCCGCAGCAGCCTATTCAAGAACAATCTCAAATCTGGGTCGGGAGTGTGTGAAAGAAAGAAAAATGAGTGGAGGATAGGGGGGTTGTGAGGAGGGACTGACAGAGTTCACCACGGCAGTGAAAAGAGAGGAAAAATGAAAAACTGATGTTTTTGCCTTTCAACACAATCAAGTCCAAGAATGGCGATGTCACGGATGGCCAACCAGAAATTAAACACTTTTAGAAATAAAATAAAAAAGGAAACTTCCTCTCAAACCAGCTCCATCTGTGCAAGTGTGTGTTTTCTAGGAACACACACGCACACACACACACACACACACAACACCATGTTGACACATTGTTAAGAATCAAATTATGCTTTTAGTTCAAGAAAATGAGATTCGAGATGAGACGAGAAGAGTTCCAGAAACTGGAAGTTAATGAGGACTTTGGCAGCGGCAAATGTATTTACAAAGCATTTTAGACTGTTCACTTTCTGTCTTTCAGTCTCAGCATGAAAACATTTTGAACACGCTGGAACACATCCCTTCTGCTTCCTCACCTCACACTCAGCATTAACAGACAGTGATGTTAAACTTGAGCGGCTCTCTCTTCTCTGGATTCCTAGAAGCATACCAACATTTCGGCTCCTTTCATCTTTTTTACTTTCAGCTCTTACAGCACAAAAACTGCTGTCAAAGTCTGCGTATCAACTACTAAATGCACACGCTGCAACTACCTCCAGCATTTCCTCTTCCACTGCTTTCATTGTCGACACTTAAACGGACATTTCATCTGCTTTCACCTCATGTGTGTCAACCGACGTTTTAATTGCTTTCATCTCGTTCTCTGAATGGGAGTTCGGCTGCTTTCAGCACTTTCACTTCGACTGAAACTTATCAGATACTTTATTCCTCTACCTCACACTTCATCTCCTTCGGTGCATTAACAGCAATTCCCAGAAAGTTCCCAGAAATTTTAACTTGTTTACATTTCTACAGTATCTACAAAAACTCAACATGTTAGGACATTAAAACTATTTCAAGTGTTTCAACTGCAAATTCTGCAATGCTCGCTCACAGTACATGTTACTCAATAGATAGAGTCTTGAATTGTATTATGGATATTTTGATGATTTTATTAAACCTGCCTTAACAAAGAGGCCTTGATATCATGGAAATAAGCTGCCTCATGTAATATGTTTTAGTTGGAGAAACTGAATGGGTAAAAGTATGTTCATTGTTAGACTAACTAGATGCAGGTTCTGGAGTTATTGTTTGCTTTGAATATACTGTATATGGATTTTGGCTTATTTCTCATTTTTATAATTAGACAGAACTAATGAAGTCTCTAAATAGCAAGTCCAGTTTCTCTTTAAAAAGAAAAACAGTGCAGCACTGTGACCAAAGCTAGTTTAGTTGCATTTCCGAAACAAGAGAGTGGCTCAGATCCCAGACTCATCCTGTCCGTATGTCGAAGTGTCCTTGGGCAAGATACTTAACTCCAAATTGCTCCTGCTTGGTCAGTGTGTGTGTGAGTGTGTGTGTGTGTGTGTGTGTGTGTGTGTGTGAATGGGTGAGTGAGCAGCAGAAAAACATTGTAAAGTGCTTTGGATGAAAGCGCTATATAAATGCAGCCGTTTACCATTTTACATGTAATGAATCTGCAAGATCGCAAGTTATCCCACAGCGTCCATAAGCACAACATTCCCGGTTCAAATCTGTCCAAGAACCTTTTATTGCATGTCAAACCCCCCCCCCCCCCCCCCCTCCTCCCCCAACTCCCAAGAATAACCAATATGACCAAAGAATCCAAAGTTTTCTCTGCTTGATTCAAAAAGTTCAAACTGCTGTAAAATAATGAAAAAGTAAGGGCTGGCTCACGGTCCTCTTTGGACCACAATTTGCATTAAAACTCTGTCAAAAAAACCCTTCTTTGAGTCATAACTCAGTCAAATCTGAACACATGGACATGATACACTTAAGATTAGACTTTAGATTGCCAAAGATATCATCATCTGTGATATGCATAATGAATAAACGTCCATACATATGCTTAGAACACAAAAAAAACACTCCCTATAACTCCAGAACTTAACTGAGAATCATCAGTATCAAAGTAATCCAGTGATTGTCTGTACATCCATGGGTTCATTGCAACAGGAACCACTAATAGATAATTCAGCATACTTTTAATGGTGCCAACGTACCAAAATGTAAACAAATACAGGCTAAAAGTGATGGCACAAGTGAAACATCATCTCTAGATTGTGATACTAAAGGACGTTTCTCTTCGGTAGTCGAGTGAACTTAAGAATGAATGAAGGGAGGGAGCAGCGGTAGAGAGAACAAAGCTGAGGGTCATTTCCTGATTGTTCCATGTCATTACATTCTAAAGCAGAAATAAATAACCATCAAACACGCAACAGATGATTTACTGTGGAGACAGACGCTCATAGTTACTGTTTCATTTTCCTCCTCTGCATTTCTCCATCCAAGCAGTGAACACAAAGAACAGGACAAATCTGTGTTGTATTTTCTTCAAGTCTTAACACTGTGTTTCAAGTGCCGCCGTCATTTTTTAATTCATAATGGGTCTACTTTGCATGATCTACCTGCTTCCTCAGATGCAGTGGAAACCCAAACAGGGCAGCACTTCAAGGAGTTTTAGTTCCAAGTTTAGTTCCTGACATTAATTCCTCTGGTTGCAAAGTACATGGAACTTTTGGTCGGAAAGGGGCTTATGAATGACTCATCCTGGTCATAATTAATGGCAGATCATGGTTATGAAGTGGTGATGGTTGCAAAGCTACAGGAGGACTGGGGGAGAGCCATGACTTTTTAAAGATGATCCAATCGGTGGTGGAGCTAACAGAAGCCAGTTTGACACTGCAGTGAGGTCAGTCCACTCCATCTGGCTGTCCAGTCATGCAGCATCAGCGAGTGGGCGTTCAGAAAAGACTCAACTACAGCTGTGTTCAGACCGACATCAGCACCATGTGGACAAACACCACCCACCCACTCATTCATTTTAATGAGACCACTGCACTGCTATAGTGGGGGTCACCACACGGAAGGGTCCAAGAGAAAAACACAGTTCAACCTGGCTGGATGTGTTTTTACCTTCATCCAGCTATTACAGGGTTAGGATTCAATCACATTTTATACAATCTGAAAGCAGTGTCCAATTCACTTATCAGATCAAAACCCTTTCTACTTCCTTATCTGATCTAATCGGGTTTAGCTTTCAACATTTGCAATTAACTCAAGTTATAAACCTCAATGATCTGCTGTTTTTAGCAGCAGCCTAATTATTGTTCAGAACCTTTAGCTAAATCCTGAAAATGCACAGCAGTATATATTCATATTAAATGCTGACTAAATCTGACACATTTCTATAGACACCTTTATCTACTTCAGTAGAGGAAAGTAACTAAGTACATTTACTCAAGTACTGTGCTGAAGTACAATACTCAAATACTTTACTTGAGTATTTCCATGTGATGCTACTTTATACTTCAACTCCACTACATTTCAGAGGGAAATATTGTACTTTCTACTTCACTACATTTACTTGACAGCTTTAGTTACTTTTCAGATGAAGATTTGACACAAGATTTGACTAAACTAGCTAACGCCTGGGACACACTGGATGCGTGAGCAGCGCGTGTGCGTGTGTGTCGCTGAACTGCTGCTTCTCGCATGCTTGAAGCGTCCACAAAGGCAGCGTGTCTGCTGCTTCTGCTACTGGCAGCCCTATCTGTCTCGTTTTCCCTGTCTATTTCTGCTGAGAACTGCACGCGTCACGTGCAGAAAATAAGCAAGATTTCGAATCTCTAGATGATGCAACGTAGCAGCCACGCGTGACGCGTTAACAAATTTTTTTCACCAAACTTGGTACATACCATATTTAGATGATCCCAAATAAAAAAACTTATGAGTTTATTTTACCATTTGTCTGTAATTGGTTACCAAACTTTTGAAGCCTGATGCACTTAACAGGCCATACCTCTTCAATGCTTTATTCGATTGCAACCAAATTGAGAATATTGTACATACAGCCACACTGTACAAATGTGTAACATTTGATACACTCCTACCCACAGGAGGCGCTACTGTAATATTATAACAGGATGTTTCTACAATTCTGTTGTCTTCAATAAAATGTAACTTGGTACACAAGTTCTCCATGAGAGTGCACGACATATTGAAGCATGGCACCAATTGCCCCACCTTGTGGCCATTAATGAAACACCATCATACTACTTATTAACTGCCACATCTCTTAAATGTAATATTCCATGGTAACCAAATTCAGCAGAATTGTACAGATGGGGATGCTGAACAAGTCTGTTACTTTTGATATAATTTCCCCTGTAGGTGGCGCTAAAAGATTTTAAAAATTGCTGCAGATTTCTGCATTTTCAGCAATGGTTTGCGATTTATTTCAGCTGTCAGCATTCACATGCATTTTTTGCAGGAAAAACATTTTCTAGTTATTTACTGTTCCTTCAGAGCTGAGAAACATAGCAATTAACAATCAGCTAAAGAGTGACTATGCAGGTTTCAATCTACACATAGAATAATGTGTAACACTTCCAATAATGTACATGTAGTATGTAGAAATATGTGTGTAGTATGTGCATAAGTCACTGGAGAGCACACACACACACACACACACACACACACACACACACACACACACACACACACACACACACACACACAAACAAAGCCAGCCTCTCAGTATTCACTGCATTTTTCATTTCCAAGTCAGAGAGGCAAGACACCTGGAAGCCTTAAATATAAAACAAGCAGCAGGCTTTAGATGCTACATCCACACTAATCACATCCACAGAGACTAGTACAACACCCCCCCACCCACCCAACCTACCCAACCCCACCCCCACATCTGGCTGTGTTACAAGGAGGAGGATAAAGTGCCCTGCCAGATACAGTCCTCAGTGATTCTCCATTATCCATATTTTAAGACCATATATTGACTCAATATAGCTCGGATACATAAACTGAGAAGTCCTCAAGTCTGGGAATTCTATAAACAGAGACCTGATAACATGTTGTTCTGTGAGGTTTAACCATCTGTACTGCTGCACTGCAAAAGAAAACACCCTCCACCCTAAAAAAAGTTAACACAACACGGAGGATCTCAAAAGGGAGATCCGTTATGTTTTACATATGGGTTCAACATGATTCCTGTCCTCAGGGTGTACTTTGGTCAAAAACATCTCATCTCTTGTATGTACATATGTCTCAGACAAAGCCACTGGTCTGTGATGCGTTATCGGTTTAATATGCTCATTCTTCATGTTTTCCAGAAACACAAACAGGAACTTTGAGATTTAGTTCCTGAGTTTATTCTATGTTTTCAAGGGCTCAGAAACAATCGGACCTCTCTTCCCATATGCTTAGCAAATGGGAAGAGAAAACAGAAAGACAGCTGGTTTGTTAAATAGGAAACAAAGGGTTTCACACCTTGATAAATTTATCATGTCCACTCTGCAAACTGAATCTAATCTCCAGTTTGAAGAAAAAGAATATATCTCTGATCCAATGTTTAAAGGAGGTAGAAGTGGAACGTGTCCAGTTAAACAGAATTAATCTTGTGGCTTAAAAAATGTTTTTTAATCAACAACGGATGAAGTGTCAGTGTATACTGTGAAAGGTGTTGCTTGTTGGTAGTGATGAGCCCACAGAAAATGATCCTCCTGAGTCTGCAGCTGCTCTCAGTTCTACTCAGATTTTAGCATCTTTCAGCTCATTGTTTCAGTTTTACAGCCCACAGCTTCACTGTTTTGGTCAAACAGCTCTCATTAGCATTGTTTCTAGCAGCAGCAGGCAGCTGTACAACCTGCCCAGCACCAAACAGCAGACACACAAAGTTAGAAACTAGCTGGTGAACATACTGAAGCATCTAGCAGCTGAAGAGAAAGTTTTCTCACTGAGTTCATCTGCCTCATTTCCAGCAGCAGCAGCAGGAGGCAGGAAACATAACTCCAAATGCTAATGTTGCTCCACGTCTACTGAACATGTAAATCATTGACTCTATTTAAATATGGACAACACGTCTCCACCTCCTACTGCTATGCAAAAGTGAAGCCAAAATATCTCCTTTCTGGGAGCTGCCAGCTTGCTTGTGTGATGTCATTGGGAGCCGGAGTCTGCGCAGTACATGGATGTATAATCAGAGCTGGATAGCACGCCGCCACTCAACCTTCAAGCCAATTTTACCCAGTGGTCACTGGTGGTGTTGCATTGAAAAATCCCCCTTAAGCCCAAAAAGCATTTTCCCCATAGACCACCATAGCAGTGCACCGCCACTGCAAAATTATGAGCACCACTGCTAAAATTTCAGACGATCATTAATATCAATGGGCTACCAATAATTTTCACTCACACACTGTACGAGCACAGTAACACCCTACCTTATTGTGGATTTTTTTATTCATCCTCCCTCTCTTCTTTCTTCAAAGGACATCTACGTGAAAGGTACAAGAGTAGTGTAGCTCCGTTAAGGAATAGGGCAGTGAGTGTGCGAGTGTGTGGTTGAAGGAGTGACAGAAAAGTGATGGTGGATGTGAGCGGAGCAGATGAAAAGTTGAGCAGTAAGTTGTCAGTCTGGCAGTAAATGTACAGTACAGACTACAGTGTGTCAGGTAATAAATGCTGTAGCGTCTCAAGACAAAGAAAATACTCGTCTATCAAAAGGCCCGAAGCCCCAAAGTTAGCAACGACACGTTACCCTAACCTGACCAGGCTCACTTAAGGTGGACTGACTTTTAAGGTGGACCAGCTATTCTCATTTTAGTGTCAATCTCAGCTGCTCTTTAACAGAAAACGGACAAATGTCTGGCTGATGAGTGTCTGGCTTCACTTTTGGGGAGCTGTCATGACGTCCATACTTATTTACAGTCAATGATGTGAATAGGCAACTGTTTGCTAGCACGTTAGCTATAACAACTCTGCCAAAAATGTATTTTATGACAAATGCAAAAAAATGAACAGGAGAATGTCAGAGATGTCAGTCCAGAGGAGAGCTCTAACCAAACAAACTAACAGAAATCAGAGGGTGGACCATGGGGGGGGGGGGGTAATGGTGAGGTTCTCACACAGTCAGCTCTTCAGCTAGGGAGCAACAGATGAAGAGAGGAGAGGACCAGGAGAGAGTGTTTGCATATTTGTGTGTGTGTGTAGCTGACAGGATTGAGCACTGATAGATTTATATACATCCACCATGTAGGAATGTGTAAAACATAATGTCATTCATTGTTAACCTGTGCTAACTTGCATTGGAACTCCCTCTTTCCACGAACCAACAATTCTGTGTGTGTGTGTGTGCGCTGACATATTATCTTGTGTGTATACTCTATGGTAGAGGTGGTATGACGCCATTGACAGGTGACTAAATGAAACGGACCATTACCTTGATTAAAATTATATATTTCTCTGAGTTTGAAAATTGGTGGAAACATCTTGGATAACGTAAGCACACCACTCAACATAATATATAACATAGGTCTAGTTGTAGTTGAATGCAAAATAGTTACATATTATAACTTTAAAATGAAATCTCTCTTTTTTTCACCATATTTTAGTTCAGGCATGAGATCTAAACCCAGCAGCAGAGGAAAACAAACACACTAGTGATCACTTCAAAGTATGCAAAACTGTTATTTTCACAAAACTCTCCACCTGAAGCAGCAGAGGCTGAGATATCCCCACTTATAATCCTTAGTATAGGTCAAGCTTCAAAAGTGCTGGAGCCTACATTTCCCATGATGCAACCAAGAGCATCTCCCTTTTAGACCCTTCCTGAATGATAAACACACACATCTTTCAAACTCCACACCTCCAGTTTGTTTCACAGACTTATATATGTGTAAGTCTCAAAGCCTCAGTTGAGATATCCCTGATGACATCATCAAGGTTATTTTTATGACCAAGCTGCTCCAGAGCTGCAGAGGACATTATACAACTGTTTTCATAGGCTGAGTGCTACTATAAAGTACACTGACCTTTATGTATAAAACCAGTGCAGCTTATATTCTGCAGCAGTTTGATCACAGCATGAGTTCACTTTCACAGGCAGTGAGTCAACAGCAACATTTAAAGTCCCCTTCATTCAAAAAGATGTTCTTGTTCTTCTTGTTCCTACAGTTGGATGTTTGTGCAGAGTTTGTTTTCACATTCATCTGCTTAAAGTCAAGTAGAAGGTTTCTCTGTGATCACTGGAAATTCAAGTTTAAGGGGGCGGGCCTATGAGCATGATTTGTGACATCACAACTAGTTTGGATCCAATCATGGTCCAGTATTCAACTTACACAAGTGTGATGTCGAAATCCCTTGTCTGCTACTCCACTGTAAAGTCTCGAAACTCGAGACTTTACAGTGGAGTAGCAGACAAGGGAGAGGGAGTAGATGCCATTTCAAGGATTTTAAAGTGGTTCTTTTTGGAACATATTGACATATTGTTCTAAGTATTTTTATATGTCTTAATACATGTCTGGAGGGGATCTTTAAGCTTTTAAGACCAATACTTGTTTTTTCACTAATGAGTCAAAAGTCAAAATTTCACACAGCTGAGGTGACATCTTCCAAAAAACCAAAAATACTCCGTTTACAATATCAAAACAGAGAAATGGAACAAATCCTCATATTTGAAAGATTGAAACCAGAGAAGATTCACTGTTTTGCTTGATTTATCTTTTTTTCCCCCCGATATTTTTATGTCTACGCCCTCATGACCCCGTTCAAAAGACTGAGAGGGAACAAAATCATGCAATTGTGCAAACTGTTCTGTTGATGTGAAAACATCAGACGGCAGGAGGGACAGACGGAGAGACGAGGGGGAAGGAATCCATCACAAGAACAGCGTTAAGCAGATACAGCAAGTCATCTTTTAGCTGTAGACATGTGACCTGCACGCTACCAATTTCTACCCGTTTTACCAGTAAGACATTGAATGATTCTCCAGCAGCAGACACCATATTTCAGACCTCCTTGGCAACCAGATGACCTCCCTTCCTTTAGGTTTATATTTCCACAGTTAGTTATTCCAACCAAACACAATGGATGTTTCAGGTGTTCACGTTGCTTTTAAATTGCAACTATACTCGTATTAAACAGATTATCAAAAGGTTTAAACCATGTCCATTCTTACTGGTTGTCTTCTGTTTAAGATGAGTATGAAGTTATGTTGAGGAGAACTACACTTTCTCCGTCTCTCTCCTCCTTCACCATCTCCAGACAGCACAGTGACGGATGTCTCTGGCTGGGTAATCAAGTCACCATTTATTTTGGATCAGCTGATTGTTAAGCTGGTGGATGGGGCCACAGTACATCTAGCTGGGCTGCAGCCAATCACAGCATTTTCATCTCTGTGACAGGACTGACACGACAGCCAATACCTTGATGTTTTTTCAGAGAACAGAATGTTATATTTGAGTAAGATTTGATTTAAGAGCTGCAGTTAAGGTTCAGATTAAACTGAGTTCCAGTTAATTTGACCAGACTAGGTGTTAAACTCCCACAATGCAAAGATACCAAGGATTACCCAGATCGCCTCTGTGACTCTCGTTGAAAATAAATCCTAACACACAATGTTTCTGTATCCTTTCCTGCTACTCCCCAGCTGTCATTTTTCTTTCACTGTCCTTCTGTCGCTCAGTTTGCCTCTTTCTCCCTCTTCTTTACCCAACCTCCATCTGAACCCCACCCTCTGTCATCACAGGGCCCATAAAATGCACAGCCAGGCTACAGGGCAATAAACTCTTTGACAGAACATCTGTCCTCACTGGCCATATGCTATACAGCCCAAAACGTTGACTTATTTTCAACTTAAACTCTCATATATTCAGCATTAAAAAGAAATCATCAGACCACACTTTGACCCTGTGTTGAGAAAGTCTGATCCTGTGAACCGTCTCAAGACACACTATTTATTTCACTTGTCCGTGCAAACGTCTGCTTATCTTGTAGAAAATGAACAGCGGTAAGGGTGTGAGCAGAGGAGGTCACGGCCAAAACGCACAAAACACACACACACCACAGGCGACAGAGGGCTTGTGTGTTCACAGCACTAATTTATGTGAATGTGGCCATAAAGAGATAGAGAACGCCGCTACAAAGGATTTCCCCCAGCGCTCGCCAAAATGCCTGTGTGTGTGTGTGTGTGTGTGTGTGTGTGTGTGTGTGTGTGTGTGTGTGTGTGTGTGTGTAAATCCGAAGTGTGTGTTGCAGTGAGTCAGCGTGTGTTCTCTTTGCTCTAAATGAGAAGCAGCTCTGGAGAACTCTCTGGCTCAGTGGGTTTGGCTGAGCCTGGTAGGTTCAAGTACACTTAGAGAAAATCAGAGTCACACTCGCAGGCTTCTAACGTTGGGCGCCGCGTCAAGCGCTGCGATCTGCGCTCACGACGAGAAGCTAACAAAGAAGACTCCTGCTGTGACTGTCTCTCTACAAGGTAAACATGATTCATCACCTCGGTTCAGTTCGTGCAGATGAAGTGTTTTTATGTCACAGCTGCTACATCTGTTCAGCGGGGAGCCTGTCTGAAACATGAGTCAAGTCCTTCCTCCTCATCTGATTGGCTCTGAAGGCTGGTGAGTTGCATCAGTGCACATGATACAAGGAGAAGGGAATGTATCTCCTGGTATGACTGTGCGGGCCTGCAGGTCTAAAGGGACAGTGATGTCACTTTCACTCCAAGTGTAGCCTGAGGGCTGAAATATCTCAGCAACAACAGGATGGATTATCATGAATGTAATATCGAGGCATTCATGGTCTGCAGAGGACGTTTCCTACTGGCTTTGGTGACTTTTCCACTCGCATTATGATGAAAATGATCATTAGTTGCAGCTCAACAAGGTATTATTTGTTATAAGACTGAAAGATCAAACCAAATGCCATAACATTCTGACATTACAAACGCTGCCCACTCATTCATTTCAATGAGGTCACTGCGTTGGCACAGAAAGGTCCTGACACAGAGTGCTCTAGCAAAAAATATAGTAGGTCCATTAATGAAACTGAATCAATCAACCCTCACATTCTTGGTGGATTACTTTATAACTTCATCAGCATATTTTCTTTTGTTTTAATCACAGTTGTTGCAAACGAAGATAAAATCATTGGCGCTGTGATACAGTAACTTTCTAGAGTTGCAAAATCCTGCCTCAGTATTATGAATCATAGTGTATGTTTTGGCATCTGACAAGGCTTTATTCTCACAAATCTGTTAGTGAAACTTCTAAGATTGTTTTTCATCATCTCACCAGTACCTGAAACTAAAAGCCTGAAGCAAAGTAGCCACTCATGAGTTTTTAATGCAGGGCTGTGTTTAGTTTGAATTCCTGGTTCGACGTAACAAACACAAAGACATAATGATATTAACCCTTAGAGCCCAACAGACACAATTTGCATCCAATTTACATCCCTTCTTCTTGGATGAGTTGCTCACAAAGTATCCATCACAATGAGATGGATGGATGGGCGCATATCAAATGAAACAGCACGACTTGAACTTTCCAACGATGCTAGTTGCATGTCTGTCTCAAAGTGTTGGAAAGAAAAAGAATTTTGAATTTACATCAAATGTAATCATAGTTGTAATCTGCATACAGCTCTGCGTTCATCTGCACATCCATTACTCTTGCTTGAATTACTCATGAATTCCTCGTTGCGTATATATATTGAACATATATCAGAAAGAAAAGAAAGAGTGGAGCTGGAGCTTTGTAATAATGCTAGTCACATATACTACATAGTGAAGTAATCACCTTATGAAGACAGATCAAAGTAATATCTTTATTAATTTCTTCACCCATCTTCACACTCCTGCTTCTCGGCTGAATGGGTCACAAAGTCTCCATCACTTCACAACATGCCGCATATCAAAATAAACAGCACAACTTTCCCCTCATGCTAGTTGTTTGTGTGAAAGTGTTTTCCAGTTTTGACATTACAGTAAATTTCTGCAATGTCTCCAGTATAGAGCTGACATTACATCCTACTTTGTATGGAAAATAAACACAAAAGTTGTGGTCAAAAGACTTGTGCAGGTCACCTGTGCACAAATGCGCATATGCACAAACACATCTCCATTAGGCACTAAGCACATATTTTCTTCAAATTGCTAAATCATAGAGTATCTCACCATCCAGATTCCAGACAATCTCCCCTACACAATAATGAAAAGATATCTCTACTGCCAGCATTTTATGGTGAGATACATGTAAAAACATCAATTTCATAAGATGCAATTGTTTTTTTCCCCTTGATATAAAGGCTAACATAAAAAATCTGCAAGTATTATCATATGAAGAATGGATACATGGAAGATCTGGATAGCCTAGACTGTTCTGAAAAAAACAAGATACAGCATGTATGTCTACCCTTATAATGAAGATAAGAGCTTAAAGGTAAAGGCAGTGAAATTACCCTGAAAACAGCCTGAGGCTCATAGGCTTGATATGAATTGCTAGCTGCATTTTGTAGCTGTCATTTAGTGAATGTAGCAATACTGACTTTTTTTTACAGTAATGCCAAGTTGCAAGTACAGACCTACCTATATTAGTGTATAGCAGATATAGCTGTATCAGCTTATATCAGCTGATGAGTAACAACATATTGCAATAGAGAAATGTCAAACATATGTTTTGTTTGAATGTAATTTGCTAACTATGAGGTGATTATACAGTTTGTCCAATTGACAAATTTATTTTTCAATTGTAAAAAAGGTCCACTCGGTACAGATCTTGGCCACTATTCTTTTACAACCAAATTTAAGGGATCCTCCAAAAATATGTGTGTGTGTGCCTCAAATAGCATTCACACACTTATACCAGGTTAACCCATTTAGCACCAGGCAGCAATAAGAAGAAGACTGTAAAGGACAGATGCTATATAGTAACTGGGGTCTTTGTTGTTTTTCTATACATGAGAAATTCCACTTTAGGAGCCGTGATACTTCGACACAGCTACACATCTGATCTGACAGCTACATACTCCAGCTCCAAGCTACAAGCCTTTCAACAGAGGCCTCATCTGTCACGGCTAAATCTCTTTTCCCACTGATTTTGGATTAAGATGGACTTAGTCTCCTGATTACATTTGAAGCTGTCACAACTAACACCGTGCACCAGAGAGCCGAGCTAAAACAAAGACTGATTCATGAACTGTACTTGGTCTACACATGAAAACATAGAGTTTTCTGGGAGACATGAGTTTGAGGCAAAGTGACTTTATAAAGAGGCTCACACAGATGTGGGATAATATAGAAAGTCATTTGTATGTCCTTCAGTAACTAACCAGTGAGACGACACTTACATTCCCTGAATCAATTCACAAATCCTGAAAAGTAAATTCAAATGAACAGAGATGTGTCTGCCATTATCTGCGTCAAAGTGCATTTCATTCACAAAGACTAACAGATATTTCTTTTGATATACAGAACAAAGCATCCAGAAGCAGTCCCGTTATATTAAAAATGGCTGACAGCACAGTTCTGCAGCTCTAATGCAACCTAATCATTGCAGCTTTGGCTCTAATCTTCTACATCAAACCTCTTCCCTTTCCAAGTCAGAGAGTTCTTGAAACACAGCCAGTGGGAGAGATTTCCAAACATCAAAGTAGAGCTGGAGATTTTTTAATTTTTCCACTGACTGATACAACAGAGCTTTCACAGGAAGAAATCTCTACATGTCGGTTTGAAACAGACTGTTATGTGAGACGCTTTGTGTATTTAACACGATACAGACACACCTGAAGAATTATCAGTGTCTCCGTATCAGCCGATCACTGCTGCTGCCGATAATACAGAACAGTCTCATTATGGAACAACTCTATAAAGCAGTTGAGCAGTCAGTGTCCAGGATGAGCACAAGTGAAGGTTTCTCACCTGTAACACAGGGGCGGATGTAGCCCATTTAAACCACAAGAGCCAGACTGGGACCCACTGTTCTTTTAGACTTTTATGTCAACTATAATTCATTTTAGCAGAGGAAAGGTTCAGAAACCAAGTCAGACAAGTCATCTACAGAGATAAAGTATAAAGTCAACAACTGGAAAACAGAAGTAATTGTGGTGTAATGCAACAAACCATGTAATATTAAATTAGTAAACTTCTAGACAAAAGGTTTATGTTCACAACAATGCACGTACATACTTACATGACTTACATACTTGTGATGTATATCCTATGTATATTCTGAGAATACAGACTTGTGAAAAGTGAAGCTACAGCTCAGTACTGGATACTAAACATGAAGTGAAGTGAAATATTGACAAATCTAGAGGTTTATAGTTGTGAAGGAGGAGGAGGAGCTCTTTCAGGTACGCCTGGTTCCAGAGGTTAAAATTCCATTCATTTTTCCCCATAGACAACGTTACATTACTCACAGTCTGAGCACTTCTACAGCTTGGATCAGCATGAAACTCTCCAAGTTAGTCTTAATCATCAGAACAAAAGATGAACAACGTGGTTAGAAAATAATCTGCTTCATTAGTAAAGAGTCGAAGGTACAATTCAGGGTAGAATTGATCTTTGACTCCCATGGTGCATTTCAGAAATATCCAATCAGCAATCTTAAAATTTGTTCAAGTGCACCGCTAACGGCAGGCAGAAGCTAACGATCGCTGTGTTGAGAAACTGAATTTATAATCTGCAGAGTGAACCAGTTTATCACAGCCATCACACCAATGTCTTCTTCTCCATAGCGACGGTGGCCGAGGCTCATGGGTATTGTAGTGCTCTTAGCCGTCCACCAAAATCACAGACAAAATGTTATTTCTAAGAAACAAAGTTGAAACAATTGAAACTTGTGGTCATAATATAAACCTGTAGGATCGTTACATAATCCAGGAGAGTCTTGAGTTTCTATGTTCAGTAACATTCAGGAGATCGTCTGAAGAAATATTTGAAATGTGAATATAGAACGAGGAATAACCCAACTCTGTGTTCACATCAGAAAGTATCAATGCATCTCTCTTTTCTACTGTATATCTAACCGTTATATGTTTGGCACAGGTCTGTATGACTTAAGAACTAGCATGTGGACAGTATGTGACATGTACAGACCAGTGTGTGAGGTCTTTATCATTCAGGTAAATACAGCAGGTAGTGTTGGTTGTCCAAGGTTACAGTGCTGAAGAAACTGTCATTTGGCTCAGATATTTAACTGCCTAGTTCTGTTGCTTACTCAAGTGGTTTTGAAGTACTTAATATAATAAAGTAATGGCTCAGCTTCTATTTCCCTCTGAGAAGAGTATATGGCTATATTTCAAAGGCAAATATACAGACACTGATTTAGTGGCTGTTTCTATTCCAAGAACAACATTTTACAGCATGGCCTTTTCTTTGTACATGAGGTTATTAGTACTACATAGATTTTTCAAATTGTATGTTTTAATAAAATATTCATGTCCAGTCTTTGGCTTTTCCTAAAATAATGTTGTGTAGCACCTACAAGTGTTAAAAATACTGAAGATGAATCCAGATTTAAAAACACAGGCATTTATACTGATTACTGCCACCATGTAGGCTAGAATTTACCCCTATATGAAACACTTTTATTTTCCTGCAGTTCATGCTTAAACATTCTAAATTTCAAAAAAAAACCTTCACCGAGTGCCTGAAGTGCAGGAAAACTGTCAGTCAAGGTGCTGAATGTCTGCTCAAAGTGTGTTGGAGGGACACGTATGATCACATGTTCAAATGAAGAGGATTTAGCCTCCTCACAAACGTTCATTGTGTGTAAAACTTATTTTTATTTAATTGATTATTCATTAATGTTACAGTTTATAGGCTATAAACTAGTGTTAGACCATGCTGGATACAGACAATAGCTGTGTACTCTAATGTGTGTATTTATTTGGCTGCAGTAGTAAAGTCTGACCTTTCTGAAGAGTGCATACAAATCCTTTGTGTTTGCCAACACTCTTTTCTCTTTGTGCACTGTAGCACACTGAGTGATAAGGAGCACCACTGATGAGGCCATTATTTAATAAGTTTCACACAGTGACCTGTTTGCTTTTTCACGAGCCCATTCTTTAGCAGGCAGTGAGACTGAGATCAACTAAACAGGACTTTACATGTTCAGCTAAGCTCACCATCTCTCTGTGATCACATATACTGTTTTAATGCAGCCAAATGCATCATATAGTTCTCAGACATTTTTCTGTTTCTGTTGTCAGATAATGGAACAAGTATGAAATGTGATCTCAGCTCATAAACGCTGTGTTCAGCAGAAGTCATTACCGAGCTGATGTTGCGCTGAGGGATGGTCTATATTGACATTTACAATAAGCGATGACAGAGAAGCAACAAAGGTAACCGCATCTAAAACAGGCTGCAAACGTGTGTTTATGCTTGTAAAACAAAAAATGTCAAACAACCAAACTATATTAGAAATGTGTCTGCTACAGAACAGACACTCTGCTTCTCAAGGATTGAGCCTGAGCACAGCTGGAACAGAACGTAACGCAATCCTGTGGACATTAAGAGGTATAATCCCGCTTGCACTGTCAATGACTAGGCTACACCGTATCCAAGGTAACGATGCAGCTATAAAGCCCATCGACAGGGGAACAAGTCAGACCGGGTTTGTATTGTAAGTCTCCATTGATTATGATTTTCTTTTATACTGAATAGTTTAACTGAGACCAGGCTTGTATCACACTGATCCTGAAGCGCTCGTACGCAATAAACAAATCATCACAGAATCGACATCAGAGTCTCTTTGTTGGAGTCAACCAGCAAACTGTCAGCCGTTAGTCCGCCATCATCATAAAGATACAACGCAGATACTGCTGGCTGTCACCACTATCAGTGATATTAAGAGATTCAACGGAGGTGTTATAAACTGTTTACCATTACACATGTGCAGCAGTGATGTAGCATGGCACTACAGCACCGGGAAAAATACATTCTGCTGCACTTATTGATTAATTGGTATCATATCCAATGTTAGAATACAATGCTAAATCAGTGAAGTACTGTTTTCAGAAAACGCTCCATTCTCAGGACACAATTTGGTTGGTTGTCACTCTCCTGCACAGCAACTAAGGAATGGTCACCATACAAAGCAACAACACAATGGTTAGTACGCTGAGTGTCTGACAGAAAGAGTGAACCAGTTGGTTTGTTTAGCCAGCACTACCATGGATTATTACAGCTATCCATCACATGAGCTGCTATTTATCCAGTCTGTACAAACCCACTCCCACAGTGAGCTGTTGTCTGCCTGCTATCAAGACTTGTAAATAAAGTAAAAACCTTTTCAAGATTTTTACTAAAAAGTTGCTGTTTACGACCTTATTAATTGTATTTGAGTCTAAAAACATTTATCCTCATTTAAAGACTTATTAAAAGAACCGCAAACACCATGCTCGGTTTAACTTCAGTACCCACAGTGAACAGTTACCCCATCTCTCACAAAAATACCAGACAAGAGAACTTCATCTCCCATGGGGCCCCAGGTGTTATTGCAGTGAGAGGCTCCACTGTAGCAAATTATACAGTACATTCCTGAACCATGACTCTCCCTCTCTCTCTCTCACACACACACACACACACACACACACAAACCCACCCTGTGGTTCCACGCAGCATACGCCCTACATGCCAATAGAAATGCACACAAACTCAAACATGCACTGCACACATACACACAGACCACGTGACAGGCCGGCAGTTTCACACAGGGTCAACTTACTAACGCTACAAAGCTCATCGACAAACTTACAGTTAAAGGCAACAAACATGAGTGTGAAAGGATCGAGTCAAAATAGACAAGCTGTGTATCTTCTTCTAATCGTACATGAGAGGAAGAAATGGAGAAAGCGAGTGTGTGTGTGTGTGTGTCCTTGTGGTGTCAGAGTGTCCAGCTCAGCACAGGCTGGTGCAGCGGTATCACATTGCCATCATTTATTCAACAGGACTGAGAAAGATAGAGGAGTGAGGAGTGGGATGAATAGAGGTGATGTCGGGTGATGGAGGAGGAGGAGGGTGATAGATGGGAGTCTAAAAACACAGATACATTTTCACTCCACTTGCTTCACACTTTGGTGCATGAGGCCTCAGGACTGGATGCTATCAATAGCAATGTATCCACCGACATGCCCGGAACATCTAAGGCAGACCCTTGAAATGTCGAACGAGAGAAGAAATCTTCCTCATGAACATCCACAAGAGATGTGCACTAACTGATTTGTAGTGGCGCTGACGTTTTCCAGCTTATCTGAAGGACAGATCAAAGTCATGAACTTGATAAAAATTCACAAACCGAGAACCATGTAACCTCCCTGGCTTGGATGCTTTCTTTTCTCTTTTGATTTGATGTTTGGTTTGGTGTAATAGTGTTGCGTTGTATTGCAATATGATGGGTTTTCTTTTTGGCTCCCTAAACAAAAAGTCTAAAGTTATTTTGAAGTTATTTTGAAGTGTGAAACTTTATTCTTTACCTTGGAAACAGTAGTCTGAACTGTGTTCTGCTTCCTGGCAGTTCAGACTTTTTCCAGTTTATATCTGACAGTTAAAACAATGACTGAACTATTGAGCCACAGAGTTATATGAAAAGTGATGATGTGGAATATCACATATTGTGGAATGACCCGTCTTGTGATAGCGTCGTTGTTGCAATATATCATTATAGTATTGTATCACGAGTTAGTCAAAACAAGAGTGACTTAGTAAGACTTTTTTGCTTCATTCTTCATATTTAGATGATGTTCTTTCCCTGAGACACATGCAGAAAATCTAAAATGAACACCCACCAAGCACCAAATGCAGATTTTCCATTTGGTGAGTAAATCTCAGAAGGCTATCCGCCACACTGGCAAAAGGTAAATGTTTGTACCAAAATAGTCATGTAATAAAATATCTGGTATGATGACTCATGTTTGTTACACGCGTCTAAACAGTGCCGTCAAGCTCTAGGAGCGCTGGAGTCAGTCTGAGGTGAAGGAGTGTCAGCCACAGACCGCCTCAAACGCTCCTGGTTTCACAGCACTGTTTATATGTGCGTGTGTACGCTGTAGACTTTAATCTCGCAAATTTGTCGGTCATACAGAATCTAATTTGATCTTATGTCACTATCACCTTCATTATGATCATTATAACGTAAGGTTATTGAAGCGTTTTCAACATGCCTCAGCTGTTGAGGCAGCAGAGCTAAAAAAAGGTGCGTTTCTGCAGGGCACAGCAGCTTCAAAGCTTCTCCCGCCCGAAAAAAGCTGAGCAAGGTTTGCATAATGTGTACAATTAGGTAAATAGATGGAGGACACGGCTCTTTCTGTTCTTGGGTAAAGGAGCTGCTGAAGAAGCTGATGAAATTCCAGAGCAGAGACAGAAAGAGATGTGAAGGCAAAGCAGAGCATGAAAAGAGATGAAAGACAGGAGGAGGAGGAGGAGGAGGAGGAGGAGGAGGTCATACCTTCACCGTAAAACTTTACATCTTCCACGTTCCAAGCTCCATGGCAGGGCTGCAATCTCCATTTAACTGTGCTGCCCATGTTTTGTTATAGTTTGACACAATTAAAAGCTGCACTACTCAATACTTTCATATTAACAATGTGTGATGTGAAACGTGTCTCTCATAGTGATGAACATGTTTAGCGTCTTTCAGCTCCTTGTTTCGGTTTCACGGCCTGCTGCTACTTTACTGTACTGGTTCGGTCTAACAGCTCTCATTAGCATTGTTTCCAGCAGCAAGAGGCAGCTGTACCACCTGCTCAGCACCAAACAGCAGACAGACATGATTAGCGACTAGCTGGTGAACATAGTGGAGCATTTAGCAGCTAAAGAGCTAAAGAAAAAGATATTTCCCTCAGGAGTTAGTGGAGATCAAAACAGAAACAACTCCAAATGAATGCTGATGATGCTCCGTGTATCTGTCTGAGATACAATGTTGTATTCATAGCATCTTCTGCTGCCGCTAGTGGCCAAAAACATCTATTAATATTGTTTTTACTTCATTTAGCTCATATATTTCATTAAAACAATCTTAAACACTACATCCTGATTTGCAAAAGAGTAAAGTTAACTAAGGAAAGCATCAACATTTAACACTGTGTGTAGGTAGGCGACCAACAGTCAACTTTGACTTGACTGGAGTTGGAATTGTGAGGCATGGTGGAGGGGCTTTGGGAGCTTTGAAGCTCTGATCTAATACTGTCTGGATAACCTTAGATGACTGGGAGATTGTCTGGCTCTAATCTTTTTCCCACAAGGAAGCAGAGTTCACAGTCTGTGTGACACAAAGCTCAGTGGGCAGCCAGGCGCAGAGGGATAGAGACGGTTAACAGGCTCTAATAGGGGATCAAACCGCTTGTTATATGCAAGCGAATCAGCCAATACAAGCAAGCTTACACTGCAACACACAGACACATGTGAGCTTATGCCATGGCTTAAAGAACTTCAAAAACAGGAAACTCAGCACGGGATATCAGGAGTTATCAGACATGAAGGTTGTAAAAACTTTTGACAGTTGCACTAAATTGTCTATGAACGTTTTCTTCCTGACAGAGTGGAAGTTTTAGCTACAGACAGTATAAACGCACCATCCGTCTATGTCGAACTCAGACGTGTGCTCTCATTGGATGATCAAAGCTGGAAAGCCCACATACTAGTTAGTAAAAACACAGCAGTTTGTTAAGGAGTAACATGGAAGAACTACAAGAAAATGTCTAGCAGCAAACCCGACGATGAGGAGCTCTGAGAAGAAGATGATCTTGTGGTGTGCTTCACGTAGCAAAATCTGTCCAATCAGAACTACACGTAGGCGGGACATCTGTCAGTCACATCTGAGTTTACAGTGAGCTGAGTGACAAGAAAATAGCCTCTTACTTGTGCCTCCTCCAGGTTGAGGGTGTAAACATAAAGCCTGCTGTCATGCTGAGTGTGCAGATGAGTGTGTAAGGGCCCTCAGAAGGGCCATTAATTACACACTGCTTTAAGGTTAATTAATCGTTCAGGCAGGTGAGGCAGAAAGGTCAGGCCTGAGCCGTACATCACAGGAAACACCTCCTCTTTCTTCCACCTGCTTAACATTCACATCACACTCACACAGTGTTGTCGAAATCTGATTCAAGCTGGATTCTAATCACACCTCCATTGATATGCATGCATGCCCACTGAGATCTGATTGGTTCCTCCTCAAAATGCAGCTGGTCACGTTTTGTAACATTTACACGCTTTAAAACTGCCAATAAGCATGTCATCTTGTTTGTTCTGACAGCTATCGAATGCATTGTCATGAAATTTGGTACAGATATCCGTGGTGGCCACTAGAGCTGTAGTCTCCTGGTTGGTCGATATGCTCTTGTCCGACCAAATTCTCATTGGTCAAATGATCGCTGTGTTACTTTCATAAGGAGAAAAGTCTTCCAGGATTAATCCATTATTTCCTGCAGCGAGAGTGACAGATCATAGACTGTATAAAAATATGGACGTAGTTACCGTGACGTCACCCGTTGGTTTCTGAAGAGCGGTTTTGAAGCTCAAAGTGAGCCGCTCCTGCCGTCGCCATCTTGGCAGTGCGTGACGCTGCCTAACTCCCAGCCAATTAAAAATGGGCAAGGAGGCGGGCCAAATGGCTGAAACTAGCCATAAGCAACTTTACGGCTTAATAAAATTGAAATGAGTGTAAATAATAAAAAACATTCACCCCCCATACAGTTGTCATGAAAGGGGAAATTAGCTATACAGATCCAAACCGTTTTTTGTACCAGGCTGTAAACATGTTTATTTCTGCTGAAAAGTTGAGCATTTTAACATGGGGGTCTATGGGGAATGACTCGCTTTTGGAGCCTCAAGTGGCCATTCAAGGAACTGCAGTTTTTGGCACTTCCGCATTGGCTTCATTTTACAACCCCCGTAGGTTGCCGCTTGGGACCGACTAACAAATCAGTTGAAGATTATATGCAATTTCAGTCCAAGGTTTTCTTTGGTTGACTACAGCCCTAGTGGCCACAGGATTGATGTTGACTTTGGTGATCCACTGACTTTCCCTGTAGCACCACCAGAGGGTCATAGTTTTCACATATCCTGTCAAGTCCCTCAACAACTACTAGATGGATTTGCACAAAATTTGATTTGGGCATTCATGGTTCCCAAATGGTGTACGCCACTGACTTTCGGTGATCCTACAAGCTTTCCTCTAGTGCAAACATGAGGTTCATATTTGTGGTTTTAAGTGAAATGTCTCAAGAACTATTGGATAGATTGTCATGAAATTGCACACATTCATGTTCCCGTCAGGATGAATTTTTATTGCTTTGGAGATCTTTTCATCTAGCGCTATTATCAGGCCAAAATGTTAAATAACTGCATGTTAAATACCTGCAAAACTAATGACTTTCCCACCTGCTACGTTTAATGCTGATTACTTAACGCAAAATCTTGTTAATCTGTTTTTGGTAGAGGTTCCCCTAAAACCACGACTGACGCTGTTATATGTGTCTTCTATTTCACTTCTGTTTATTCATACCAGGATTCATTGCCTGGCAGTGTTGGACGATCCAAAGTCAGGTTGCACTTTAATCCAGTCAGCCAGACCACATCCTTACCATGATCCAGATTTCAGAGGGATGGAAATAGTACCATGCCCTGATGCAATCCAGACTTGTCAAATGTGTAATGACAATGTAAACACAGTAACAAGACATTTAAGGCCAAGTGTAGTCTGTCTTTACAAAGAAAAGTCTTCTTGACGGCAGTGAATTCAGTGTTCATTCCTTTCTGTTGCAGAACAGTTTATGTTTGGAGTCGCTGTAAAGACACTGACAGGATGAACACTCCACTTCAAGGTGCATTGGTTAAAGCCAGAGTGATTGAGATAAGGATAGACACAGTTGAAAGACGTTATGGAGGCAGAGATGGATTAGGGAACCTGATATGACATTTGTTTGTGTGATTTCTGAGGCAGATCACCATGGGAGCATGTGGGCTTGGTGTTGTGTGAGTACCGGCAGAGGCAATTGAGCGTTAAAGCCTCGTAAATCTGTCTGCGACCACACCGGAGGGGGTCGCACACACACCCACACACACCGCTGCTACAAGGGGGATTTGCATGGTGCAGCTACAGTGCACATGGGATAGTTTGCTTCATGTAGTTGACGAAATCTCACCACAAGGTCTGTTCATAGCCCATCTAGAGCTTTTGATGATAATCACATGCGTTTCCTTAACAGATGGAGTTTGTCACGGTTGTTATGGGATTTCTATTTTTCCTGAATTTTCTCATTTTCTTATTATTTTGCTGTGTTTGGGATGTTTCTGGACGTTAACCTTTGGGCAGTGAGTGTGTAGCCCCCAGACAATAACAGCACGCAGGGTGTGAGGTCAGGACTCGTAGCGTGGCGGCTAGGTTACATTGCTGTCTCTGTCTCCCTCCTCTGCTCCCTATCTGTGTCTGTTTGACCGAGGGCAGGGCTGAGCTCCCCACACACACACACACACACACACACACACACACACACACACACACACACACACACACACACACACACACACACACACACACACACACACACACACAGCAGAGACCACAAGTGGACAGGATGAAGTGTGCGCTTCAGCTGCTTTCACACCAAATCCGCCAATGTGGCACCTTCCTGCAGGGTTGTGTGGAAGTGTGAGCGTGTTACTCTCTCTCTCTGTCTCTCTCTTTAACTTTGAATGTTGTGTGTTTACATATGGCAACTGACAAATCCTGCAGTGTGCCTTTAAAGTGCTCAGAAAACGTATATTTAAACACCTCTAACTCCACATGATACATGCAAAACATGAGTTCAGTAGGCTGGTTTCATTACATACATGCCTGCTGTACACTGGCATTCATATAGACACATTAAAGATGTATAGAGATTGTAAAAGGGAGCAGACCAGTTTTACAGGCTCATTTCCACCAGCAGGATAGGCCCTGATGGCGCCAAATATTATTATCTGGTTGAAGTAAATGGTGAAGCCTGGCTACTGAGAGGATTGGATTCCAATTAATAGTCCAGAGGTATATCTACAACTTTAGTATGCCTCTGTATGTACGTTGTGTGTTCCTGTCTACAGCAAGATCAAACTGTTCACGATGGTGGACTGCAGGCAGAGTCTTTGGTCCGCTAGAGAATATCATATCTGTGATAGCGAGCAAATAGAGCTGACCAAGAAAAACAATCCTTTGAAGTATTACTTTTTGCATGTATACAGTGTAAGCTAATGTGCCAGAATCTGATTTTGAGCAGCTACTTCTTTCTGCCAAACTTTTCATCCACTTTTTAAAACCGCAAGAACAACAGACCATGATGGGCTTGGAGATGCAAGAAGTCCACGGCTGCCTTACTGCCAATGACCTCAATTCAACTCTGATACAACTTAACCAGAGCCCACACAAACATGTATACAGGACTGGGCGACATCACTTGAAATTAATATCTCAATTCATCAATTAATTAATAAAACAATACCTTTTTAAAAGACACCTCTGTGCAAGATAGTAACCTCCATGTTGGACTCTCTGGCTCTCCGTTCCTATTGGTCAGTGGAGTGAATTCACATTTCAAAATTCATCACAGTGATTCCATTGAAATTAAATGATTTTGCTGCAAACTGTTGCTATTTAAAATGCTGGTGTGGTCGGGCCTTTATAATGCCTGCAGCACATTCCAACAGTATTCACACTGAGCCTTGTTTTCTGGAGTATGGAGTTTACTGAGGTCAAAGTGCACCCACACAACCAACATGGCTTCTTCATCTGCACCCGTCCCCCTCAGCTGACATTTCTCACACTTCACACTTCAGTCATGTTCTCTTACACTTTCCAGTCTCACTGGGACTGCAATCTGGGCACTCCTGGTTAATTACATCAACAAAAACTGCCAGATCAAACGATGCTGACACAACTTTGACACAACAGTGATTTGTTGTTTGTACAGTGAGAATGATGTGCAGGTGGTTTTAAGGGGAATGGATTTACTTATGTGACTTAAGTTAGGCTGGTTGTAGAGTCATGTTGGTTTCTGTCAATTTTAGATGAATTACCCGACCCCACATGCATCATGATGTTACTGATGTATAGTTTCTGTGATGATGGAATGAAACTCTGTGTTGAAGCTACAACAATTAGTGAATTAACTGATTTATCAATCGACAGAAAATTAATCAATTTGATAATCGATTCATTGTTTAAGTTCAAGCCAAAATACAAAGCTTTCCCTTGTTTTAGCTTCTCAAATGTGAGGATTTGCACCTTTCTGTGTCATATAAGATAGTAAATCTGAATACTTAAGGTTTTGGACTGTTGGTCAGTCAAAACAAGACATTTGTAGATTTCACCTCGGGCTTTAGAAAATTGTACGGGCACTTCTTACTATTTTCTGACATTGTATCAGTCAAACAATTAATCAAGAAAATTATTGTTTGTTGCCGCCCTAGTTTTGATATACACTAAATGCTTGTAATGTTTTGATATTTTTGGCGATACATTGTAAATCTGCTTCTGAAAAGCATGATTGCCTTTCACAAGAGCTCTCAGGATGGTTGTGACCCCAAGTGTCACTGAGAGGAACCAGAGAAGTCCCCTGACTCCACCCAGTACCGCCATCTGCTGCTGCTATTCGCTACATCTGGAAGACAGATCACCCAGAGGCCACCAGAAGCAGCCAACCACGTCATCCAGTGGTTCCACCCAGACAGGAAGGCTGTGTGTGTGTGTGTGTGTGTTACAGGATAAGTTATGGCTTCCTTCTAGTTGAGACAGCCTGGAAAGAGAATGTGTGTAGGTGTGTGTTCAAGAATTCAGAGGTCAACACTCGCTTTGGCGATGGCAGCCAATTCAAAAAGTCACACACACACACAAAAGCAAACAATCAAAAATGCATCCCAAAATACACTTGTCAAGAAAAAACACAAACATTGGGCAAATACACATCAATACAGCCATTTACATGAACAATAAAAACACATCGATAATACATAAAATACTGTATGTACACACTAATATGCAATATCTACACACACACACACCTTTACACAGGTTACACATTTGAAAAGCCCATAGTTACAGTGACAGCAGCAGACCAAAGGCATTCCTCTGCCTGTTTGCTAATTCAAACTCTGCTGCCAGCCATAATTACCAAGTCCTAAACAAACACAGCTAAACATAGACACACAAATTCTCCCACTCACATGGAAACACACTCACACAGCAGCACTTTTTACTGCTTCTGTTTGGAGTTTGATACCATATTACTGACCGGCAAACCTCTGTTTCATGGTATGCATTTACACTGGGTGACTAACATTAGCTACACTGCAGAGAGTGTGTTAGAGCGAATCAGTATTTTGCCTCACAGCTAGAAGGTTCTGGGTTAAAATCCCATCCCCGCTCCTATCTGTGTGGGCTCTGAAGGCTGAGAACTAGGGCTTCCCCACCTAATAGTCAACAAAACATTGGTCAATGAGAAGAGTGTTAGTCCACCAAGTTTTCATTGGTCAGTTAGTCGCAGGGAAAAAAAATCCTCCTCAAACTCCATTTGGGAGCTGCGCCTTGTCGTTAAAAAGACTAGGTAAAACCTAGTATGGCTGGCGCATGTATTAAACACTAGACGACTTTTAATTTGAAACAACAGACACAGGAAGGGACACGTGGCGACGCCCGGCCAAGGCGAGTGATGGTTCCTGCGGTTCAGCCAAACAGTTAGCTAAGCCGAACTAGTTAGTTAGTTATTAGACAAGGTCGGGCAGGAAATCAATCAGGTGTGGGATCATTTGAGCGTGTAACATTAAAGGACGACCCTGAGAAGGTGAAAGGCAAACTCTACATGCAAAAATTCGCCTATCATTTGTCAACCTCAAACATGACTTATTATCTGAAACAGGTAGCCTCTCGTTAGCCACCTAGCCTCCTTGCTGGTTGTTCCGACACATTCAGAATCATTACTGCTTTTGCTGTTAGCATTGTCGTTAAGAGGTTGCTGGCTTCGTGCATGTGGTTGTAAAATGCATATATTGAAAGGCTTAATATTATGGTTTTGTATTTCTCTGTAATGTAGCACAGTGTAAATTGCTACTTATAACATTCTTTATCAGCCGTGGAACTCAAACCATTTTCTAATGCCCCAAAATATATATGTAGTGTATATTTAAATAATTAAAATAGGTGCAGACCTACTGAGAACACAGCTGAATGTGTTGGTGTAACGATACAAAACTATAAAGCTAAATGACATCATGCAGAGAGAAAAACAGTACTGTATCTTTTTCCAGGGAACCATCTCTGCCCTACCCTGTCATTGTTCTGCTACATAGTGTTGTTGTTACCTCCACCGCTCATGTTTTCAGCCTCATCTGTCTGTTTGGTGCTTAATCAGACATGTCAAAACCTTCCTCCAGATTTCATTGGAAACAGATTTGAATTACTTGATGGTGAAAGTTCATTCTTGACTTTAGACATTGATGTTGAAGGGGTTAAAGGAGTTTTTGCTTACCTAAACCAAGGGTCCAAGGATAGAAGGTGCAGACTAGCAAAATAATGGAGTAGGTCGTGTGTTAGGTGAGTTCTAGAGAAAATTTGAATTAACTCCTTTTTTTTGCACCCCAAACCTATTATTAGATACAGGAAAATTACCTTAAGTACCATTAGAACTTTCCAACTGGTTGCTGTTTTCATTTTTTCATGTAAATGGCAAGTAACCTAAGTAAATACAAGTACACAGGAAGGCCACTGCTAGCAAGACAGGTGCTGTCACACCTGTCAACATGTCCAATATGATAGACATGAAAGCTGAGCTACTGTCCTCACTCAAAATGGAAATAGCTGGTCTTTTCCAAACAGAGCTGAAGAGTGCGCTAGCTGTGAAATTTCGTGTGATTAAATCAGAATTACAAGCAGTTAAAATGGAAAGCGCAAGTAACCTCACAGTACTATGTTCTAACTTGGAAACAATTAAAACACTGACCACTTGCTCACTTTTTTCATAATTCAAAATTATTTGTTTGCTAGATTAGTGATTCCTCTCCTGTGAGTGGCTTACTAGTCACTGTGTTTTATTGTTGATTGGGGATGGGAAACCATTACACCAAACTTTTTTGTGATGTTTTTCTCCTTTTCTGTTTCGTCTGTTTATGTATTAGTGGAGGGGTTCTTCTTTGTATACTTATTGATCAAGTCCATCATATACTATTATAGCTCTAAATATATGCCCTCTATAACAGAATACGGGTAAACCACACTTGAGTGTGAATGTGAATAAATCAGGTGGTTGTCAGCTCACTTTTGAGTTGGAACGTTAAATCCTTTAACCATCCAGTGAAGCTTAAAGAAACCCCATTAAACACCTTTGATCATTTTAGACTAAGAGGAGGATGGGTGGGTCAGTTTTATCATTCAAACTTCCACTCCAAGTCTAGAGGAGCTGGGACCAAACAAGAATGCCTTTTATCTCCCCTCCTATATGCTTTGTTAATCGTACCACTAGCAATTACGCTACATGATGACATTTCAATTAAAAAGATATACAGAGAGAAAGAATTCTGAACATAAAGTATCCCTCTACGCGGATGATATGCTCTTGTGCTTATCTGAACCATGAAGCAGCCTGCCACAAACACGTACCTTACTAGATAAATTTGGAAAAACATAAGGTTATAAAATGAACACACAAAAAAGTGAATTTATATGTATTAACCCTGCAGCTAAACAGATCATGTTTAGTTCACTGCCCTTTAAAATAAGTAAAAATAAATTTAAATATTTGGGAATCTGGATCAGGCATAATTTTTAACACCTTTCTCCCCATTTATAGATTCTCTGAAACAAGATTCGAACATTGGGAATTTTTATTATTATCATTAGGAGGTAGAATTAACACCATTAAAATGAATGTGCTACCTAGATTTTTAGATCTGTTCCAGTGTATACCTATCTTTTTGACAAAACCCTTCTTTCTGCTCATGGATAAATTGATATCCTCATTCATCAGGAATAACAAAAATCCACAAATACATAAGAGCATTTTAAAGCAACACCATGAGCATGGAGGATTATCCTTACCCAACTTTAAATATTATTATTGGGCAGCTAAAATACGTGCTATATTATATTGGCTTAACTCATCACATGATAGCAGCCTGAAATAGCTACAGTTAGAGAACTTGTCATGTGGACCTGCCTCTTTACATGCTTTACTTTGCTCCAAGTTCCCATCGCCTGAACCTATATCCAGACACTCTATGAACCCAGTGGTTAAGCACTCCTTGAAGGTTTGACACAGTTCAGACGCACTTTCACTTCATAATTTAATAGTTTAAACCCTCTATTATAGATGGATGCCTCAATACCTGGACCAAGAATGGATTAGTCACATTAATAGACTTATATGTTGATGATAATTTTCCATTATTATTGCTGAGATTAAAATTTAAAATCTCTAACTCTCACTTCTTCAAATACTTGCAACTTTGCAGCTTTGTATACTTGGCTCACTTTCCATCATTACCATCCAGGTCTCTCCTTGAATCTGTTTTGGAGCTCAGTTCCCACCCTAAAGAGATCATTGGCAAAATCTACTTTACTCAACTCTTATCATTTAGAACCCCTGACACATTTAAAAAGCCAATGGCAAGAAGAACTAGATACAGAATTTTCTGAGGACATATGGCAATCTACATAAGATAAAATACACTCATCTTCAATTTGTTTAAAACAAAGTAATGCAATTCAACATTGTACATTGATTGCATTGATCTAAAGTGAGATTGGCCAAATTTACACCGAATATCGATCCTAACTGTGATTGCTGTGGAACACCAGCCACTTTATGACATATGTTTTGGTTCTGCCTAAAATTAACAGATTTTTGGCAATCTATATTCAAATTATTTTCTGACATGCTAAAAATATCTATAGAGCTTCTTGCCATAATAGCAATATTTGGCATGGTACCACAGGATCTCCATCTCAAGGGAGGATTTTACTATTTTTCTCATTCTTTACTTATATGTCAAATTCTAAAACACAGCTGTACATGTTTGAAATCCAATTCAAATATGAGAGTGGACAACGCAAATAACACATGGAAAAACCTTAGCAACAACGGCAACAGAAAAGACAGCCGTTTATGGGCATGCACAATGAGCCAACGGTACAAGGTAAAAAGAACTATTCAGAGCAGGCTGATGCCCTGGCTTTTGACTTGCAGGGAGCATTTCTACAGTTATGCTGTAGCTAATGGGGATCTTGATAAACAAACAAAAATATACATTAACCTCAAGTTTTAGCACTTTGAACATGTTTAACAGATATCTGACATCATAAAGTATATAAATATCAGAAAACCACAAAAAGCATAATGTCCCCTTTAGACACATCTAATGATCTTCGTCAGTGGATGGAGTTTGCTCAGTCACGGAGCAAACCCCATCCCATGATGAGATGCAGCTGAAAGCTCAGCAAAAAGCTAGTAAGAGGACCATGATGGAAGATATTGTAATTACTGATTCACTGGACACATGGGTGGGAGGGTGTGTTTGAACACAACAAGCACGACTGACAGAGTGCACAGGTGGGAAGCTGGCTAGGGATCACATCCATATTACTACACAATAGACTCCTACTGGTTGGTCCAGGCACCTGCACCGGGTGGTAGGTACCGGGACCAAGGTGATCTGGGGGTTCGGAGTCTGGCTCATGTAATGGGCACGATATTATGCGCCATTGTTCAATGTATTTCTTCAGTCTTTTTTGGCTAGTGTGATGCTGTCAGTGTGAATGAGTGGATAGACAGGACAGACTGCAAGATCAAAGGTGACATCACACAGTCGTCAGTAAATCAGTTATAGACCCCATGCTGACAAAGACTTGACTTCCAAGACCTCTGAGAGGCCCGACGGTCACTGAGCTGGAGAGAAAAACAGAGAGGAGAGGAAGTGAGGAGAAACTGACTGAGAAATTAGAAACAGAGAGGGCAGAGCAAGTGAACTGAGAAAGTTAAAAAAAAAAAAAAAGAAAGAAGAGAAAGAGAGCTTGGGGAGAAAGGAGATGCTGAGAGAAAAGTAAACAGTGGGAGGGGATTGGAATGTGTTTAAGCAGCCGGAGTGATTGAAGGTACACTGTCAGTCTGGCACACATACCAACTGCTTCTGACTGCACCAGAACAAATATGACAGCATTCTTACCACATGGTCCACAAAAGTCAAACTCTGGTCTAAAGGTAAGGGAAAGACACACACACACACACACACACACACACACACACACACACACACACTATTATACACTAATATAGAGATGTGTTGGAGCAGACAAAGACAGAGAAAGTAGAAGAGAGACTCTGGTTTGGCCGGAGTTTCAGTGGGTGGAGCAACAAACGAGAGGATGTTGATATTCCACACAGGAAGACAGACAAACAAAAGACAGGCCACTTACTGTGAATAACACATCAAATCATATTTCACATGGGGACATGGGGACACAGCAGTCTTTACCCCCCTGAACTGTATACTTTACTTTGTGGAAAAGCCTCTGGTTCTCTGATGTGGGTTATCAGCTCCATGAGGCAAGATGAGCCACAGCTAGAGCTGTTTTGAAACCAGTGCTCATATAATGTTTTACATTCAGCACCAATACCATAGCAATCATTTCAGATAACAATATTCTACTGAGGATAAAGAAAATATTGTGGAAAAGTGGCAAAACTTGAATCTGATCAATGATTTTGGAATATTTTGTCTCTCATTCCTCTTTCGTATTAGAAAAGTAGAAAACATTCACATGCTGTTAGCAGGTTTCCTCTGCTTTTGCGTGATTAAAAGGACAAACATCACTAGCAGAAGTTCTAGCAGCTGTAGCTAGTTTACGTTAATGCCATACGTTACTTGCCAAAAGGCAAACACTCAGCCTTCACTCATCTCAATGGGGCAACACAGAAACTCATCTGGCAAGTTGAACCTGGACCAACTTCGGCAAATGAGACGTTGCTTTACAAGAAAAAAAAATCTTATCATATCAGCATAACGCTTCTGAATCTGGACGTCCTGTATGAAGCAAGTAACTGGTGAAAAATAAAGTGTGCAAAGACAGTTATACAGCTGTTATTGTAATGAATCGGTGCAGAGTTTCATGCAGCGGTTTATAGTGCCTTGCCTACTGCCAGAAGAAATTATTATATCTTTATATCTCCATATAAATACAACACTAGGCTTATTAAGCTTCAGGGGAAACAAGCAGTGGTGCTACATCAAACAGAATGGATTTAATGAGTAAGGTGACTATTTAACCAGCCATCTAGTCACAACACTGATAGCAAGATGAGATGCATCAGGATCCATCAGATACAGCTTAGCAGGTGGCTGATTTAAGGATTATAACATGGTAATTATACTTTTTTGGTGGACAAACCACATCAGACACACATTGTTCCAAGCGACAAAGAGTATTTTGTCTTAAGAGATGTCTGGAAGGGATCTTTAACTTTTGTTTTAATTTTAGAAGCTGGATCCAAATGCATTTGGACGCCAACCCTAACAATAGGTCTTACCTGTGTACAGGTGCTTCTTCTGGAACACATGATATTTGTGACACAAGAAGAAAAAAACATCCTTGACAATGAACCATAGTTTCTCAAACCACAGTCACAATATTTTCAATTGTATTTATTGAATTTATTGGGGCATTAGCTCCCAAAAAATATGAATTAGTGGAGCATAAGTTGCATACAAACAGTTAAACCTGAAGACCTCATAAACACTATACATAAAAACACACACACACACACACACACACACACACACACACACACACACACACACAGATCAGACATGGAGTCTGAACAAGAAGCACATGGGTTATTTCTTTTGTCTTTAAAAAAAAAAAAACACTTTGTTTCCATGACAACCACACACAGAAGTCACCCTTGTGTGTATGCCATCCACATGTCAGCATGTGTGTGTGCGTGTGTGTGTACAGTGTTTATTAGAGAGACGGATGGATGTCGTTTCAACATTCTGGGCCAATAAAGCAGACTGAATTGAATTAAACGGAGGAGCGGAGTGTGTGAGAGAGGTGACGATGAAGGCAGAGATGAGGAAGAGAGCAGAGAGCACACTGACGGTGCGGTCACGCCAGCGAAGCCGGCGGCGAAACAGATGCTTCTGTCTGCTGTGTGCCACCCTCCCCGTGATCCTCAACACCTTCCTTTCAAACGCAGACCTGCCAACACTCCTGTTTTTCCTGGATTTCTCCCGTATTTCAAGGCAATCTCGCAGCTTTTTTTAAAACAACAAAACGGGAATACTCCCAGGAAACTCCCGTGATTTGCACGGCCCTCAAAATAGGGCTGTGTGATATAGACAAAATCAAATATCTCGATATTTTTGACTACTGGTGCTTTCACAAAATATTTACACAATGGGATTTTTGATAAATAATCATCAGTAATGTGGATATGATGACTAATATATATCTAATATGACAATATCAATTTAATATCGATTTATTGCCCAGCCCTGCTCTCTGTGCAGGCAGGCAGGCCAGCTAACTTAGCACCCCTGCTGATAAAACCTGCCGTATTTGAAAACCTACATGTTGGCAGGTATACAAATGTGCTGATTGAAACAACCTGATCCGGAAGTCTGCATCTGTTTGGTTGTTTTGGATGCTGAGCTTATTTTTCATTCCTTCGATGTGGTTTGGAGATGATTCACTGACTCTTTATAAAGTGGTCAGAAGCAGATTTTACCACAACAGAAGGAGTTCGGACCATCAAAACTTCTGTGCGTAAACAATCCCAGGAAGTAGGTTACCTCCAAATATGTACCTGCGCTCTACAGTCCTGTCTGCCAGCACTTCAGATGACAACAGAAAAAAAAAAAAAGGAGAACAGTCCTAATCTGTGCTGGTTCACCAGGCTAGAGGCCACGCACACATTTTCACCATATAAATCAGAAACAAATGCCTTTCTCCTGCTGCTGGAATGCACTACACAAACATCAAGAATCCTTTCACATGGGATTCTTTAGGAGCAACTCTTCTGAAGTGGGCAGTTAATTGTTGTATTTATTTGGTGGTCTGAAAAGATAAAGAGTGTGGTCTCTTATTTTATTTTTTTTTAAGTCAGCCTTTCCTGATGATTAAACTTACTAAAACATTTGGAAAAAAGTGAAAAATAACAACAAAAACATTCAGTTAACAAACAGATAATACAAAGGAAAGCAGCGAATCGAACAGACACAGTTGAGAGTTCCAAACCCTCCATGTAAAGCTGCTGAGCATCGATTGAAACGTTTGATCATTCCATGCCTGACTTTCAGTACTGATAGAGAAATGTAGGTTGTTTGTTTACTGGTAGCCTTATTAGTGATCACAAACTTAAATGTATCTGACACACTGAAATAACAGCTGTGTGTGTTAGGCTTGGCGTTGAATAAGAGTAGCTGTACAAAAAATGAAATAACAGCCCTTTTACACGTTGTTTTTCACAAGCAGCTTGCTCCAAATACTGCACCAGAACATAACCAGTAAGTTCATATGCTTTATAATATTTATATCATCAGCTATCAATCAGCTATATCATTTCTGCAAAGAAGAGTCACCACTTTGTTGGTCTCGTTAAACACAATCCAATTGCAGGTTTAAGGCGTTTTCATACCTGTAGTTCCTTTGCTCTGGTCTGAATCAGTGGATGACTTAGTAAACTTCACACACAGAAATGCATCATTAAAAGCCAGGTGAGAAGATTCTCTCTGCTTATTGGTCAGATGTGTCTGGGAGCAAGAACTTCAACACAAGGAGAAGGTCCTGAAGAAGCTCCTCTGGAAAAATACAACATTCTCCGTTGCACTAAGGTAGCTGCTAGTAACTGATTCGCTCATCAGCATCCCAGCATGCAAAGCACACCTGGCGACAGGAGCTGTTTAGCTCAAACTCACAGAGTATGCCTAGTAGTCCTGTCGGATCGAGGTCGGATCACATTCCTACCGCAAACCAACCTCTCCAGTTTGTTTAAAGGGTGTTGGTATGGTTGTTTTGGTCTGCACACGAGTACCATTACTGTGTTCAGATCTGCTCAAACAAATCGCACCAACAGGAGAAACGAACTAGAGACCAATTCAACTGGACTTTATCTGAAAAAGCCCTTACACTGGTGGATGTTTCCTCCCCACACAAATGGTCAAGTACAATTGACAACATTGAATTTTTATTTTAGCCATTACAGAGTTTAAGTGAACTAACTACAGCTGATCTAATCTGCCACTGGTGACCATTCTAACCAGTAAGAGCAACACTCAGCACAGATGACATATGAGAAGCTGCTCTTCTTTTTTTTGCTAATGAAAACCAGTAAGGAGAGATTAGAGGTTGTTACTGTTTACAATCCCGGTGTTTCACCAACCAGGATCCAGATCCAAAATCAAACCGGCTATCAGAACCCAAGCGAAAATTGAACTTTTCGATATTTCACTTAGAGGAATTTAAACATTTGACTAAAAAAAATTTGCAAAAGTTGGATTGAACTAATCAAAAAATAAGTAAATATTATGAATCGGACCAGACATTCAACTTTCAGTACTACACAGTTTGCAATACTCTACTACACACACATTTCAGTCTGTAAAAAAAATAAATTTAAAAGTACTGAAGTTTGATACCAAGACACATCTCCTTGTTCATTTAGTACAACATAAGAAAAACATACACACATAAATGTGTATGAAAACATAGTATAAAACACAGACAAACATGTCCTACAAAGCAAGCAAGGAGATATGTCATTTCCAGCTGCTACCTTTGTTCTGATAAGGAAATAAAGCCTGAACTTTGAAACCTGGTTAAAAATCTTTAAAACATAAAGAGGGAATATTTTTGAAGATTTTGAAAAAACCTTCAAAGCAGCCGTGAATGTTACATGACCTTCTGTGTTTTTCAAAGATCTCCTGGGATTAATGTTTCCAAAAGAAGCAGCAAAGCTTATCTCTGTGACTTGAATGTACATGAGAGGCATAAACTGGGGCAAACCCAGCCCTACCTCCATGACACACTTCACATCAAGCTGATCCCAGACCACCTCATCTCAGCATATTCACAATCATTCCAGCTGGGTCAAGTCCTTCTTGATTTAGGCTGTATAGACCTGGAAATGTCTGCGACTCAGTTTGCTAGTAGCAGCAAACCTCAGGTAACATCTCAAATAGCACTGTTTCAACCTCTGGCTCTTTCATTGTATCGCTCCTGCAGCTGGAGCTAGATGCATCATTTATGGATGACATTACAGTTGTTAGGTAGGAGAGTTCATGCAAAATGATGCAACTGGTAGGCTACACTGAAACTGGGTAAACCTCCAGAAAAGATAAGCAATAATGTATCCATCATATTTCTGGAGGAGCCGATGGTGCCTTAAAGGTACACCGGGGGTTTCACCACTCTGGGAAACCCTGATACAGTCTACTTTCTGGAGCCCATTAGTCGTTTTCCTGGAATTCAAGGAAGTTATAAACCTACAAAGCCGAGTTAAACATTTCAAAATGTCAATAAGCAAAGAAACGAGTCCCACTGTGTAAACTTCATACTGCCTTCAACAGCCAAAAGTGCTTTTTTCCTAAAAGCAACAACGTATCTGATATAGAAGGAGAAATCACGGTGAAGCAACAAAGTACTCTCCCTTCACAATGCACACAGGGCTATGTCTATTTGTTGGGGATAAATATCTAAAAGGCAAATGTACAGGGAGAGAAAAGGCGAAGAACAATTAGATTTTTGTGTCATTTGACACCAGTGAAACCAGTGGGCTCAGTCAAACTATCCGCCAGTATAACAACAAACGCAGAGGTGAACGTACCGAAAAGGAAACACAGGTGAAGACTGCCGGTCTTCCCTCCTGGAATATGTGTTTTAATCCCGGTGAAGCAGCCGAGCTTTCCCCTTTCTTCCCTGCCAGACCTCTGTGTGGACCTCCTTTTCTTACTGCTGTTTTTTCTCCTCTGGTCTGGATGGAAAACGTCGTCCCCACTGAGGAGGGAAAACGGGCGGGTGTCGAGCGTTTGGGCGACCCACTCGACCAATCGGCTATCGATGTGAGAGCAATCTACTGCAGTTAGCCAATCGAGCTTCGCTTCCAACACACAGGCGGGCGCTCATTGGTTGGCAGAGCAAAGACCTCCCAGTTGAAATTACTACAGCACCGTGAGGAGAGCTGGGCTGTGATCCGTCTCATGTCCCTGAACACAGCGGAGACAGCAAAGTACACTTCATATTCAGACGTATGTTTGTTGTTGTTTTGTGCTTAATTACATTTTACAAATTACAGTTACATTTATCTATCATAAATAATTTGAGTACCACTTTCTAAAGCACCCGTAAATTAATGGGCTTATAAATGGTAAAAAATAAGATTTATACCTATATAATGATCACCTCCGGACATGTTCTAAAGGATAAGTTCACAATTTTTCAAGTGTGACTCAAATCAACAGTCAGGTGTCCATATGACCATATGAACAGTGAAAGAGGTTTTCCATGCTGTAATCATTCCTCCTGTTCATACTGGATATTAAAAGATCCCCTTCAAATGTTCTTTCAATGTAAGTGATGGAGGCCAAAATCCATAGCGTGTCAACACAATCATTTTGTGCAAAAATGCATTAAAAGTTGATGTGAAGCTTATATGAGTCTTCAGCAGTCTGAGTTAGTCATATCAAGTGGATATCTGACACATTTACAATCTTTTTAGCATCAAATTCCCTCTTTGTGTTTCCTGGGACAGTGTTTCCCTGTTGAGCTGCAGTGGAAGTATAGATAAAGATAAAGTAGATGAAGATAAGGAGTAAAGATAAGGAAAAAAAGGAAATATTTAAAATAGTAAAAGCAATAGTAATAGATAAGAGTATAAACAACAAAAGTACAAAACATATGAGTGTATGTATGTATGTATGTTAAGTGTGGTGTGCATGTCCTTCCTATAATATATGAATAAATATTTATGTGTATATTATATGTTTATGTACAAATATATGTGCTTATGTATGTGTGTGACATCAGGCAGGCTGCAGGCCCATTAGTGTCTATTGTTCATAAGTCTGGTTGCTTGCTGGAGAAAGCTGTCCCAGACCCTGCTGGTCTGGGCCTTCAGGCTGCGATGCTGCTTGCCAAATGACAGCAGCTGAACCAGTCTGTGGTTAGGGTGGCGGGGGTCTTAAATGATCCTATGGGCCTCCCTGACACAACGCCTGTTGTAAATATCCTGGATGGAGGGAAGCTGATGTCCTGTGCTGACTGCACAACCCACTGCAGTGCTTTGAGGTGGAGTGCGGTACAGTTACCATACCAGGTGATGATACATCCAGCGAGGATGCTTTCAGTGGTTTCTCTGTAAAAAGCCTGTAGAATCTTGGACCCCATGCTGAACTTCTTCAGCCACCTGAGGTAAAGAGGTGTTGCTGTGCCTTTCACCACACAGCCGACATGCTCATCCCAGGCAAGGTCCTCACTTTGATGTCGAGGAACTTGAAGCTGCTGGCCCTCTCCACAGCAGACCCATTGATGTCGATGGGGTCCAGCTGCCCTCTCTCCTTCCTATAGTCCGCAATCAGCTCTTTGGTCTTGTTGACATTGAGAAAGAGGTTGTTCTCCTGGCACCACTGTATCAGGTTGCTGACCTCTCCCCTGTAGGCCATTTCGTTGTCGTTGGTGATCAGGCCAATCACTGTTGTGTTATCAGCGAACTTAATCACCAGGTTGGAGCTGTGTGTAGCCACACAGTCATGGGTTTGAAGGTATTAGAAGAGAGGACTGAGGACACATCTCTGGGGAGCCCTTGTATAGCAACAAAAAGAGGGACTTTGGCACTAAAAAGACTGTAACGTTGAAAGATATCTACTTGATTTGACTCATTTGGACGCTGAAGCTTCATATTAGCTTCAGATAAACTTTTTAATACATTTTTGCACAGAGGGAGGACTGTGGATTTTGATCTTATAATGGTCAGTGTGAACAGGAGCAATGATTACAACAAGAAAAACCTTTTGCAATTTTCATTTGGGCACCTGACTGTTGTTTTAAGACATACTTGAAAAAATTGCAAACCCTTCCTTAAAGACATGACAGAGAAAAAGCAGACGAATGTGAAAACAAACTCTGCACTTACATCATTCTGCATAGTGAAGAGAACAACATCCAATGGAACAATAACCAAAACACATTTTTGACTGAAGGGGGACTTTAATGATTAATAAAACTAATACTTTATAGATCCATTAATAATAGCACTTTTTGAGTTGTCTGCTTAAAAATCTCTGTGGTTGGTGTTCATCCTCCTCCAGCATGACTGTTGCTTTGTCTGTTTAGCTCTTTAGTTAATCAGAAACATCCTCCAGTGGACTGTTTGACCTCTGATCTTCTGGAAAAGACATGCAGACCATTTGGAGCAAATACATTTCTCAGCAACATGTATAACTGCAGACATAAATTAGTTTAATAATGACTTATCAACATTATAAGAATGTGTTCTGCTGGAGGAGGATATACATCAGCCATAGAGACTTCAAGTTCTCATGAATGGCTTACAACTGATCTATAAAACATTAGTACATGATTTATTGAGCATTAATAAAGTCCTAGTTACAACCTATAAATCCTTCCTATAAATCTTATAAAACCTAAAGTGGCACCAGTATTTGAATTGAAATCAATCTAAAAATTGAACAAAAATGCACAATCAAACACAACACTGGCGCCCTCTAATGGCAAGCCAAGGACCCTGGTCTAGATTAAAAACAGTAATGAATTTGTCCATAGATATGCATTTACTCACATTCAGTTCTGTGCTGTTCTCCCAAAAAATAGGTTAATGGCATCACCTGATTAAGCCAGAAGGGGTCCCCAGCACAAGAGGGATGCCAAATGACTTCCTCTTCCCTGTTGTTGGTGCAGTTTTTCTACGCTGAAATACAATGTGGTCATTTCAGTTATGTTGACACAGAAATCAAATAATTAGTTAAAGCTAAGTCTGACAAAAGGACACTCAAGACAGGTGCTCCAGATCAGTTAGTAAGGCAGGACACACTCAAAGGCCCATATCATGTCAGTTGATATAGTGCTGTAGTAGTTCAATTAAATCATTACAAACCAATTGACAAATTGTAAGCGTGGAGTCTTCTCGGTCCCTGGAGACCTGCGGCCCCAGGGCAGGTCCCTGCTTTGTAGGGATTTTAATCCAGCCTTCGTTGCATGCTTCAAAAAAATTCCCAGTACACCACATACAGTGCACTGTTCCAATGGATCTTGGGTTCTTTGAAACACCATGATAGAGTTAAAGTGTGTGTTGAGCCATTGAAAACCATTGGTATGTTTGAATCAACATGTACAGGAGTCCAGGATCATTGCGTTTTACTTTATTTCTTAATTCCACTTAATACAGCAGTGCCTGTTGCTTTGGGCTAATAATGGTGATGGTATTGGTTTGTTCCATTAAGTTGTACCAGAGAAGTTTGGGTGGAGGTTCAGTCATTGTTACTGAAACCAGATAACTCTGAGCTCACTCACTGCTGGATAGGAGGTAGTTTGGATTTTATTCTTGAAAAGTAAAACATCATTTTACCCAACCATGCTTTTTGATGTTGTATGAGAAAAAAGTTAGAAAATGACAATTTTACCAAAATCCTGACCACCACTTGGCCGTTGCCTTGATGTTTTCTTTCCATCAAAATCATTAACTGTGTGTTGTCACCAACATCAGGAGCTCAAGAAGTTTATATATAGACATGCAGCAGCATCACATTCTGCACACATAAATCCATAACTTAATGAATATGTTCTAAAAGTGTCCAGCCAGTGTCCTGTTTATTGACATTTATATCATATTTTTGTCAGTACTTCCCAGTTATATATAACAATAATTCCTAGTAATATAATTAATCAATTAACATGAGTCTTTGCTAAAATCGACACTTGACCATGAGTGGATGAGCTTCCTAGCTACTGTAGCTAGCTGTAGTGACAGTGTTTGCTGCAGGTCTGATACTGCTGACAGAAACTCCACTACTGTAACAAAAAAGGCTGAAACAGCTTCCTGCAGCACAATCCACTGTCCCACCAGTCTCACTTGTAGTTCATAGATGTATAATGTCTCCTGACAGCCTGCAAACGCATAGAAAAAATACCAACTAATATGTCTACAGCAGAAAACATGAATAGTTCATCTTTGTAAGCCTTTGTGAATGAAATGTAAGACTTTTTATTGCCTTCAAAAGCATTTTAGGGAAGAAACATTGAACATAAACTGGAACAAGTTATGGAACTTCTTAACTGGCTTGCCTGGGAATTCAAACCAGGAACTTCTGACATCAGTTTCCAGTGGTGGAGACACAAAGGGACAACTGACCTGTGTACATCAATCTAAGGCAGAGAATTGAAGAGTTTAAATAAACTGAAAGAGGAACATGATCTTGAAAATAAAGATTTATTTAGATATTAGCAAGTCAGGGATTATTATGTGAAGGAAATAAAGAACTAGCTGTTCGATGAAGGCCCCACAGTGATTGATGTACTGGTCAGAGCATATAAAGCATCGAAACTATCAGTGTTTACAGACCCACAAAGATAATGGTTCTCTATATGTCAAAGTAAAATGGAACTCAGAACTCAATGTAGTGATATCAGAGTAGGTAACACAACACACATCCACAAACTCCAGGAAATGGAGGGAATTCATTTGGAAGAATTTGATTTGCTTTTCTACCATGCCTCACATTAAATATAAACAGCTCAGGACCAAACAGCAGTGTTGGAGATTGTGTGGGCACATGAATGCTTAGCTTTCCAATTTCTGGGAGAACATCTCTGTAACCCTTAGAAACATTTTAGGTCACAAAATTCCTAAGGGTAGTGAGATATTATGTCTTGGATTCATAACAGAAGAAGCTGTGTTTAGAAGTGATCTGTATTTCTGTAAAATTCTACTAGTTGCCTGCAAACAAAATTATATTTTTACTATTTTCTACATTGTAAAGCAATACTGAAGACATCAAAGCTATGAAATAACAGATATGGAATCATGTAGTAAACAAAAAAGTATTAAACCAAAATATCTTATTTTAGATTCCTCAAAGTTGTCACTTTTTGCTTTGATGACAGCTTTGCACACTCATGGCATTCCCTGGATGGTTTTCCAACAGTCTTGAAGGAGTTCACAACAACTGATGGTCTCATGGAAAGAAATTCCAATTAACTTTGGACGAGGCACATCTGTTAATTGAAAACCATTCCAGGTGATGACTTCATGAAGCTGGTTAAGATATTGCCAATAGTGTGCAAAGCTGTCATCAAGGTAAACACTGGCTACATTGACGAATCTAAAATATGAAACATATTTTGGTTTGTTTAACATTTTTTTGTTTATTACATGACTCCAATTGTGTCATTTCATAGTTTTGATGGGTTAAGGTTGGGCTATTTTCTACAATGTAGAAAACTGGTACTGTATATGTGATGGAAAAACTGACATTCTTCCTGAGGAATACATGGGAGACCCTTCCTGGAAAATGAATGAGAAATGGATTACCTTCATTACAAATGAGGACGTTGCCGTATCTGGACTCAGATAAACCTAAGGACAATATGTACAAACCTAGCTGACCAAGAAATTCATTCATTCATTTTTTCTTACAATATCTGCTTGTAGCAACTAAAAAATGTTAAAATTTAAAAAAAAAAAAAATTGGTTCTGTTTAGGCAAAGCACTTGGTGACAGTAAAGGGAAAGATTGTGGTCTTGGTTTAATATTAAAAATGTTTTGTCTTGTTTGTGTTTTGTTCTACCTTCCAGGCTTGAAGTTCAATTTATTTCAGTACAGTAAATTAACTTATTTCTATCCAGACTAGTGGTATTGTTGCATGATATTACAGTACTATTTAATGTACACATTACCTGATCTGTTTCTGTACATAAGCATGGTCTGTATATGCTCCTTACACAGACTCACCACCAGCCAGCACCGCTGTCCTTTGCCTCTGCAATGAATTAAATTCCCCCCACAGATAGCTAAAGTGAATCTTATCTGATTTCTTTTGGCTCTGACTCAAATGGGATGTGTCAGCTTTTTGTAGGCTGTGTTGCATATCAGCATCGAAAAGCCTAATGAGAAAATGGAGCCAGTGGCTCCGTGCCCCATTCCAGAATTGGAAAAGCCTCAGGTCTACTGGTGGACTGAGTAAATCCTTTGGAAAAAAATCTAAATTTAATAGCAACTACTCAACTGTTTTGTGCCAAACCTAGTATAGCAGGCCCTCACTATATTCATGTACATGTTTGGCATTCAAAACGTATTCTTTACTGTTACTCAAAGACACAAAAAAAGTCTTTGAGGGATGTGTTGCATTAGCCTTTATCATTTGGTTGAAAGTTTTGGACCATCTGCCATTTGTTACACTCAGCAAGTCCTAATACAGTAATCTACCTTTTAAACTCTCTGAAACTGTCATTCCCCTACATTGGATCAATAAAGTCAATGTTACCTAATTGATTGTTGGACCCTTGTGATTATTTGGTTTTGCCACCTAAAATCAATTCTAAATTTTTTGCGTGCAAAACGTTAATTTTTATTTGGTGCATACCAATTATAGAGGCAAATGTAACAAGCAGGCAATTTGTTGTCACCTTAGTATGCCACTTTGCCCTACAGTTTACTCAGTTTTTGGAGGCAGCCTTGATATAGTCAACAAAAAAGGTTGTCGCTTTCATACTAAGAACAAAACGACTTAATTGGACAAAGATACTCTACGCAAGTAGCCTTTGTACTTGTTGGGACTGGGTGTGTGGCTGCTGTTTTCCTCCCTCCCTGACGTCCCGTAGAAAGAGGAGCTCAAAGTGTTTTTCGCTTTTGGTTTTGACTTTGGCTGCATCAAGCTACTCACAATACTACCGGAAATACAAAGGTGCTACCTTCAAATCAAAATCATAAAATGGCTTCACCTGGAAACACGTAGAAAGTGTAAAAGAAGTTACTCCACGTGGTGTGTATAGTGCTATACGTTTGTGCGATGATGAATAATGTACTAATATACTTAATTTCAAGTTAATTAAGTGGGATATTTACATAATATATCACAGAAGCAAGCAAGATTGAAGGTATATTGACAATGATGGTGGCTGTTATTATATTTTAAAAATGATGATGCTGACTGTTTACTATAATAATAATAATAATGATAATAATAATAATATTACTATTATTACTATTATTATCATTACTATTTTAAAAATCGCATAAAATCAATGCCTAAGAGTAAATCTATGATTTTAAAACAGTGGACGAACAATATAATCTCTTTTGTTGCCTGCTTAACAGAAACGTACGGAAGAGGATTAGGGCCACATATTTGAGTTCTGAGAATTCTGATGTACTTAGTGTTGTAACATCGTTTCAGAAGACTCGCTGAATAATGCAATAAAATGTTTTACTCGTACAATCTTTGAACACGTTTGACAAGGGTTATATTTTGAAAGGATTTAACCGGACGTTGTACTTGTTATCTGACAGTTCCAGCTCACTTGATACCTGAGTCCTGCTTCTACAGTGAAAACAGGTAAACGCTCCAGCTATTTCAGTAACATTTGCTAAACTGGTATTGTTGTGTGTTGATTTGACAGAACTATAAGGCAGTATCTGACCTGCCACTACCAGCCTGAGCGTGTAACTGTTACATTTGCTATCACACATGTTGTATTTGCCGAAGTAAACTTCTCGTGCTAGCCACCAACTAGTTAGCTGTTAGCACAGGATTAGCACTTAGCAAACTAATGTAAGCTAACGTTACAAATATGATTTACATTTCCACGCTTGATGTGTGCTAATTAACCAGCTACGTCCTTTTCTACAAAAGGTAACACCTGGCACGTCTGAACGAAACCACTCACACTGCAAATGTTAAGGATAGTTTAGTCACAGAGATAAATAATCAAATGCTTGGTGTGCGTTTAGCTAACATGACCGCCGCCAGATCGTCACACCAGACTCCCTTTATAATCTTTAACATTAACAGTTACCTTGCTGTTCTGCAAAAATACAGAGCTGAAACTACAGTAATTATATACTTTTAAAATCTAGAATGGGGAACCTTTCAATTCGGCTTAAGAATAATACTCTAATCGTTGCGTATACATGTATTTTTTCAACTTTCTGAAGTTGGATAATGTTACTTCTTACTGCCAGAGATGATCAGGAAACCTTGGCGTTAAGTGGCTAATATTAAAACAATGCACAATGCGCCGTTTTTGCTGAGGGCATACATAACAAAGCTGTTTCGTTCCCTTGAATAAATCCTCCTAAGGTTTTGTGTTTATTAAATGAACAACACTAACCCGAGTAGCTAACGTCGTAGCAACTAGGTTAGCGGTTAGCTCCATGTTTTGTGTTCCTGCTAGCTGTTTTAACTGAGCGCTGCCACTGCCAGGAGCAACACTGGCAGACCAGACGTGTTAGACAGGTTGATGCACGTCAATGTCGGTAACTTCCAAGTTCACATCGCTCCTTTTCGTTAGCTTACATCATAAGTTACTTCCGCAAGTTACCAGTGTTTTGTATCAGTCCACTGTCGTGACGTTTTATAGCTTTACACGAAACGTTAAGCGATCTTCAACCTGTTGGAAAGCGTAATGTGATTTGCTGGAGAGACGCAGCTGAAGCTAGTTAGCAGTAAACCAGAGAGTGTTTGTAGATCTGAGGCGACTGACACTGTAAGCTGTTAGGACTCGTCTGGATACACTCGAGGTGTGTTTATTTTGAGTGGTTTGGAAAACCTTGGTATGCGACTATTTTCATATCAGAGGGTGTTTCGTTTGATTTCTGCTCTTCTGAAACAGACCCGCGATGTGTATGTCCTGGGCTGCACGTTCAGCTGCTGCTGTACACACGTGGTGGACTTCTGTTCAGTGAGGGAAAATAACTAAGTACATTTACTCAAGTACTGTAGTTACAATTTTGAGTCACTTATTCTTTACTTGAGTATCTCAATGTTGTGCTACTTTATTCTACGAGGTTACTAAACTACAATTCAGAGGGAATTATTGTGCTTTTTACTATATTAATCCGTTTTCTATAGTTACTGGTTACATTTCAGATTAACATTGTTAACAGGGTTAGAGATTAAATCAGTGGGCCCCATCTTTTTTGGCCTATGACCCCTTACAAAAAAGCAGTGTCTACTGGACAACTTGTCACATTCCCACTAAACAGTGATTTCCTCTCAAAACTTCTCAGATGGTTTCATTTAAATAAATATTTTAGGCTCAAAGAACTCAAAAGAGATAAATCCAAAAAGTGAATTCAGATTGGGAAATTAGCAGAACTTTTTCTTCTTTCCTTCCCCATTAATCATCTCACTACCTGTCAGATTAATCTGATGACCCTTTTGAAGGGGCCTGACCCCCAGGTTGGGAAAGACAGAGCAAGCTTAAAGACTGGCAGCAGCAGCTGAAGAGTACCTGGCTGCAACCTGCAGAATGGGGTTGGGTTCAACTTCAAACGTTTAATCCCACCCACCGTGGTTTGATTGGTTTATCTGTCGAATTTGGGCGGGGTTAAATTGTGATTGGATGCCAGCTGTGAGCGTTGAGTGTGACACCACTAGTTGGTCTATGGAGAACAACGCGGGTATGGAGAACAAAACGTAAGTGTCACTTTATATTTTTGTTATAGTCAAATTACTCATTTAGACTTTGGCTCATGTAGAGCTGATTATAGGCTATTATCTACATTTTTAACTGACTTACTTCACACATTAGCTAGCTGGGGTGCTAGCTATTACTAAGCTACTAGTACTACTAATAGTTGTCATAGCTCAGTGGTGAAGTAGCTAACTGACAAGTTAACTAGCTAATCTTCATTTCAATCAGATTTGCTTAATTATATTGATCAACAGAGCAGACTAAAGTAATTGTTCATATTAATAGTGGAGGAAATATGACCTTTTTGGCTAACCTTGTGTTTGTATGCTAGCTAGCTATGAACGCCACTCCAGCGCAAAATCCCTCTGAGGTAAACACAGAAACCTTGTAGCTGGTGTTTGACAACTTAGCTTAGAGACAAGAGCCTGTATCCTCAGAGAAACCTGCTGTTACTTAATGAAGTAGATAACACCAGTATGGAGACCAAAACATAGCCTAAATGTCATATTACATTTTTTTTATAATTTCATTGAAGTGGCGTCAAATTACACGTTTTACATGTTTACACTCCAAACAGTATTTGCTTTTTGCAAGAATATGTCTGCATTGTAACATGTCTGCTGATTCCCTCACTCTTGTGTTTTAAGAGCCTGCGGTCATTAAGGACATGCACACTGCCATGCAGTATATTGAGAACAACAAGTCGACATTCCTGAGTGGTGTGAAACAGCCGAAATTGCTCACTCTGAAGGAGGAAGACCGGCAAAGAATATTGACGACAACCAGGATGGAGGATCCGGAGGCCATGGAATTCCTCCTTTCCTTCAATCTACAGTAGAATATGGAGTATTTCATGAGGCTCTGCACTGATCAGCAAGGCCCTCAGCTCAGTGCTCAGAGTTTCTCAACTGACCACATGCACACAGAAGCTTGGAAGCAGGGTACAGCAGACCTCTCCACTGACATATACACTTGTAAATGTAAATAGTTCCTTCTACAAGCCAACACGGTACCATCTCTGACCATTGATAACATTACTGTCTCTCCTTCGTCACTATCCTGCAACCCCTGAGTCAACAAGATGGTCAAGATCAGCAAAATTTACTTAACTTAAATAAAAGTACTCATTCTACAGAACAATTGTCCCTGTCAGTGTTTTACTATCATATCTAATGTTTGTAATATTACTGCTGCATTAATGTGTATGTTGCATTTTACTGCTGTAGATGTTGAAGGAAGGGTTTTTTTTTAAGTTTAGAAGTAGAATTTTCTCAACTCATAAAGGAACACTTAATTTTTCAGTCTATAACAAACATTCTGAATTTAGAGATACATAGTTTTCACTGGACAGGAAGGGTATGAAAAATTGTAATCTGAGAAGTAACTTGTAACTATAGCTGTAAGATAAATTTAGTGGGGTAAAAAAGTACAATGTTTCCCTCTGAATGTAGAGGAGTAGAAATATAAAGTTGCATAGACTGGAAATACTCCAGTAAAGTACAAGAACCTCAAATTTGTACCTAAGCACAGTACTCTAGTAATTGTACTTTAGTTACATTTCACCAGTGTAGATGGTCTTGTAAAAAGGGTCTACGTTGCAGCCCCACTCCCCTTTGGATGAAAACAGGCAGGTAAAATGACTGGAACCCTATGGAAGACAAGTAGCCACAGCATGCTTGTTTAATGAGATGTATATTATGGATGTTTAACTTGTCAACTCATGGTTGAAAGTGATCATTATGTTTAAAATACAAAACAGAGTTTACATAGGAGCAGTTCCCCTCATGACATTGTTAGCTAAGTAATGTATACTGGTAGGTCCTTTTCATTTTATGAACTGACTATGTTGTTTAACCCTGCCTAAAGCCAAGTCCAAACCAATGAAATTGATGTTTAACTCCACCCAAATTCAACAGTTAAACCAATCAAATCACGGTGGGTGGGATTAAACGTTTGACGTTGAAGCTGCATCGTTCTGCATGCTGCGGCTAGGTATACTTGCGGCAGTTAGCAGTGGCACCTCAGGTGGCAGCCTCAGCTGCCACTGACTTGCCGTGGCAGCTGCCATTGCTGCTGAGGAGATGCCAAGGACACACCACGGCAACTGCCGCTGTTTGTGGCATCTGCTAGTGAAATTCCGATGTTTATGAATGTTAACAGTCGTGAATGTTGTATTAGACTTGCTAGAAGTACCATGACGTGATTTTTGCATTAATTTGCAAGGTTTCCTTGATGAATCTTTCAGCATTTCTGAAGGTGTTATTTCAGAAATGCTGAAAGACTTTACATATAAACATATATGTCTATATTGGGGGAATATTTCAAGTCTGATTGTCGATGTGGTTACATGTGCATTGTGATTGTGAAGTGGTGAGGTTTCACATACAAAAGACAGACACAAGTGGAGCAGGCCGAGATTGGTTTAACAATAGTGACCCCCTTCTCCTATGTCTACTGCATTGTGAGAAACATACTGTAAGAGATGGCCAAATTTCAGCCACCAGACTGTTTGATCATCTCTCTGTTTTGTGCTTAGTGATTTCACAGCTTTAACAATACAGTATATAGACACATTCTAATTTAAATGCTTAGAGAAAAACCAGCAGGTGAAAGAATATGTTATTTTACTTTCCATGTATTGGCAATAGAAACTAAGAATGTGAAGAATGAAGCCAGAACTTGCTCAGAAATTCTTGCTGTTGCTGGCGTTTCATGTGTATGTGCTCTGGTAAATAAGTCGCCAGCAGCTCATTGTTGAATTGCTGTTGTCAGTGTGAGCAGCTAGTCTCTGGATCTGAGGTCTCTAGAAGAGACATATTTTGGCAGCATATCAACTATAAAGCCTGGGGGAAAGTTCATGACTTAAAAACCAATATTAAGATCTTAAAATATATACTCAGACTAACTGGAAACCAAAGCAAACACTTCATATACAACTGGTGTGTGCTCTGGTCCTTGATTCTGTACCACTTGTAACTAGTAACTGCTAAATATTAACCACTTAACTGGTTCGCCAGTTAGAGAAGCACAAAACTGTAAGTCACAATTTTGATAATTGCTTCAATTTCAGTACAGTTTACTTTATTTGAATGGGATAATCCACAAAGGCAATTCAAAGTGACAGGTCAGTGGCAGTTGAGGCTGCCACTGGAAGTGCCACTGCTAGCTGCCACTTAGAGTATTTGAGCCAGCCCTTGCTGGGTTGGGAACCACTGAACTAAACTAGGGTTATTGCTATTGTGATATGAGACCAGATATCATCTTAGATTTTGGATATGGTAATATCATGATATGGTAGAGCTGGGCAATATGGCCAAAAAATATGATCATGATCATTTTTTCCATATTGACCAATATCGACATTTATCACGAGTTTGAAGAGTATCCTGATAATGACTGAAGCCTGAACAAAGCAGAGGGTTCACTAGTTCAACTTTTGAATAGAACATTTAACTTTGCAAACATACTTAATCTAAAAAGAACAATACAAGTTAGCTCGCCTTGTAACCTATTAAAATAATGTTTAATGTTAAATTAATGTCACACATACATTTCCTTTGAATTTCTAGCTTGTGATCAGGACTAATGGAGACAGCAGGAGTTTGTGAGATTGATGTGGCGACCAGAAGAATAGTTGGAGGCAGTGATTCACCACCTGAACTGGACAGCCCTTCTCAGGTAAACATCATCTACATGTTTTGTGTTTCTGTGTATTGTTTTTTTGAATGTTTCGAAACTTGTAAATGTCTGTGTTTGGGTACCAACACCACTATACTTTTATACAAAAACCTTTTTCATTTAAAAAAAAAAAAAAAGAAGCCAAAAAGGTTTTAAATGTTGTCTTATAACATGCAACCATAAGACTTTTGCCTGATTACCAATCTAACCAGAAATTTCAGTCCAGTTTTTACTGATACTGTTGTTAAGATACCCTGCCCTCAGGTAGCACAGAGGTGAGAAAGCTCATCAGCTTGAATCAGAGCAGTTGGGAAACTGAGGCTGGAAAAAAGGGAAATAAGGGTTGCAGCTGTGTGTTCAAACCCTCGTTTGGTGGGGAGGTTTGAGTGTTCTTCCCCAAGAAAAATGTATGGCATTTGCCAAAAAGTATGGCTTTTCACATCATTTTGGACCATTATAGTTACAATATTTATAAATAAAACAGGTTGTAGGATTTTGACCTTGTACTCAGACATAAGCAAGAAGAAAAGTGAAACAAATATGCTCACTGATGAAGTAAACACTATGTCCTGAAGTAAACACTGTGCGCCGTAGAAATATTAATCACAAAGTAACATTAGTAAAACAAGGCTTAGTCAGGGTGTAGCCACTAGCCAGCTGTAGAGACGGGTATGTTTAGGATTTTATCAATACTGCTACTCTTATCGATAGTCTTTATTGGTCTGGTTCTTAATCTATACTCAGAACAGGGTTAGAATTGATGAAACAATATTCCTGACATCAAATTCATTCATTTGGCTTAGACACTATGAAATAATGCTCAGGATCTGCATGTACGTCTTATAAATGGTAGAGAAAACTGTGTGTGTGTTGTCAGGAGGAGGTTGCAGAGTTTGGCTTGGGGTTGTGCTGCGCTGAGGAGGAGAGGGGGGAGACTCCGGGCAGAGAGGACAGTCCCAGTGACCTGGGGGAGGCAGAGCTCGACCCCGGAGGAGACCACAAGACCGCAGAGGACAAGGCCTTCGGTAAGAACTCAGCACTCTATCTTATCAGCCCCGTTCAGACAGGCTGCTCGTTAAATGTGATGACAATTTCACACCGTGGTCTCAAAACAACAGCAGTCTCAGTAGCTTGGACGTGTAACATTTCAGTGAAAACGTCCAACAAAGCACAAGTCTGAATTCTGTGAGATAAACGTGAAGGCTGCAGCAGCACAGGATGAACGGTGCTCTGTGGACTTTGCGATCTCTAGTAGCACTGTGGAGCAGTTTTTATGAGTGGGGTCATTTTGTTCATATCATGCACATGCATGTGTACTCAGGTGATGCAATACACAGTCCTGCCAATGGTTTCACACTATTGCACTAATCTGTGGCTGGAATGAGCCAAGAAACGCAGCAATGCACCAACAAAGACAGACAAGAAGACTGCACGCTAGGAGGGAAATGCATTCAACACAGCTGTTAGATCTCAAAGATGCACTAAACCTGCGTTTGTTTGTTTACAAGAAAACTCCACAGTGCTCCTTTAAATACACAGAGAGAAGTAATAGTTGGACATTTTGAGAAATACACTTATTCACCCTCTGGTGAAGAGTTCGATGAGAAGATTGATATCAGCCTCATATACAGTGTGCTGGGTAATTATAAGGCTACAGGCCGCAGACAGTTAGCTTAGCTTAGCATGAAGACTGTAAACTGCTTATGTGCTGACTTTCTTGGCTGTTTTTTCTTTCAACTGTTAACACTAGTGACTCATTTTGCTTTTGGTTTATCTTACAGGGAAGGAGGTTGTTCTGTTGATGCAGGCCCTGAACTCTCTAGCCACTCCCGAGGAGAAACTGGCTGCTTTGTGCAAGAAATACGCAGATCTGGTAAGCTGAATATCTGAATATCTGCATTTGAATAGCCAGACGTGGAAAAACAGGACTAACTAACCAGTGGTTGAACCTCTCTGCTATACATAGCCCTGGTTCCTGACTTCTGAGTCTCTGCGCATATCTCACATTTGTTCAGCAATTGAAAAAGGTCTGGCGTTGTGCTCACTGATAGTTGTTTCCTGGGTTGGATAAATAGCCGAGCCAATCGGAGCTTTGTAGGTGGGATTAAGAACCGGGACATCATTGTCCCGTACCGCAGCCTGGAAAATAGATCAACACAGCTGCACAGGTTGTTGTAAGTTGACTTCAGCATATTTTTTTGAATAACATGAACACAATGTCAGACTGAATGATGAGGTGAAAACAACATGGTGATTCAGTGTGTTAATCAGACTGGGATAAACTGTTTTCTCTCAACTTCATGTGTGACTTGCAGTGATTTGGACTCCCCACTAGTCAGCAGAACTTCAGTCTAAAATATAACAATCTAGAGCTGCAACGAATGTTTATTGATTAATCTGTCCATTATTTTATTGTTATATTGTTATATTTTTTGCCATACAACAGTCCACAACTCAGAGATATTCAGTTTACTGTCATAGAGGACTAAAAAACACAAAATCTTCACATTTGAGAAGCTGGAATCAGAGAATTTTCTTCTCAAAATAGCTGGCGATCAACAACAAATCGACTTATTGTTGCAGCTCTATTACAGTCCAACAGATGAATCATTCTGTCTCAATGAAATCGGTTTCACTTTTACATGAAATGAAACTATGGTTTGTTCCAGCGTGGGTTTGCTTGGATTTTACTTAAAAGGTTAATCGCTGAGATCTGAAAATGCAGTGAAATTGCTAAAAATGGGTTTGAGGGTGCAAAAAACATGAGCAGTCACATGATCAGACAGATTGTAAACAGACTAACAGTTAACTCAGACTATCTAACCATTGATCACTATGGTGATAAGTACTGTAGGACAAGGTTGAAGCAGGAAGTTGGTCTGTAGACTATGATAGGTGTTGACAACAGACAGTTTCATGTGATCATTTCAATAGTTGGTTAACCAAACTTCATCATCTGACTCCTCGTGTTTCTTCAGCTGTGGGACTTTTTTATAGCAATGTTGCTGTGTTTAACTTGCAGAGTAAAGTCTTATCACTGATCACTAGTGCTACAAAAATAAAACCCAAGTTGTAATAAGTTGTAGTTTTTTTTTTTTTGCTTATCAGTGTCAAAAGCCTAATAACATCCACTATGACTGAATGCTGTACAAACACACCAAAAAGTTCAGCACTTGGTGCTTTTTATAGGCGCTGTACATGAACCATAGTTATCTGTGCTTCTCCAGAGGTCAGTGGGTGAAAAATAAAGAATAAAATGAATGAAAACATGATGTAATCTTTTTTTTACTGTGTGTTCAGTTGGAGGAGAGCCGCTGCATGCAGAAACGGCTGAAGGCCCTGCAGAAGAAGCAATCTCAGATTGTAAAGGAGAAGATCCACCTGCAAGGGGAGCACAGCAAGGCCATCCTGGCTCGCAGCAAGCTGGAGAGCCTCTGTAGGGAGCTGCAGAGACACAACAAGACTCTGAAGGTACACACTCACAAACAAACACTATTACCATAATACCACATGTAAGGCGGCCTCCTCCTTTTTCACCACCTGTGTTTGGAAAAATAATTTTGCAAGCATAATTTCACACCATGCCTGTTGGAAAAGATACTATTAATCCAAGGAGAAGAGAGTCCTCATCCTAGAAGCCTTCTCTCTCATACTAATGAATCACTTCCATTAAAGCAGAGTGTAAATCTCAGGTTTGTGTGGTTTCATACTCATGCTCTGTCAGGCTCTTGGGAGCAGTCAAAATATTTGATTTTATTTATTATAATGATTTTCTCTGGCGGTCCGTCTGATTGAGCTGCTCATCATGTGTGACAGCAGTAATTCTCAGCTGTTTGACAGATGATTCAGTTCATACCGTGTTTCTGCTGGAAAGACGTCGTTTTCACTCGTCATGAATTTATTTCCTCCTGCCACAGAAAATCACATTACATGAGCCTAACTGACTCTAACACACTCACTATAAATGGACTGGAAGACACTTGCTAGCCTAGCAACATCAAGGCTACAAACAACCTACAATGCAACACTCTCTGTAGGAGCAGCTGTTTAGTCCTGGAATAAAAGACGACTTCCACTTGTTAAAATGTAATTTCCAGAGAAAAATATTGTTTTATTTCTGGCCAGTACGCTATTAACAAAAACAAATATTTACAGAACAGAATGAGTGCAGTTTAAAGCTTCCTCAGGGTCGGGATTATAAACACATGTTCATTCAGGAACTTTTGATTTAGATTTGGAGCTTCTGATTATCAAGGAGCATTTTGAAGTCGTCCATGTGTCTTCTCTTGTGCAGTCCAGAGCACCGTGTGTCTCTCCTCGTGTGATGTCAGTTGTTGCCAGCGTGAATAGCACAGATTTCCCTCTCCTGATAGGAGGAGAACGCTCAGCGGTCCAGGGAGTACGAGGAGCAGCGGAAGGAGGCCATGCTGCACTTCCAGATGACCTTGAGCGATATCGAGGTGCAGATGGAACAGCACAGCTCCCACAACACCAAGCTGAGGCAGGAGAACATGGAGCTGGCTGAGAAGCTCAAAAAGCTGATCGAGCAGTATGAGCTCCGAGAGGAGGTAAGACTTCCTCACTTCAGCACGGAAAGATGAGATAACGTAGCTTATCGGTTATGATCACAGCAGCTCATCTTGTCTGATGTGATGTGTGTCTCCCCTGCAGCACATAGACACAGTGTTCAAGCACAAGGAGCTGCAGCAGCAGCTGATGGACGCCAAGCTGCAGAGAATCACAGAGATGATGAAAGAAGTGGAGGAGAAACAGCAGAGAGAGAGAGACTTTGTGAGTACATGTTGCGTGCCTGTTCCTTTTCCCCCACCATCACCAAATACCAGCAGTAAACCAGTAGAAATAAAAGCTTAGACAGTTCCTCTGTAATCTTTACCTGTAAACTGACTGTGTTGTGATGCTTCAGCTGCTGAAGGACGCCACGGAGTCCAGACGCAAGTGTGAGCTGATGAAGGAGCAAGAAACACAGCTCAAGCAACAGGTGAGTACACACACGCACACACACACACACACACACGTTTCCCTGGTGGATCAGGAACATTTTTTGGACAATTTCTGACAGTAGTAGTGAGTGAAAGTGTCACTTTCTAATGGAGGAACTGATTGTGCTTGAATCAGCAAAATGTGCTTTATTTTGATCAAGTCTATTTTAAAAGGTCAGTTCAACCAGATCACAAAAAGCACATTTTCTCATTTACCATGCAGATGTTTTTCATTTCATTTGTCCAGATTTGGAGATATCTGTCTCTGAAACCATGGAGTTGAGGGGATTTTAGTTTGTGTGCTCACAGCCTTTTGGAATAACATGTAAAGATTGAACAGCAACATGACAAACAACAATGTCCCCATTTTATTCAAACATTTGCTTTTTACTTTTTTACCAAATTGTCCCTCCAGCTCTTTGTTGTTTTGAAACAAAATTCACAGTTGACTTAGGGAAATACCCACCAAGCACTTTATTAGGAACACCTGTGCAATCTAATGCAATCCAACACAACAGCTCTGCCATAAATTCAGCTTTTACAAAGTGTATACACTTAGGATTGCATTAGATTGTTCTCAAATCTTCTCTAATCTCATTTTAGGACTGCAGACTGACACTGTAGTTCTTTACTGGGAATATAGAAGCCTCGTGTTTTTACTTACTGTCCCAGCTGAGAGGTTTCAAACTGGTTTTGTCTCATGTCTCTCAGCTCTCCCTGTACATGGACAAGTTTGAGGAGTTTCAGAGCACTCTGGCTAAAAGCAATGAGGTCTTCACCACTTTCAGACAAGAAATGGAGAAGGTGAGGACAAGAACCAGCTCATCCTCCTGTCAGTGACTGACCTGCTCACTTTCCCTGGTAGCTTTTAACTCTTATTATTTACATTTAGATGACCAAGAAGATCAAGAAGCTGGAGAAGGAGACGACACAGTGGAGGACCAAATGGGAGAGTAACAACCAGGCCCTGTTGCAGATGGCTGAGGAGGTGACTTTTATAATCCTCAACTCTCTCTTGAAACAATAGTTAAACATTTAGGGTAATTGGCTGATTTGCTTTGTTCCCAAAGGTGAACAAGAAGACTGATGCAGTCTCATGTTTGTGTGTGAAGTACAGAGTGGTTAGCTTAGCTTAGCATAAATACAAGAAGCAGGAGGAAACAGCTAGCCTGTCTCTGTCCATAGTTAAAAATACACCTACCAACACCTCTAAAGCTGACATTTTTAATATGTGCACAAACAGAAAGGTGGGGTTAGCCATCTTAGTTTACTTGTTAGCATTTGCTAATTAGCACTAAACAGCTGAGGCTGATGGTTAACTTTATCTTAACAGCAGCCGCAGATCTTGGTTTTCACCTCCAGTGGTTTAACTTGTGGTTACAGGTGCAACAGAGCAAACTTGTAAACACACCTTTGCAACATAAATGTCACCCAGAGAGGGCAGCAAAACACAGAGTGTCAGCCTGCTATTGGGTTAAACACTAGCATGTTAGCATGATTAATGTAGCATTTAACTATTATTGAGCCTGATTTAGAATAGAATGGAATAATAACATTCAATTTGATTACATTTTGATGCTGTTAATGTTGCTGATTTTAGTTAGATGTTTATATGTGACAGTATCTGTCAGTGTTGAAGTGGGAATCTCATACAGGATTTCCTTCATGCTAGCAAACCCCTTAAACAGTTTGAAACTTATTAGCTTTTTCTGGAGCTTTCTCCACAATCTTAATCAGCGGATGGAGTTTCCTCAGTGAGCGTGGAGATAATGCTCTTCCTGCTGATAAAGACTGAGATGGATCGAAAGCTCTAGAAAAAGCTAGCAAACGAACGTCTGCTTCCAAAGAAAAGAATAAGCTTCACATTTGTGTCGTGTTGTAGAAAACTCTGCGCGACGGTCACTTCAAGGCTCTGCAGGGGAAGCTGGAGCTGCTGGAGAGGCTGTGCAGAGCCCTGCAGAAGGAGAGGAACGACCTCAACAACCGGCTCAGCCTCCTCCAGGAGCAAGGAGGAGACAAGGAGACCACAGCGCCTCCCGAAGACCAGCCACAGGAGCTGTCGGCCGGGGAGGAAGACGAGGAGGATGAGGAGGAGGAGGTGGTGGAGGAGGAGGAGGCGGAGGAGGAAGATGAAGAGGAGGACGGCTCAGCACAGGGCAACGGGCTGGAGTCAGAGGGCATCCACCAAGCTCCCAGACCACCTGAACTGGACCCCACACCGGCTGCTACTGACAAAACCACTACTGCTACGACCACGCCCAGCCAGCCTGCAGAAACACCAACCACACAGCAGGACTGAAGCAGCCGACAGTCTGTGTGTGTGTGTGTAGGTGAGAAGGGTGTGATAGTCGGGCTCCACACACCTCCAGCCTAGTTCCATAACTAGCCAGAAAAACCATCTTCAGTGGAGATAGGGATTTTGTTTCTTTTTTAATTCTAGACTTCTGTCTCCAGGTTTCTACACTGTAACTGAACCAATATCTTTTTGTGCGATAGTTAAAGAATAAAATGATTGTATCAAGGATTCCACTCTAAAACTTGCCCACGTTTACATTGGTTGTAATAATTGGCTTTGTGGCGAGCACTTCGTACTCCCTGTTTTCTACCATAACTGTATTTTCATAGGAAATTTCCATGCAGTCAAATTGAAGCTGTTCAGAGTCAAATTGGCCTTTTTATTTCTCTTGACAGTCTCCCTGCGGTGTCACGTCTCCCCAAGTTTGATTCAATTTAAAAGTGGGTATATCACGTGCATATTGTTGGAGGTCACTCTTTATCAATGTAGCCTTGCAGTCAGAATGTGATCTGAGGGAACTGGACATAGTGTTGAACAAGTTTGGCTTATTTGTCATCTGTATCGGCCACAGGGTGTTAGATTAAAAAAAATCATATCACTTTGTGAATAAGTTTAAAGTTTTCCCCCGATTAGACCAGTGAAATCTGCACGTCCTTTCAAAATCGGTGGCTCTGGTTTGAAGCTTGGTAAAGTAGTAACTAACTAACCTACAACATGCTAACTAGCTGGGAACACACGAAAGACAACTAGACAACTATAATGGCCCACAAATTGCAAATTGCCAGTTAGCAAGATAGCTAGTAGAACTGTCAAGTTTTTATTCTAAAAAATGAACTTAAATTTAATCTGTAATCATCTGCAAGCAGCAGGTACCATCAATAAAATGTTGTATTGGAAATTTTATTAGATAGCAACAGTAGAGTGAGACATGAGAAATGACACAAAGGTCCACTGATGGAATCAAACTGCAGACTTTGTGGTTACGTGTTTGTTAGCAGTTGTTAATGGAGTTAAGGACACGTTTCATGGTTTCTGTTTTAATCAACTCAGACAAATCACGCTTTCAGTTTCATTTGGACTTTTCTTTTTTTTGAAGCTGTGACAGCCCTACTAGCTAGCTCTGTTGCTAACTGGACAAAAAAGTTAACAGATAATTCGAGAGAAACTTTTATACTATTGACTCATGACTGCCTGCTAACCACGTCTCCTCTGTAGAGCAGTTTATAGTGTGGTAGAGGAGGCTTATATAAAATTGGATAGTGCACTTCGCTAATATGAGGTTACAGCTAATCAAAGGTCAAGATGGTTTGTAACTGGTCAACAGTGCAAATTTGCACATCAAAATTTAACTAAAAAATTTTTTGTAAATACTCATCTGACCACCTCCCATGTTTGACAAAAAGCAGCTGGAAAAGCAGCCACACAGCTGATCTTCCCACCTGAACACTACCACCAGATTTCTTCTCAGTCTGCCTGTTAAACAGTTACCTAAAAGGGCTAAACGTTGAACTTTGAGTGGCTATGACTACTCATCTACGGCACGCTTCATACTGAGCTTCATGCTGGATTGACCCACTGACAGCTGGAGACTTCCACAAGTCACAAACATTTACTCCTTTTGTTTTATTGGGTGGGAGAGAGGGCTGACTGTACACCAGGCTGAGTCCAGGATGGTTGATGAGGAGGATTGATTGGTGTAGTCATTAAAATTAGAATCCTTAATATTTTCATTATATCAAACCCCATTCATATTTACATTCTCACATTTCCTCTAAATGACATTCTCATAGATAGTGGTGGAATCCATATTTCCTGTGCAATACTCAGATTAGACTACGCCGTGTTAGGGCCACTGTGGGAGATTTAAACAAAAATCCAGAATAAAGTTGAAACATCAGGGAAAGTCGGAATTTTAAAAAAGTCAAAATTAAGTTGTAATTTTATGAGAAAAATAATTATGAGAATAAAGTTATAGTGTTATGAGAAAGAAGTTTTCTGCGTATTATCATATTTTGGGTAAAATAAATCACGTAAGACATTCGGTACATACTGGACGAGATGCAGAAGACAGAAACATTTCACACAATGTGTGAGTGAACGTTCCATCATGAGTTCAGTCGTACTTAACCGGACGACGTTGCCGGCTGTCTTTTTTTTTAGTTTAGCTTTATTATAAGAACGTGAATCCTCTGAGCCTGTGATTAGATCCACCAGTTGCTGCTCTTCTGTTCTAGTTCACACTCAGTGTGTGTTTGCTGCCCCCAGTGGTCAATCCACATCATTACACACACAACTAGGACTTGTATTATTAGAACTACCAGTGGCCACAGGTATTGCCCAATTCATCAGGACTGAAATTTGTAGGATTGTAATTAAACTTTGGTTTAATAGTTCCACCTCCAGGGAAACTGTTAAACCTAGTTCTATCACTAATATATAACTTTCAAAATAAAATGAAGGATTTTGTTATTCATTTTAGAGACGACAGCTCAGTAAATGTCCTTCTGCACAGTATATCCCCTCATTCAGATCTTTTTTTTTTTTTTTTTTTTTTTTTTTTTGAAGCATATGATTTGATTTCCATATGGTCAGCTCAACAGGGTGTACAGATGAAAGCCAAGTCAGGAGTTCTGAAACATGTTTGTTCACTGACAAACTCTTTAATGTAAATTATGTTTGAAAACATTTAGTACAGCAGAATAACGGGCCCTGTCATCTTTAAAACTTTCTACTGGAAGAAAATTGAATGTGATTTTTCCTTTTGTAATGAGTTTGAATAAAAAGGTGTTGATTTCCATCAGTAATGGATTTTAAAAGGAGCAATTACAGGACGTGTAGTTGGTGAATATGAGGAAGTTCTTCAGTATGTGTGTGTGTGGAGTCCTGATACAGTCAGAACTCTTAACGTCACCAGGATCAAAACAAGTCATGGAAATCATTTCTGCTTTCTGTTTTGGAGCTGAAAGAATAGAATCATCTCAAATCAGTGTTAATTCACACTTGGATCCAATCAGCATATTACATTCTCATTCAACAGTTTCATTTTGTTGCACACCTTTTGTCAGGTTCTGTCACCCAGGCAACAGCTTGTATTGCAGATCGTGAATATACAGGTTATTCTCACTGATATGCTAATGCTAACACCGCTTCATCATTTGGAATCCCAGTCCTTAATTAGTGGGTAGAATTACAAGACTGATCCACTATCAGCGTCTCTGCTTGTAAACTCATAGTGGTGAAAGTGTTCAGCTTGTTTCTCCCATATTCCAGCTCACCAGCCTGTAATGGAGTCATTTCTGTCTGTTGCACAAGAGGCTGTCCTTTTTGAACTCAGCATAATGTAAAGTGAGTAAGAATCATAAGAGGTGGTACTTCTTTAACAAATATGTACACAGACAACCTGGGTCTGTGATTGGGTGTAATATCCAGAAGATGGATTAAGGGAACGGGTGTGTTTAAGATGCAAGATGTTGCATTTCAAGTCCAGTTGATTTTATCTGACCTCTCCTGGCCTTTTTGTAAATTTCTCCTCAGATATTAAAAAAAATCTAAATTGATGTGAACACGTACAGGGTCAGGCGGTGTGTGCGTACTTTTCTTTTGGGTTAGAGGACAGTTGTAGTCACAGGGGAAGACTTGTGAAAGGTTTCAGCATCTATTTCCTCTTTGTTTGGCGTTGCCCCAGATTGACTCTCAGGTAATGTCAGAATCTACCTCTGCAGGTGAGACTAACTGTGAAAGAGGCCTGAGTCACCATAGCTTCAGAGAGCTTTATTTTTACTAAAAAAAAGATGAGCCCACACCCCCTTCTTTGATTGTACAATGTTCTTAAAGTCCTGTCTTGCTTTTCAATAAACATTTTGTAGAATTTGCAATGTGTTTTTTTTCATTGCTCTGATTATTGTGTCTGTCATATAGAAAGTGTCATCTGTGTGTGCAGCGTTTCTCAAAATGCAGAATGAATACGTCTGTCTGAGGAAATTATTTCATATTGACAAATGAGAAGCTATTTTTGAGAAGTTAAAAAAGTTTTATTGCAATTTGTGGCGCAGGAAACAAAACATGGCAGTTTCACATTATGTAAGAACAGAAAGAGGAGAGCAAAAAAAAGACAGACATGTTTCCCTCTAGTGCACTAAATTAGTCCCACACCTTTCACTCAAGCCAAATACTGACAAGTCTGATGTACCTCAAGGAGGCTCCAGGTTATAACTGAGGCAAACAGCAGGGAATGTTTCTTCACAGGACAGCCAGCGTGTGTCTGCTAAATATGGTTTTATGTAACAAAAATAAAAGGTAAGTTATGAAAGAAAGCCTCCCTGAACATGACCAGGGTGGTTAACCTAGAACCAATCACACCATTTAGACACATGTAGATCAGTTTCCTGAAAGCATTTCGATGCTCGGATCAAATTTGTCCATCGTCTGGATTTTCCTTACATACATACTGTCTAGTGGTTTCTGGCTACTTGTCAAAATGGAAAATAACACTTGTGTTTTCCTTGCATGAGCCCTTTGAAATGAACTGATAGGTCTAACAATAAGTTACTGTAACTCTGTGCACATACAGTCTTCAAACCCCCTTCACCACTATATCCCATCCCCCAAACACTGGAGACACTACCACCTGAGCAGGTAGAAAACTCCAAATCCCATCCATTGCAGACCAATGGCAGAACTATTCCAAGTGCTTAAGCGCTTTGGGGTACCTGGGCCATGTTGAGGTGTAAGCAAGATGAAACTGAATCCAACCGTCTGTTAGCAAGGGTGGAATCCAAGCTTTCTCTAACTCTGCACATTACTCGTTTATGTGGAGAGCAGATTTTTTCATTTTGCACCGGAGTTAAGCCAGAGAGGGAAACGACAGGCTGGGCTGGGTCTGGAGCTCAGGGGATGGAGGAGGGGCTGTGCCTGGAGAGAGTCATGCAGAGCTGGGTTATGATCCCTGGGCCTCCAGCTCTGACGCGGGAGTGTCTGGCTCCTCATCATTGTAGATATTCTCTGCCTGAAGGATGACAGGACACACACAAGCATTTATGTACACACACATCTCTGGTGTCTCAAACTATATGAAAGTGGCTGAAAAAGAAAAAGGCAGCTTTGTAACACTGAAAGATGAAAATGGTTCACGTTTGCCTCGGTATTAGAAACCAGGCTCACCAAAAAAAGAGCAATGTACACAAGAATTAGTAAATGGCTTTATTCTAACAGTGCTAAGCTAACAGTCCGTTAGCTCAGTTAGCAAAAGTGTGTTTGTTTAGCGATGGACAGCAGCTGTACTCACCATCTGCCAGACTTGCATGATGTTGTCCTCCGACACTGAGCAGATGACCCAGGGTTCGTTGGGGTTCCAGGAGAAGTCAGAGATCTTGGCTGTGTGGCCACCATGGATGAACTGATGGGAGAGGAAGAGAAGACGTTAGAGACAGACATCCAGAAGTGGTTGTGAGGTGGTTTAACCTTCTTCCTCAGTGGGCAGTTACAATGTCACTGACCAACCAGTAGATGTGAATTATTATGGACTTCTGTGATGAAGTTAGATGCACTGATATAGTAGTAGTACTGAAAGGCTCTCCTATCACATTACCTGCACTGCTGTTTGTGTTTATGTGAAGGACAGTTTCATGCCCACTGATATGAATATGAAAGATGTGAGTTTGAGTAACATGGCTCAGTGATCTTGACTTCTGGATATCACTTACCAGCAGTTCTGGTGGGCCGTCCTCAGCATCTTCTGCTGACTGCTCCTCCCCGATTTTACTAAGCAACGAAAACAAAGAATTGAGTGTAAAATCAAGTATTTAACATTTTGTTTAACATTCATCAACTTGTTTTATTCAAAGCAATCAAGACTACACTTTCACCCACATGTGTAGTCTACTAACAGGCAATCTTACTCTTTATCTTAACTAATCACACAGGGTTATCAAGCTTCCATGCTTCTACGGTGGGAAACTGACTGATAGTGCTGGTTTATGTCAGCAGGTAACTCACAATACATTTCAATACAGAAATACCAAATATGTTTGAGGTCACTTAGCAACAGTGTCTACATTACAGTTTGCCCACCAGAGCGCACTGACCAGTTTCATTTAACCCTGGAAAATGCTCCACAACAATAATAAAAATTATTATTAATTGCCTGCTACATTATTGTGATTTTTCCAAACCCGTCAATCTAAACTCAGTCACCTGACCAACATCCATACTGACGGCACAAATTCATGCAGGTCATTTAAGTTAGTTGAAGTTATTATGATGCTTTAGTGTTATATTTTACTGGCCTTAAAGGCTACTTCATATATAAAAAGGACTAATTAGTTTAGTTATTGAACTACCACTAGTAAGTACAACACTTTCCCTTTATCAAACCTGTTGTTTCTATCCAGAGGCATTCATTATAGATAAGAACGTGAGACATTATGAGATCATGTCTACAAAATATGGCACAACAACAAAAGTACTTTTCACCCTCAAAAAGCAAAACTAAATGTCATAAAACCTTCAGACATTCAGATCATGCAAATCAGTTGTGTCACACAATATATACTGCAAAATAACAAAGATGCCATTTTTGTTTTGCTCATAGATGAACAGTTCTTGTCTCACACTTTGTAGATATGTTTACAATACTTGTCTAAATGTAAATAATTGACCGTGACCTTAACAGACATGACAGCTGGGAGATGTTGCTGTTGAGTCCAGATGGCTTCAGTTTACAGTGGCCATAATTAATAGACATCATCATATCTGGCATGCTTTCATTTTATGAGTAGTTTTTGTGCTCATCCTGCGGCAGACAGTGTTTACTGTACACTAATCACTTGAACATGTTTTCCTAAAACTCCTGAGCAGCAATTAAAGAATCCCCAATCAAAGCTGAATATAAAGACATGGATTGTGAGGTATGGCTGACAGTTGTTACCTGAGATCCCAGACGTTGAGACGTCGGTCGGTACCGCTGGAGGCCAGGATTGTCTCATTGTGAGGAGACCATTGTACCTAATGAGTTGGACAGTTGGACACTGGCAGGTCAACAAAGTGCTCATATAGCAGTAGAAAATCACATCAGGCTTGGTTGCACCTCATAAAACAGTTTCAGAATGATGCAGAACATCTGCCAATCACCTACTGCCTGCTGAAGATGTTACTCACTCCAACTACAGGTAGATCTGTTAACAGTGGTTACACTGTGGATCACTATTGCATTTTAGCTTTTTATGACTTATTAGGCATCACGTTGGCTTCGTTAACAGCAGACTGATATTCATCTTTCATTTGAATCTGTGTTTGACTAACATGAATTACAACACATTTTCATACATGTCGTGTTTTCTTGGCACTTGGAGGCAATTTGAGTACTTACCTGGAAAATTTCATCTTTGTGGGATTCAAAGGAGTGGAGCTTCAGTTTGAGGTTCCTTAGATCCCACAACGCAACGGTCTGAGAGAAACAAAGCAACACAAAGCATTCAATATTTATTACAGATTTCACCCAAAGCTACTTTTTTATTATCAGTCTGAAATTGGCAATATCTACTATCCTTTAAAAAAAAAACGACTGTTTTGTGAGGTCGGGGTCTCGGGTTTGTGTATTTTTGTCTCTTCTCTACCTTATCAGCAGAACCAGTGGCAAGAATGAACTCGCTGTAGGGGTTGAAGCTCAGACAGTTGACTTCAGCAGTGTGAGCATCTACTGAGTGGCTGGCTTTGGATGTGTTGTTGGACCGAGTGTCCCATCTGGTGGGGGATGAAACATGAGGGTCAGATCTGTAATCAAAACCAGACAAACAGACTGCCTATTTGTATCAGTCACTTACATCATAAGTTTTTGGTCGTCAGCCACAGAGCCAAACAGAGATTCATGGAGCAAATGCCAGGAAACATCTTCCACCACAGCTGTGTGGCCGGTGAAGATGGTCTTGGCATCCACGATCTTTCCTTCTTTTGGGCCGGCCCCGATGTCCCATAGACAGATGGTCTGTGGAGAGAAATGAGAGTGGGGAGCACAGGGTGTTGGTATTAATTTTTTTATAGGATGGGAGCATGCTGCATCACTGAGTATAGCCATAATCTATCATCACCATTTATTTCCAAGTATGTCGTTGCTGGACTGTATTCCAGTCTTTCCCTAACTTTTTTTTCCTGCTGTATCTTCACAGTCTTACCAGATGAGCTCATGTACCCCTTTATCAACACCACCCATCAGTATCCACTGCATCATACAAGTGGATAGCACTTTGACTTTCACTATGAATGAAAAGTACGTTACAAATTAAATGTATTATTATTATATTCTAATATTTCCCTCTGATGTTCAGGCCTGTCTCTTTTTACAGGATGTTTGAGCAAGTTTGCATTTGTGCTATTTACCACAAGAACATAAATAAATAAATAAATAAATAGGAATAAAGTAAAGCTTTTGTTGAAATTGCTTTCTGAACATTTTGGAGGCTATAGTTTATGGTGCTGTCAAATTGTATTCCTTTACCCGAGATGTATGTAATCTTTCATCCAACTCATTTATATCAATGAGTTAGAAAGACACCTCTCAGTATATAACCCAACACAGTTCAACAGGACGCACACTACAGCCTCCATAATAACCTTTGAATTGAATGAACAGGTTCAACAAAACCTGGACATAACATAGATGAAGGTAAGATTACAGTCTGAACTCACATTTGGAACCTTCTAACACATGTACACATTTTCAAAGTCACTATTATAAATTGCTCTGCTCTGGATAAGCAGTGAGTAAGGTTTCAGTTTTAGTCACTTACATGGTCATCGGAGGCACTGAGTAGGTTGCCGCTGAGATTGGGATTCCAGGAAAGGCCATAACCTTCTTTCTGGTGGCCTTTCAGCCTCAAGTCAGGGCTACACTCCCCACTGGGATCTGAAAAACAAAACACAAAAATACACACCACATTCAGCTTCGTGATGTGTGATTCATCAGAGTGTGAGCATTCAGATGCATGTATTAATAAGTATATAAGTACAGCAGTGATCCCACCTGGCTTAGACGGGTGTTTAGTGTAGTCAAAGACCAGCACGTCAGAGGTGGGGGTCTTGGTGGCGATGATGCAGGGACTCTGGGGCATGTAACGGGCTCGGTTCACCTCTCCCTCATGGTTGATCTTGATCTCGATTTCTATTTTCCCACTTACTGAACCGAATCCACCGAACTCTGATGACAGAATACAATCAGACTTCAGTACATCCGAGGTAGGATACGGACACCTGACACTTGAAAACTGCAGGTTAAACCTTTCTCTTCCTTTATATTTAGCAGGTCATGTTGGCAGATAATGAGTTGCTGTTTGAGGGTTCTATTTTTCTATGTTGATTTGTCAACTGTAAAATGTATCGTAAAAGAAAATAAATCTAAAGGATATGTATCAAGATTGCTATATGTTGATTTAAAAAGAATTCCTATCTGTCAATATATCATTGTTGTTTTTTTTAAACTCCTATCAGTATCTACATCAAACATCCAGTATTGATCAGGCTACAGTAAAAACTCAATAAAATATTTTAAACCAATCCCACCCCCCCCCACCCCACCTCCCAAAAATCAACCTGTAGAGTAAAAAGATTTCACTAATACTACAAACATCTAAAACCACCTGATGTGTTGAATCCAGATATTTCTATTTACAGCATTTTAACACCTTAAAAGTCTCCATCACCACATCTGTCAAGCAGGACTTGTCAAAAATAAATAAATAAAAAGAGAACTTGCATGATTAGAAACAAATCAATATGTAGTAAACTATTACTTTACCCATCTACTCTGATATGTAAACTTGGTTGGCTCTGTATGTGTTGATATTAAGACTTGGACTGTACCTTTAAATTGTTCGGTGGCCATATTAACGTACTAATACTACCTCTGGCACCACACTAAAGAAGCAGTGAGCCTTCAGCACACCTACACACAGTTGGGCGTCCATCAACATACCTGCTGGAAGACAAAGTAAGACAGTTTCAGCACTCAGATAGAATGGAACATGACTCATTCATTCATTCTCTCACAATACAAAACGTCTCAGCTAATCAATGTCTAAACCACTTTCTGCATCTGTTTTGTAAAACTAAAACAAAATGAAAGGTTTTAAAGCCCTACATCTTCATATTAAAGCACATCACTTTGCAATATGCCAAAAAAAATCCAGCCTTTATTTAGGTTTGAGCTTGTATAAAATCACTTTATTTTCACATACAGCTGGTTTAAGGACATAATTTTTGTACACTGCTCTGATTGGACAGTTATTTTCTCCAGTTGACAATATTCATTACACAACAAACTGTAGTTCATTTCCTGAGTAATGCATTTCCACACATTAGTTTTTTTTCTTTCTTCATTGAAGTCCTTTTAGCTTGTTTAAGTTATATCATATTAAATGGAGAAGCTGTTGACCCCAATAATAAGATTTTCCTATATTTGTCATAAGTGAGTTGGAGTAGAAACAGCTGGGAATTAAACCGAGCTTGACTGGTTGTTTACAGGTTGTTGCTCCTGTGTATCAAGAGGAAAACTTTTCTAGGTTGCAGATGGGTCACTTTTGGTGACTTTCTCTATGAGTGACATCTTAATGGTGAGGTCAAAGGCACTCTGTGGACTATTAGACCACTGTTGGTGTAATGTTTTGATCTTGCTTTCTACCATAATGCACAAGCACACACATACGTGACAGTAGTGAGGAATGTTAGGTCTTTCAGATGTACATTATGTATTTAGCTTACAAAAAAACTCCAAGTGGGAAACTTTGTGGTGTTGATATTGTGCTTTTTGGTTTAAGTAAAACTTACCTCCTTTCTCGCTGTCGTAGTGCGAGGCATCAAACTGGGCATCATCATTTGGTACCTGGACACTGGCTATGACGAGGTGGTTCTGCTCATCTGATGTATGGGTTCCCAAAACCAGCCTGTGGACGGCGTAGTCCTTTCCCTCGGGCCTGCAGAGTTCCACAAAATGAACATGAATTTAATTTTCTACTAGTCACACTTAGCATCTATGGTTTTGCCTTTCACTCTAACATTAGAGCAGGGCATTTCTTGTGATTAAAATCACTGCCACTGCACTTCTCCCTCTCTCTTGCTCATTTAGCATCATAAGTGAGTTATGTTACAGTTTACAGCTCCACTGCGGTCTCAAAGTCCACAGGAAACCATTCACAGGCAGTGTCTGTTATTCAGCAGGCACAATTCTAATATAGTTTAGTATTGTTTCACCAACATTTTATCAGTTATACAAGCATACGTGTATGCAGCTCATTTAGATGTGGTAACAGATGCTTCATGGCTGTAATTAACTCCAGACAAGCCTTTATCTTTAGCTAGATATCCTGAACAGTGTCAATTAAATAGTTACCATTAAGCTGGTAAAAGTTAATAAACACAGCAAGAATGAGGCACAAATATAACTCCACAGTTATGCTGTTTGCCAACTCAAAAGACAACCAAGACAAAGAGATGTTGCAGGAAAACTCCAGCAGTGCATAAACACAGAAGATAGGAACAAACAAAAAAAAAAGAGTGGAATTTGTGAGCGAGACCCTCTGGTCACACAGGTGGTGGGCATGGACATTGGCACAAAGCTAGAAAGGCAGCAAATCATCTCCAGCCTCCACAACAGAGCCAGAATGCTACACAGCTAGATCTGTTAGACATTGGCTGTAATGAGTAGCCTCACAGACACCTGTTAACATTGTTGCTGAGATTTAAGCCATGAGCTGTAAGATGTGATAGATCAGAAATACCTGGTGACATCTGGAAGCCACTGGACAGTAAGGCTGGGCCACTCCAGTGCATGAGTCATCACCAGGTCGTACAGGAAAGGTGTGTTTTTCTTCCAAATCTTGTACTCTTCATTGATGACCCTTTCTTCCACTGCATCGTCATACACTATAGCAGAACAATGTGGCATAGGTTACAGGTATATACTGGAATTAATAGCACCCATTGCACCCCCCTCCCCAACCAGTACATTTTGATCTTGAGTTACTCAGGGAAAGTTGAATAAGCATATACAGCAGGTACATACAGTACAAGCCTGGTACTGCTGGCCAATGTGCAGCTCCACTGGAGCAATTAGGTTTTCATTTAAAGTGTCCTGCTCAGATAACTTATTCCTTAACAGAACTGCTTTATTAGGATGTGACTACTATAACTCACTTTCCATTTCCACATTTTCTCAACCAGCCCCCCCCCACAAGCTTCAGCGTGTGGAGCTGTTTAAGTCACGATCAAATCTGTCTAGCCTATACATTACACTATCAGCACATCATTACTCTGTGATGGCGGATGGACATATCTTTAGGAATCGTAGCCGTGTGTCTGTGTTACGTTCTTCCCTTGATTCAAAACTGGTTGCTGTTACCTGCCATCCCCATGGCGTATTTTTGTGAAAGGGGTGATGGCAGAGTAACAACAAGCAAACTATTTCTTAAGTTGAAACTTAAACAAGTGCTGTTTGGTGAACTGGATGTCTACCGCACTTAAAGAGTAGAGGTTTGGCATGACGTTCTCTTCAACACTTTAAACCGGCTTGTTAAAACCTATAAACCTGCTCATAAGACTTTACAAAGCTAGCGTATTATGCTAACATATTATGCTAGCGCCCCTGACAGGGTTAAACGGCCGCGGCGCGTACACAAAGCGGCACACGAGGCCACCGCTTTAAACACTGTGTGGTTTTAGTTGACCTACCCTCTTTATCGGCCATGTTCCAAACTCTGCGCTATGTCACGATGCTCGAAAGCAAAGTAACTGGGTAGACGCTGTTATAGTTCGTGCTGCTTTGGTTGTATCACCGCTAAACTAGCTCCTTCCTTTTCAGCGCGGAATTCGTCGGTACCTACTACGCATGCGTCAGTGCGCGCGTGCCAACGGGGGCCAACACTGCGCGTGAACTGCGCAGACAAATTGGCTCATTTCCAATATTGAGCATTTCCGCCTTTCACCCTAATACATCCATATTTTCACTTTAATATACATCCATATTTCACTCTGCATGGTGACAGACTGACATTGCCTTCTATACAGTCACACTGCTAGAGGGGCTAAAAATACAAATACAGTATACTACAGTACAAAATGCAACTACAGTGTATCATATGTCATAATATTGTGTCCATAAAGAGTACTGTTATGTAGTGACATGTCAGTCCGCAGTCTTAAAGCGCAGATGAGCCTAAGTACACCTGAGACTGACAAAGCACAGCTAATGTTTGAGGTGACAAAAGCTTTTCCTCTGGTGTCATCTTCAGGACAAACTTAATAGTTTTTCCCATAAGCAGTAAGGATTTATCAACAGTAAAGTGTCTCCATTTTTCTCCCATCTAACAATTTTGTTCTGTGATGTGTAATAAGCATTACAGCTTCACTATGCATTCCAATGAGTTTATTTTGTAAAAGTCTTGTCCATAAACAGCAAAAACAGTTTACAGTAAATTACAAACCTTGAAAATGCAAAACATGTTACAAATACAAGCATAACAAAGATTCAAAAGAAATTAAAAATGCATGAGTTTACATACATACAGTGTCTTAATCAGCTGTCATCAAAAAATAAATAGGTATATATTTCATGACAACAATAGTAGAAGCAAAGTAAAGGCAACTGGCACACAGTTAAAAGACAGTGTGATCTTTTATAAATCTACGTAAACTTTCACTGGGACAATAATAGGTTTGGCAATTTCAAAATGCATTATCACACTATGTTGTTCACAATGTTTCAGTTGAAAACCATCTTCACAGCTCTCAGTTTCCCTTACAGGTTAACGTGGTTCGGTTTAATCTCAGGTTTAAACATCGAGACGAGGCAACAGAAAAAGTGGATTGTGTATTTTTTTTTCTCCAAGTCCACCCCATACCAACAAATATCTGATTTTAAACAAAGGATCAATGGCCACTATCAAAAAAGAATGATCTGGAGTACAACAGTAGAGCATGCCACTATAAAAAGCTTTGAAATATACAGTGATCTATTTCACAGATACACAGAAGAACAGATGTATCACTTTTCCATAAAAAGATGAGCTGTTACCTAGAGCAGTCCAAGTAGAATAGTGGTCCTATATTCTACAACAAAAGTAAAATATACAGATATAGTTAATATTGAGTTACAATGTGTAACCCAGTTGTGCACAACACTTCATACATGTATCTATGTATTTCCATTCATAATTTTCTGGTTACATAAAAGAGTAACATAGCATGATGGATAATGTTTGACAGTTACTGAATATTCCCGAAGTTCCTCCCATAATTATCCTTGTAAAAAAGCAATTTCAAGCTACAACTAGAATGATCAGTACACTGTAATACCCAACATATATCATAGACAGTAGGAGAGTATATATATGGAGATCTTATCAAATGTTTGTACACAGTGACAGGAGATGAGTGATAAAATACAGATAGGTATGCACGGGCCAGTATAAATACTGACTGATGGCTATCTACACTATGTGTGGTTATGAAGTACTGGGAAGAACAATAGCAACCCCTACACCCTGATTCTTCTGGCCTAAATGTGAAGTGACATAGAGTGACACTATGGTATACCTGTATATCTTGTCACAAACAAATAAGAGATGCACCAATACTGTATTTTTATTGTGACACAGATTTCACAAACTACTTCGGCACATGTAATGGGGTCACTTTTCAAACAATAATTAAGGAGGCAGTAAGTAATAATTTTTACTGTTATAGCATTGCATAAACATCTGTAGGGATTGACAGGGTTATGAATAAATAAACCTGTGAGCTTTGTGATTACTATTTTACAATGCATTTAGGTTAAACTGCCTGAAAAAGGTCTGTGCTTAAGACTAGCAGTTTCACATTTCACTCTGAAAGATACAGCCGACCCTTTCACAGCCTGTCTGTGAATTTTGATGCTTTTATTAGCCCTAATAAAATAAGTTTAAGTCTAATTACTTGTCTTGCAAATTTACCTGCTATGGGTTTATTACAAATTCGTCATGTTATTATGTAAACCTAAAGCCTTAAGTCTCTAGTACTCATGCTGTTTTCCCTTAGATTTTCATTTAGTTTTCAGTTATTTATGTCTTTATCCTTTGTTAATGTGGTATTTTTTTAAATATCAGGTTGTTAAGATAGCTGAGGTAGCATTAGCCTTAAGCTAATGTAGCTGTGTTTATGAAATCTGAGAAATTACTCCTCTTAAGTGGTTACATTTTTTACACTGGTAAGCCTAACCTAGCTTTCGATTCTTGTTATTATAGATTTACATTCATTCTTTAAACATCCAAAAATATTTGTGATTGTTGACTTTTAAAGACATTGTGTTAAACACATTATTTTCGAAACCACATTCAAAAATCCATTTGAGTCATAGTAGTCCTGTGGCCAGCTTGTTATGCTTGAGCTAGCCTCTGGGCTGGAGTACAATATAATTCATGTGTGTCTCTCTGCCAGCTAAATATGCCAGTCGCCAACCTACTGGCACATTCAGCTGCTCACCAACAAAAAACACATTTCTGCTATTGAACAGCCTCGTTCCCAAGCCAAAACATGACAGAATTATGCAAGTATGCTGAAGAAGTAGTATTACTTCTTCACTGGACTTTAGCTCTAGCTAGCTAGCCTTTCTCTGTTCTCACAGTGTGTCACTTTCAGGGAACCATAGAAAACTCCTGATTGTTGCAAGTGCTCAAGTTGTTTCATTCTGACCTAAATGATGAAATTCAGTGTTCTTATCACAGTTTACATGATGCTGTGCCAACAACTCCCACATTGAGATCAGTTTACTCATCACAAGTGATACTACTCCTGTATAATCTTCTGTTGCTCTGGAGGGAGTGTCCCAAAATTTGGAGGAAATGACCCAGATGATGTCATCGGGGTTATCTTGGCTTGGGTTTGGATACTCCAAATTTTAATAGAAAGCTTGAATTACACACTGGGGGCATGATATTTCAAAAACCTGGGCCTTTACCAGTCAGGGAGAGTTGGATGAAGAATGCAATCAAGTTGCATCATGGGAAATGTAGGACCCAGCATTTTTTGAGCCAGAAAAAGCCTAAAAGTCAGGATACCCCCACTTCCAGTGCATCGATTTTGATCATTCTTCTTTTAATCTCTTGTAAGTCTCTTTAAGTCCCCCCTACCTTACGGAAGTGCAATACCAGATTGCTGTAGTACCATTAAGATTATTTTGTCAAAGCTCTAAATTATTTTTTTGGTTGTGTGTCATATTTCCATGCTCCAGAATCCAGAATAATCAAAATAACATGTTCTGACATGAGCAATAGAAACAGACAAACTTTTGCTGCTATGCTTTCTAATGAAGCAAGATATTGAAAAGAAGAAAGAGAACCACCTGCACCACTGAGAGCAAGAGCAGAAACAGTGCAATGATGTTTTTGGAACTTTGGAACTTGACAGATTTTCATCTGTTGAACAGGTTAAGAGAGGTTTATACCCTCCGAATTCAAACATTTTTATTCTGACTGGGCCATTAGTCCAAGTTAGTGGAAAAAAGACTCCCTATAATCACAGCTAATGTTGTCACATGTCCTAACGTTTGCCAATAGAGCAAGTCTTCAAGTACTTAATGCCCCTTTAAATATCCTATATTTCATGTTTATTTAACAACACAAACTTATAAGCATTCAGACTTACTGGAAAAAAACTCATTCACAATCTTAATCTGTCTATTTTAGAGAGTTCAAGATAACAAGGGAAGAAAATGAAGTCCTTTGATTTCTGACATGGCCCTTGGCATTAAGTTTAAGTGCTGAAAAAATTGTGTAACATAATGCCCAGTCTTACTCTGGTATCCACATGATAACTGATACCAGTATCAGTAAGGGTGCATCTTTAATACAAACACATACTGGAAGTCCAAAAGAGAAGTGGAGGTGATGATGGCAGCCAGTAGACAGTGTTGATGAGAAATCATGTTGTAGATTCTACTTTCAAACATCACAGCTACAAATAATGATTTCCCTTTCATGCTTTCTTCACTTAATGTTCTTCTATGAGCAACTGGTTCTGTGGGACACAAGAGGAAATAATAAAGAAACACCATTAGTAGTATTGGTCAATCAAAAATAAATACACTGTAAATAACTGTAACTGGGTATTAGCAGAGAGCACAGCATTAACAGTAGTAACTACAGACGGTTGACAAATTAAAGGAAAAACTGGTACAGGTCTGAATGCTATCCTGATAGGAATCTCTTCCAGGTTGACAATGCCTCAATTCACAGGGCACAAGGGGTCACTGAATGGTTTGATGAGTATGAAAATGATGTGAATCATATGCTATGACCTTCACAGTCACCAAATCTCAACCCAGTTGAACACCTGTGGGAGATTTTGGACTGATGTGTTAGACAGTGCTCTCCACCACCATCATCAAAACACCAAATGAAGGAATATCTTTTTGAAGAATGATGTTCATCCCTCCAGAAGACTTCAGAGACTTGTAGAATCAATGCCAAGGTGCACTGAAACTGTTCTGGCAGCACATGGTGACCCAACACTTTACTAAGACACTTTATGTTGGTTTTTCCTATAATTTGTCACCTGTCTGTACATTTAGGATTAGAACAATAGTAAACTATAACAAAACGAGACAACATTTTCCGGTTTAAATATGGCTAAAATAACACAAATAACACATTTATTTATGAAAATGTGCATCTCATGATGTTAAACCTACAGTAACTGATTTTGTGGCCACTTGGGGGCAGCACAAATAGATTGTAAACACAATACTGACATATAAAGTTGTTATGGGGAACTTGTTAGCAGAGTTGCAATATACAGATACAAAAACTCTGCACACCCCAGTTAAATTGGCAGGTTTTTGTGATGTAAAGAGAGATAAATCATGTCAGAAATTTTCTACCTTTTATGTGAAATTGCAGCCTATAAAATTCAAGTGAAAAACAAACTAAAACTTTAGTGGGAAAAAAGAAAATATTATAAGTAATTATCTTTTCATAATTGGGGATGTGGATGTGTTCAGAATCCACTGATCACATTCAAACTCATGTTTGAATAGTCATTAATATACACTTGCCATCAATTACAGTGACTCTGATTAACCTCAAATCAAGTTCAGCTGTTCTTGTAGGATTTTCTGGACATCTTCTTGGTTGCATCCCACTGCAAAAGCCACTATCCAGAAAGGGCTTACAAAGCATGAAGGCTGCCAAGAGGCCTATGGCAACATTAAAGGAGCTGCAGAAATAGTACTGCTTAACCTCTACAGTAGGGATGCAGTGATTAACTGATTTCACTATTAACTGTGCTTTAAAATGTCACAGTGTTGTAACTGTAAAGGCTCAACTACACAGAGTGTTTCTGTTCTCCATCTCAAAAATGGGATGTTAAGGTTTGTTATTTTTCTATGAACAACGGTTGTACTGTGAGGAATATTAAACAAAACAATTGTGTTAAACAGACTGCAGATGGAACCTGGTGCAGCAACAAGTTCAGGTACACAAAGTCACACATGCTGTTAAGAGAGCGACTCCCCTTATTTACGTTTGAGGGGAGCTACGTTAGCTAAAGGAGACGTGATCTGGCAGTGGCTGAAACATTGTATTCACCAAAGAAACAAAAAAAAAACACCTTAAAGCATCAGTTTGGGAGTAATTTGGCCAGGGGGTTGTTCAAGAACACAGATCTCCAATTTGTAAAACTAGCCGAAGAAAAGTCGCTGCTAAAGGATCCAACACCTCAAACTGAATGCAACATCCTCAGAGATCATCATCCAGATATACAACTGAGGGTAATTCACTATAATAACTAAGTTAAAAAAAACAAGTTACTCAATGAAACATATATATATATATATAAAAGTGTCACTTACAATCAATGAAGTAGAGGTGAGTTAAGAGTTGAGCTTTAAGTCCAGTGTAAACCAACAACAACAAAGCAGGAAAAGGAGCATTGTACTGTTTATAAATGAACGTTCAGTGTGACCATTTACATCCTGTTGCTTCCTCTCATCTGTGTTGAGTAAACGCTGGTATGGCAGGTAAATATGCCAGGTGAACTAATTAATTAGAATTCAGTGATTAATGTCACCTGCAGAAGAGATGTTCTCAATTTCTTTCTTTCATTTTTACTAAAACTGCAAAAACAAACAAACAAACAAACAAACAAAAATGATTAAAACAGATTATTAAAAATTAGGCATGGATCACAGTTGATGGTAACACTTTTTTAGCTTAGCAGTTTTTTACCTACATCAGTAATATTTTCCCCTAGGTGATCAATAAAATTAAGCTTAATCTTATATTAATAATGAGCAACTGTTAAAAACAAAAGCCAACAAAGAAATGATTTGGAAAAAAACTATAACACCTCTAAATCATAAAATGTCACAGAACTCACTAATGGTAAAAAAGCATTTTTTCTGCCACACAGCATAATTTTTCATTAATTTCTGCCATTTTGCAACACAGTAATCCAGTAGAGACCCAATTTATTGATATGATATTTCACTATCAATCCAGCTTATGTGCTATGATGCCACATGGCTCATGCCAGCTTTCACATAGCTGGTGCAAACCAGTGCAGTTTGTCGGATCAGCTGATGTCCCACACAGCCAGCATCTGCAGCAGCAGCCGGCTGCTCCGACAACGTCGGTGCAACTTTCCAAATAGGCATTATTTGGATGAATTGACCACATACTGGGAATCTAGAAGGTTACCTTCTGAAAAAATATTAAAACTTAATAAACTGACATATTAACAGCCCTACAGTGAAAATTTCAACAGTTTTCAGCCTGGCTCCACCATTACTGCCAGTAATCTTCTTCTTCTTCCTCTCATGTTGGACTGAGGGCAGACTGGACACTACAGTGACTCACTATCACCCCTGAGGTACAAAGTGGTATTACGAGACAGAACGGGCTGAAGCTAGCTGGTTAGCATGCTAACTTCAGTACATATCTCTGCAACACAATACATATATATATCTTTGACAAACATCAAAACTGTTATTTCTTCACATTCTGTTGAAAATTTTAGTTAATTTTGGAATGTTTTAAACTAAAATTCTGGCCAAATCCACATTGAACCTTTAAGAATATATCAAGGCTTAAAGAACTTCTGTCTCAGCAGGATTTAGAAAAACTTGTCCATGCATTTATCTCCAGTAGACTCGACTACTGTAATGGTGTCTTTACAGGTCTCCCTAAGAAATCAGACAGCTGCAGTTGATTCAGAACGCTGCTGCTCGAGTCCTCAATAAGACCAAGAAAGTGTTTCATATCACTCCAGTTCTCGGATCTTCACACTGGCTTCATGTCTGTCAAAGAATTGATTTTAAAATACTGCTGTTAATTTATAAAACATTGAATGGTTTAGGGCCAAAATACATTTCTGATCTGCTGCTACGTTATGAACCATCCAGATCTTTTAGATCATGTTGGACAGGTCTGCTTTGTGTTCCCAGAGTCAAAACTAAACATGAAGATGCAGTGTTAAGTGTTTATGTTCCACATATCTGGAACAAACTCCCAGAAAACTGCAGGTCTGCTGCAACTCTCAGTTCTTTTAAATCACTGCTGAAGACTTTTCTGTTTGCTGCTACCTTTTATTAAATCAAGTAATTATTCATTTCTTACACTGCACTGTAACTTTTATTCTTGTATTTTATCTGTTTTATTCTATTTTAGCTTGTTTTTATTTTCTATTCTCTTAACTCTTTTATTACTGTTTTTAATTGTATTTAAATGTCCTTTTATGGTGTTTCTCTTGCACTTTATCTCAGTCCTTTTAACGTTTTATGTAAAGCACCTTGAACTGCCTTGTTGCTGAAGTGTGCTATATCAATAAACTTGCCTTGCCTTACTGCCTCACTCCTTACTCATCATCCCCCAGGACCCCAATACATTGGTATTTTTAAAAAATCACTAATTTAAACAGAAAGAGAAAACAATGATATGAAGTCATTAGGAATAAATTGATTGACAAAGTCATGAAAAATAGGAATGATAGAATAAAGCACCTGTGAGATATGACTAAAAGTATACCTCTGGGGTCTGCAGGTACCCCGGTCGGTAGGATTAAGGTTAAACAAGCCTAGTGTCATTTCTGTTTAATCGGCACCATGACTGGATAACACTGATCAGCTTAACAATGGCATTGGATCAACAAAATCAGACTCCCTTCAAACTTTATGGTATGGTATACAACAGATCAAAACAGATAGTTCACTCATCTTGATTCAAAGGTGGATCCTATCCAAACAAAACTGAGAAGCATTCAAATGTCCTTGGATACTCTTGGAGAACATGTCTCTTCACTAGAGCAATGGACTGGGGCAAACAAGGACAATCTACAAGATCTCCTGACTTGGACCAAAGAACTAACTTAAGATAATGCCCAGGATCTGGAGAAACAAACCAGATCTTCCAGTCTTCGCTTTGTTAAGATTCCTGAATCCTCTGAGGGCCGCGATATTCTTGGCCTCATATCCCTGTTAATCCCACAGCTCCTTGGGTGAGAAAACTTCCCCAATCCTCTGGCTATTGAGAGGGCTCACCACACTCCCACGTTCCTTCACAACAACAGAACTGGTCCAAGGCCTATCCAGATTAAACTTCTCAGTTTTCAGGACAAGGTGAGAATCCTCTGTCTTGCCAGAGAGAAAGAGGAGCTGGGGTTTAAAGGTACTTGAATCTACATATATCCTGATTTCAGTGCTGAACTCAGGATGAGGCGCTGTTGTTTTGATACAGTTAAATGAAGACTCTGTGAAGTTAATCTAAAATACTCTCTCTGGTATCCGTGCAAACCGAGTGTCATTTTCAATGGCAAACCCCAAAATTGAACCTGTCACAAAGCCGCTGAATCTGCCTTCATGTCTCCCATGAACTCTCCATCATAAGAACAGTTAATGTGGTTAGTTGAAGCATACAAGCTGGGACATTAGAGTATCTTCAGCTTTTTGTATCCAGTCGCTTAAACTCAAGAGTGACTCAGTGAATGAGAGAGAGAGACTACTATTTTCTCCTTCAATGTAAAACATTCAGTGAAGGGAAAATTTACTTTAACAAGCTCAACTCTGTAATTTCAGATTTCAAAGAGCTTAATGAACTCTCACAATGAAAAAAACATCCTAGGAGAAGGAGGCAGGGCATATCTTGCTGCCCAATATGTATAAATATGCCACAACCTTAGGGACACGCATGCATTCTCTCTCACACACACACACACACACATAAATGCATAGGATATACTGTATAAATAATTAATATAAATATTAACATTGTTCTTGAAACTTTCATGCCAATAAAGCACATTGAATTGAAACGAGTGAGAGAGAGCAGTGGAGTGAGGAGAGGAAACGGTAGAAAGCTTTCTCTGAAACAGAAAGCCTGTGAATGAGATAAATGACTAACCAATCAGTGGTCTGCAGTGTTTTCATGTCATCTTTTAGTATCAGCTCAGCTCGAGAAAAGTTTTTTCACATGGTGTGCTCTAAAAAATTAAAAGTAGACAGTGAAACAGAGCTTTTAATCAAGAATAGACAGACTATAATCTCATATACCCACTTGCTGACTTGTTTAACATGTTCTTATCTACCTGTGATTTACAAGCTATCTGGAAATATTCACGCATTACTCCACCTTAAAAAGATGGTGACATTCTTGATCCAAATAATTATAGACCTATCTGCTCTATTGCTAAAGTATTTGAAAAACTAATCTGTACCCCAGGGTTTGATGCTGGGTCCTCATCTTTTCTCTCTTTTCATTAATGATTTTCCTTTACTCTGTTGTAATTCTTCTGTTCAACTACATGCAGATTATACTGCCATTTATACTTCTAAACCTCATTTACTGCAAATCCAAACTGCCTTCAATTGGATTTTCAATACCTTACAAAACTGTCTCCTCTGCTCAATAAAACAAACTCTTAAACTTTGGTACAAGACAGAGCCTTGAAACAAAATCTAATAATCTAATAACGTGTAATGATGGTACTTATCTCCATCAAGTTGATCAAAGTAAATATTAGAGTTTATGGCTTGACTCTGAATTTACATTCAAACCTCACATTGACAGTGTTTTATTTTGATCTAGAAACTGTTTTACACTTAGTGTCCAAAAGAAACTTACCTCACAACTTATATTGCCATTTCTTGACTATGCCAATGTTGTTTAACAAAATGCATCCAAAACTAACCTTCTACCCCTCAATACAGCGTACAATAATCTCTGTAGATGTGGTCTTGGATGTCCCTTTAGTACTCATCACTGTATAATGTATAACTCACTTAAACGGCCTCCAGTCAATATAAGAAGACACATTCACTGGCTGCAACTTATCTTTGAATATGTACATTTCAAATATCCTCATTACCTACAACAGTTTTTGGTACCATACTCCACAATATATCAATTGAGGATTTCTACACAATACTTCTCCATTCCTACAGTCAGAGAAGCAATTGGAAAGAGAGCATTTATGTTTGTCTTCTTATTTTGAGATAAACTGTACAGTTTCAGATGATGCTATACCTATATATAATATAAAATACACTGCATATTCTATATTCTCTGTTATATGTTTGCTGGGCAAGCATTTGTTCACAGCCTCTGACTGACTAACAGACAGACAGACAGACAGACAGAACAAACAGATGGCTTAACCAAAAGAAGATCAACGTTTTGGAATGGCCCAGCTATAGCCCAGACCTGGATCCAATTGAAAACCTGTGGGGTGACCTGAAGAGGGCTGTGCACAGATCTAGAACTTTTTTACAAGGAAGAGTGGGAAAAGATTGCCAAGTCTAGATATGCCAAGCTGACTCTTACTCAAAAAGAGCTTCAACAAAGGCTTAGTTTAGTTTTATCAGTTATCTTGGTTTCACTTCTTTTACATCACAAAAACTTGATATTCTAACTGGGGCGTGTAGACTTTTTATATCCACTGCACACACATCCAGGAGATAAAGGGCAACATTAGCATTCATTTTGAGACATGTTTGGCCTCCACCAACTGAGAAAAATATCTGCCTCTTTAGCTGCTAAATGCTCCACTATGATCACCAGCTAGCTGCTAACTTTGTCTGTCTGCTGTTTGCTGCTGGACAGGTAGCGTACAGTGGATTTATCAGAGCTTTTTCATTGAAAATAGGACACCAGGAGAGCAGTGAGACTGAAACAAAACAGTAGAGCTGTGAGCTGTAAAAATGAACAATGAACAATGATCTGACAGATGCTGAAGGGAGCTGCATAGTCAGATAATAATTCTGTGGATTCATCATTACAGATGACCTCTTTTACATACAAGTAGTCATGTGATTCATTGTTAATGATGTTGATTTCTAACATTACACTGTGGACATGAAAGTGCTATGTAATTAAACTCAGCCATATTACTTGCTAGCTTATGATGATAAATCACAAACTCGCAATACATGATTTTGCATTGTAATAAGATTAAATGTATATTTTAATGAAAATTCAAAACACAAAATTGTATATATGAATATGAAGAGTGGCAAAAGTGGTTAAAAGTAATATACAAGTTTATAAGTGAGATACCACTACTTTAATGGCAGCTTGTTTACTTCTGCCTACAACTTGGAATAGTCGACATTTTGACATTAGCGACAGAGAGACAGAGACAGAGAGAGTGCTCTACTAGCCCTGTATGTTTTTTTTCCAAGTTCAGCCAATATGGTCTCATTGCTACCCCTTGTACTGCTAGAATATAGTAAAGACCATGGAACTTCTCACACTGCAAGGCACAAACCAAAATTTCTGGAATGCCAGACATCCCACCAATACCCTGAAAGCCAGATCATTGATCGTTCTGGCAATTAATCAGGCATTGTGACCCTTTCAGACTGAATGTCAAACAACATAGCATCTGGAAGAAATTCTAAAATTAGTCGGGGAGCAACCAATTTGGGGTGTAAAGACTCAATACGTACAGTGACTGTCCAATGTAGAGAAGTTCCACAAGAAAGAAAACCTTAGTCATAATGCCATTAACATGTGTAACTACACTTAACTAATACCTAAACATCCAGCCAACAGTATGCTGTGTTGCTCACTTGTTATAAAAATGTTGTTATTTATTAATCATTTATGCATTTTAGTGGTCTTTAACAAACACCACTTCCCATAAGTCCTAGACGTTTGTGGGCTAAATGTCACAGCTTGAAAGAGGAGGAGAGTCCATGAGCTAGTGGCAGCTAGCTTAGACCAGCAGGACACTTTCATGGGGACTATAGTTTTTTCTGTGCTCACAAAATAATCATCAAACTTTGTTAAAATCACAAATGTTTCAATTTCTTATAGTATCTGCTGTAGAGGATGCTGAGTTGTCTTAGAATAAGGAAAGTAAAACCCTTGAACACAATTATTTTTTTTCAGAAAACCAGATTAAATAAGGCTGAATGAGAAGCTAGTGGAACAGAGGCTAGCCCGGATGTGACGTCATTACTTAGGTCCTCTATAAGCTTTTCAATGGAAAACATCCAGGACTGTAACACTGTGGATGAGGCAGACTTTAACAAAGCTAGTGCTCTACTGAGTAATATCTAGTTATTATGTTATGCTTCACAACATTTAAGAAAGCCATAGAATAATTGATAATTTCTGGTCAAGGAAATTGGAGAGATAGTTAAAAACAGTGAGATTTGGAACACTGACTTTTTAACTGTGACCTGTTCTGTACACATATGTCAAGATATGATCAATGATACGTATGTAGACTTTCATGAATCCCACCTTACTGTCGGTGGTATTTTGGATGATGTCATTGTCGGGGTCTCCTCCCTCAGAACCGCTCTTCTGGTCGTCATCTTTCCCATCTTTCTCCAGATCCTCTTCTCCAGATGAGATCCTGGATAGCTTGGAGGATTTCTGCCACAGACACACAGATCAGGATGCAGGAACACTTCAATTTTCATTTCAAAAAGACAAAAAATTGTCAGTAGCACATCATGCTTTGAAGGGGGCTGATAAACACACACAATTTTAGATGACCCTACTGCTACCCTACTAATAAAACAAAAATAATTGGTATAATTAAAGCAGGAAAGCAAGTTTATTAAAAAAAAAAAGTTTTTAGTGGAGATCAAAGGAAGTCATTGAGGTAGAAAGATGAATTTCAACTATTCTGATTGTTCGGGGACCCTGACAGCAAATACACAGTCTCCTTTAATTTTAAGTGTAAATCAAGGCACTGCCAGCAGAGTTTTGTTGCTAGATCTAATGTTAAGTGCGAGTACATATGGACACAAAAGCTCACAAATGTATGCTGGAGCCAGACCATGAAGTGCTTTAAAAGTCATGGTTGAAAAATCAACTGGAAGCCAATGCAAATAGGCTAAAGTAGAGGTTATGTGATCTCTTTTGTTTGTTCCAGTTAAAAGTCTGACTGCAGCATTCTGTACAACCTAAAGGCGTGAGCGGGCTTCGCTACTCAGGCAGGTAAAGAGAGCATTATGATAATCGATTCTGGAGAAAATAAAAGCATGACTATCTTTCTCCAAGTCAGAAAAAGATAAAAAATAATCAGACTTTTGAAACAATATGAAATTGATAAAAACAGGGATGAACTACCTTATTAACATGATAAAAGTTCAATTAGAATCAAAGATAACTCCCAAATTTCTGGCACAAGGCTTAATGGAGGGGACCAGGTTATAAAATGTATCATCAAATTCTGTTTAATGACCTGAATAGTATTATTAGACATCCAACATTTGACATCCATTAGACAGTTCTTTAAGGATGTCAGATTGCTGGTGGATCCTGATTTTATGGACACATACAGTTGTGTGTCATTGCAACTTCTGTGATGAAAATCTTATGATTATACATTATTTGGCCAAGTGGAAGCATGTAGATACAAAATACGAGGAGATCTAGGACAGAGCCTTCCTCAACTATCAATCCATTTGAAATGAGTAGTGCTAACGATAGTAGCAGTGGAAAAACCCATTCCATAAACTTTTTAAAAATGACGTGTCAGTCATCAACTGGTTATAAATGTCTAAATGCCTAAAATTCAATAATTCCACCATTGGTCAGTGTGTGCCTGTGTGTGTGTGTGTGCCTGTGTGTGTGTGTGTGTGTGTGTGTGTGTGTGTGTGTGTGAAAGGGGAGTGAGACAAGGTTGATGAATAGCCATCCCATAAACACAAAGATCACTTTTAATATTTATTCAGCTGAGGAGATTCCATTTCCCTCTAGTACCTCTTGTACACACACACACACACACACACACACACACACACACACACCAGTGTTTCAATGATGTGACAGGACACACACACACCTCAGCAATGCCACATTCCTTCAGATGCACCACATGTGCTGTGCGTAATGGAGCCTTGTTGCTAGGCAACAGCGGTTGCTAAGTGAGGAGGGGGATGTGTGACTTTTTCAACCTGCTTCCATTTACAGCAGCAATGGCTTATGCACTAATACAGTAACACACTAATGCAGGGCTCGACTCTGCAGCACTTCATCCCTTCAAACCTGGGAGCTTTTTTTCCAAAATAAAGGTCAAACAGAAGAGAACAGCGTAATGAATATAGTAAGATAGTCAGGAACAGAATTTATTAAAGAAACTAACATGATTGAATGAATGATATATATGGAGAAATGCCACAGAGTGAAACTATTATAAGAAATCAGTCTGGTAGCCAATATTGTGTCCATAAACAGCACTGTCCCACTGAAGTATCTGCTCATAGGCTTTATATGTATATATATATATGAAGCCGTGTATATGTCCCTCTTAAAATGAGCACCAGATACATGTTAGAAGAAATAGTTGCCATTATTTTACATATTTCTTACGGACATTTTGACTTGTCACAGGTGTGAATAATAAATGATAGCTGAATTCCATTTAGCTGCTTCAGTTTTTTATTTTTTAAAGATTTTTTTTTTGACATTGTTTGCCTTGGAAAGTGGATAGTGAAGTGGCAGACGGGAAACAAGGGGAGAGAGATGGGTATGACATGTAACCTGGCTCAAATCATGGATGCTGCAGTTATGTGGCATGTGCAGTAACCATACAGTTACGCTCCAGCTACCTCAGTTTCAGGCTTGTGCATGCTGGCTCACTGTCACACTGTCATGGTTTACTGGGACACATGAATAGAAAGGAGCCATAGTTAATGTTATTAGTAACGACTGTGCTTTCCCTACTGTGACAAGTCAAAATCTCTGCTGTGAAAATGCCTATTGTCAACAAACATATAAAGACAATGTGTGTCTCTCAATACTACCTGACTTTCCTTCCCTGTCTGTGGCTCTCAGCCCAAAGCCCACCGGTTCCCACTGAGGACATTAAACTTCACAAATATAGTGAGCCGGAGTGAAACTGGAACTTCTGGGTTCTGTTCTAGAAGTAATTAAACCTCATTTAATATTCCATTAACATTTGTAACTATGCCAATTACTAAAAATCCAGCCTTGGAACAGAACTTTTCTCAACAGTATGACATGTGGCTCGATTCATGTTTAGATAAGTAATAGATTTTTGAAAAATTTGATACCATATGTTTTCAATACTTATGTGTTATATAAGTCCTACATACATGCTAAACGTCACAGCTTGACAGAAGAGGAGAGTCCATGAGTGAGTTGAGAGAGCGCAGCTAGCTCAGACAACAATAAATAACAGCAGGACAGAGAAGAAGGAACGCTGTTTTTACACAGCGCAGTTTACAACTAGATAGGTGAAAAAGTGATTTAGAAGAAAGTGTTGGGGAGTTTTATGGATATGGAGGAAACCAAGTACCAGTGCTGTTGCATTTGTAGTTTGTCATGGGAGCTGTAGTTTTTGTAAAATCACAAAGGTTTCAATTTCTTATACCAAGTGCTGTAAAGTGAGTTACAGAAACTAGTGGAAAAGAGGCCAGCTCGGACATGACACCATGACTTTGTCTCTCTATATAGTTTCATTTTTTTAAAAAGCACAGTCATTTTCTAAAACAGCTGGTCACTGTAGCTGTAGAGACAAAGTGCTTACACGTATCCTGCTGTAGCCTTCAATTATTCACACCAGTCCTTGGATGATGAAACACCTTTATTGTAAGGTCCAGTAAGACGGTAAGAAACTGTGTGCCTCCACAGCTACGCCATGCATGAACTAATTAACCCAAATTGTGAGCCTAAAGGTGTTGCACCAAGGCACTCACTCTCTTAACAGGACAGTAATTTGTTGTCATGGTGTATGAAATTATTCTTAACTAACGAAATTCAATTACAGATTTCTGATTAAACTCATTACTTACATTAAAACATCAAGCCTGTTCATATTATAAAAAACATATATTTTAACAAAAGCTAATTAGGCCTATACACAAGGATGAGTAAGAACAACAAAAACTAATTCATTCCTAAGTTTGGCTCATACAGTAGTTTTTAGCAAACGTTACTCAATAAGAGGCTATTTTCAGCAGCGGGTTAATCCACATGTGATTATTGATTAATCTGAAGAATATTTTCTTTTTCTGACTCACACTCTTAAACCCAAACATATTAATTTTATGATCATATAAGAGTGGAACAATAACTGCTGATATTCATGTTTAAGAAGTTGAAATCTGTAGATCTGTGGTATTTTTGAAGAAATAGAAAAACAAAATTACCCAATTATCAAAATTGTGGCTGATTCATTTTCTGTCAGTCGCCTAGTCGATTATTTGACTCATCAATTCTTGTTACATCATCTCCTATTATACCTGAATCGTCCTCCTTTCTGTGTTACTGCATTCAGCTGCTGAAGTTAAGTACCTTGGAGGTAGCTGTCTTTTTCCGTTTGGATCCTGTCTTGTCTCCCTTCAGCTTTTCCTTGTCCTCTTCCTCCTCAACGGAGTCGCCCTCCTCTCCCTCGCTGCTGCCGTCAGCAGCGTTCCCCCCTTCTTCTGTTTCCGATGAACTCTGTTGCTGGATGGCCTGTGTACGGAACAAACTTCATAATTTCTGAAAAAAGGACTGGTTTATAAATGTGAGAGTTCAGAAAAATACTTACTCAAACTCTGTCTGCTTTGAACAGCTCTTTCATTTGTGTCTTATAGTTTTGGCGAGGCAACAATGTGGCTTTGTTGAGCATCGAGCTTGTCTGGCATCACAGCCCGCCTCCCCCTCCATGTTTTCTCCCTCTGTCTTCTCTGAACTACAGACATAATAGAGTACTGACTGACCTGATAGCCTGTGAACTTGACTCCAGGGTTGTTCTCAATCTCCCACAGGCCCTCGTTGAAGCCTTTCCTCTTGTTGGACTTGCCAAATTTGTCTTTATACTCCTTGTAGGGCAGAAGATCCTTAGGGCCTAAGAATGCACTGAAGAAGGAGGAAGAGACATTTACTGCTAGTATCACTGCAACAGGCTGGAAAAACTTTAACGATGCTGTATTTGACATCAACATTTTTTTAGACAGATTATTTTATGGTAAAACATGTTTTTCATTAAAAGCTAAAGGCATCCCAGAGTTTCCCCATGTCTGACTTAAAGAGCTGAGAACTCTGAATTTTTGAGTACTACTGTGGGTTTCAGTAGTTTTAGAGTCACATGATGATCCACATTATGTTGTAGAGGCTTTTTGCCCAACAAAATTACATTCAGCAGTAAACACTAAATAAGTTTACGCATAACCATTTTCAATTATAAAGCAACAAACAAAAGTTATGTTTACATTGAGCATTACTCACCAAAACACATTGTGTGTATCTTTGAGGTCTAACAAAAGTGTTGAATGCATTTCCTTCCTCATAAAGCATTTGCAAAGCAGATTTTAAAAGCATTTTAAATCCATGTTTACTAGCTTGTGCATGCGTGAGATAAATAAAACCAACAGCAGAGGATTTAAGCTGCTGGGCAACATTTAACTTTAATGACCTACAATGGTAAAAAAAACAAACAAACAAACAAATAAAAAACCTGACACTATTCATTTAAAAAATGTTTTTACACAAGTTTAAATATCTAACCTCAAACATTGAGCATCGAAAAGTACTAAAATGTGACCATACTTAGTACTCGTGATAACAACTGAGCAAACTCCGTCTGAGGATGAAGACTGTGAAAGCTCCAGAAAAATGTCAGTAACTGAACCAAATTCAAAATGATTTTGTCAAACTACTATTTTCAAGGTCAGGAATGAACTTTAACACTCAAGGTTGAAACATCTTAATGCATTGCCACTGAACATTTTTCCTAAACATTTCTACCCAGCGCTACTTCTACTGGAAAGACTTCATGTGGCAGAAACTACTCAGGCTTTCCTCTAAAACAACATATGTAGAAGTGGAACACTGCACATCCCGGAAGAAAGGCGCCTACGTTTCATGAGTCCCGAAGAAGAAGATGGGGTACTTGTTGGCAGGTGGCTTGACAGCTCCCTCTGGAAGCTCATCAATCTGAAAGGACAGGGAGAGAGACACTGTTAGAGAATATTTATTATATTCCTCCTAATGCTGAAAGCTTTCTTTTTTTTTTAAAATTACCAGTGTTAACTATCACATCACCTTAACTGATATTGGCTTCTATGGGGCTACTACACGCTCATGTCCTGTCATACATGCACAATAAAGCATGGTGAAATTGAACTGAACTGAGTCAGTCATACCTACTGTATGATGGTGGAGAGAGGTGCTCCTGGTAACTTGTTGTAAGAGGTTACAAATGGAGCCTGACAGCCCACTGCACTGAGGAAATCCACAGCAACTCATGACATGATAACCCATGTGCGCCACTGAATTTGAGGCCATACTCTGCCTGCTATCAGACAGCTACTGTATAACACATAACATCAGTCATTGCAAATGAGATGGTGTATTAATAATAGTGTTGAAACAGAGACGCTACGGGTTACCTGAGGTCAACTACTGGCTCATTTAATCCACGTGTGACAGCTAAATGCAAACAATAAATAAAAACACACGTTGAACTAATTAATGGGAAATGTTAACATGAAAATTGCGTTACAACTCAAGTAAGAGCTGAATGAAATAAGAACCATATTGAACAAATTGAGCTCAATAAATGTTACGTGTTTTCATAATTTTAAAATGTCTACATTGTGACTCAGTCTAGAGTGCAATTAAGGCTTTTAATAGATGCCTGAGTAACAGAAATACGCAGACCAAATGTGGCCGTGGACCCCAGCCGAGCTCAGGGAGCCGTAGCTTTTTCCCCAGTAAAGCAGCGGCTGTATTGTGTAAATCAACCCCGCCTCCCTGCGCTCCCAGCCCGGCCGCATCAGACTCACCCTCGCCGGCCAGTGCGGGTATCCCTTCATTTTAGCGAAAACCAAATCTCCTGCCTTGTACTCCCGCGGCCGTGGTCGAGCCATATCGCTGGATATAAACTGAGGTTTGGGATGAATTTATAATCCTTTGCAGGGCCCTCAACACAGGGCTAAATTATCCACCATCAATGTTTTTATATCAAGACTGCAGTTTACACGGAAATAAATAATTAAAAAACGCGGAAAACGGGGCCTGGAAGAGGGCTATCCTCTTACGCACAAATTCAGGTGTAAACGCAATCAAGAATGGCCTAAGTTGGAGTAGTGTACCTGTAAAGCCTGTCAGAATAGGAAAAATCTAACTTCCGCTCTTCGAAATAAAAGTATTAATGACGCACATGTTTTCAATACACGCGTTTTATTATCTTAAGTATGTCTTCAACTTATTCTTTAATTAAAAAATAAACAGAAGAAGAGCTTTCCCCATTCCACTCATACATCCTGCAAAAAGTAAAAATGCAATGTATGATGTTAGCAAACCCAACATATTAAAGCACGGTAAATTTTCACAATAATAACTAACTAACTAACTAACTAATAATCATCATCATCATCATCATCATCATCATCATCATCATCATAATCATAATAATAATACTAGTGATTAATGCCCATTATCAAACAACTCATCGTTTGCAAAGTACACACACTGATTACTTTATTATTTCATTGAGAAACACCTGCAGGTTCTCTGGATTATTGGTCATCCTATTTTAATGACAGTTAGCAGCCACTTGGTGGAAGCATCTCCCCAGCAAGCCACCTGATCCTTTCCTGAGCCTCATCCTGTAGTGGGAGAAAGCAACAGTGTGACTGCATGGCAGACAAGTTGTAGTTGTTACCAATCCTACTTGTTTCTACTAATATTATTATTGGATACAAGGTGAAGGAAAAAAATGACAATTAGAGGAAACCCACCACAAAAGATGAGGGGGAAAAGAGAAAACAAAATATTTTATGGTTTATTTCTAAATACATTAAAAGATATTTTACAGTTTTTCTTGATTGCTAAGAGACATTTCTTGAAACTATGCCCCGTTTCCCAAAACTCTAAACATAAATGCATAACTGTACAATCATCTTCACAAACTTCAAACTTCCTTGTCAAAACTAAACTCTGAACTCAAAACCATGTAATCTTACACCTCAACCAAACTTTGCCTTCAGACATCACACAAAAGCCATCAAACACACATACACACTACAAAATAGCCATTACACACTGGCGAGATCAATTCAAAACACCACTGTAAAAACCTGTTACTGCAATGAATAATGGAACTTATGGTTTCCCCCCAGAGCAACTTCTTTACATGATGAACACAATATAAAGACACAACACATGGATACATTCTCAAAATTTGTAATTCCTCATCGTACTGTAGTACAATAAACTGGAATTGAGTCAAAAAGTGCACTGTAAAATATGCAACAGATAAAGATAATAAAATACAGTATAATAATTTCCATGTATTTACCAATATAAAGCAATGACAAAAAAACAGTTTCTACATAATGAAAGAAATCACATCTATTCTGCCTCAAGTCTTTGTGGATCCATTGTTCAAAAACAAGTGAACTGGACCATGGCCCTGTTGTCTATCTGTCCTGAGGTTCTGATTGGTGTGTGAACAATTTTGCCTCTTAGTGTTTCCAAATGGGAAATGTGTGTTAATTGGGTTCAAGCTGTGATGCCTTCAGTTAATGACAATGAATGCCATGCTCTTTAAATGTGCACATAAGTGAAAACAGGAGAATAGTGTTTATAGTTTTGGGAAATGGGTCTTTCTTTTGGTAGATGGCGTCATGGTTTAGGTTTAGTTAATAGGCCCAGTTATAGTGTGTAAGCAATCAAGAAAAACTGTAATTAAAAACAGGAAAGGGTGTTTTTAATGTGGTGGCTGTGGCTCAGGAGGTAGAGGGGGTTGTTTACTAATCAAAATGTCGGTGGTTCGATCCCTGACTCCTACTGTCCTCATGTCGAAGTGTCCTTGGGCAAGATACTGAGTCCCAATTTGCTCTTAATGGTTGCGCTAGCACCGTGCATGGTAGCTTGCCGCCATCGGTGTGTGTGTGTGTGTGTGTGTGAGTGAGTGAGTATGGGGCCAGAACAGTGACAGTTAAATTTTGGCACTGAAAACAAAACCTGAATTGAAAAAGGAAACATTGGCATTGAAACACTTGGATTGGAAAAGTTGTACTGGGGGTACCAGAAGCTCAAAACAAGAGTCAATAGCAACAGCAAAATAAGCTGTTTGGCGTTGGCAGAGAAGATTTGGCAAATCTTTCATGGGTGCAACCCACATACTCAGCTCTGCTGCTCATCCCACAAATGCATGTTCCTTACAATTGTTGCACCATTTAAAAGGGAAATAAACAGGCTTTCCAATGGTATAAGATTTACTGCCAAGAACCATTGTTACAACAAAGAAATAATCTACCAAACACAAATTGCCTTACTTTTTGTGCTAAGTTTATGAGGTGAATAGTGTTGGTCCAAGCACAGAACCTTGTGGAACTTGTCTAACTTTTGCTTGCATGTAGGATTCATCATTAATGTATACAAACTGAAATTGATCTGATAAATAGGACTTAAACCAGCTTAATGCAGTTTCTTTAATGCCAAATAAATGTTCCAGTCTCTGTAATAGGATGTGATGGTCAATGGTGTCTAATGCAGCACTAAGATCTAACAAGACAAGTACAGAGAGAAATCCTTTGTCTGATGCAATTTGTAACTTTCACCAGTGCTGTCTCTGTGCTATGATTCACTCTAAATCTTGACTGAAAATCCTCAAATAAACTATTGTTATGTAGAAAGTCACACAACTGATTGGCAACTGCTTTCTCAAGGATCTTAGAGAGAAAGGGAAGATTAGATATAGGTCTATAGTTGTCTAAAATGCCTGAATCAATAGTAGGCTTCTTAAGAAGAGGTTTAATTACAGCTTCTTTAAAGGACTGTGGTACATAGCCTGTTACTAAAGACAGATTGATCATATCTAGTAAAGAAGTGCTAACTAAGGGTAAGACTTCCTTAAACAGCCTAGTTGGGATGGGGTCTAAGAGACAGGTTGATGGTTTAGATGAAGAAATTGTTGAAGTTAGTTCAGGAGGGTCGACTGGAGAAAAACTGTTAATATATATCAGGTTTTACACCTGTTTCTAAGGTTCCTGAAATTGGGGATAAATCTGTTCCTGTTGAAGGCAGGGGCTGAAGAGTTTTGTCTCTAATAGTTAGAATTTTATCATTAAAGAAGCTCATGAAGTTGTTACTACTGAGAGCTGTAGGAATACAATCAATGGAGTTATGACTCTTTGTCAGCATGGCCAAAGTGCTGAAAAGGAAGCTCAGGCTGTTCTTATTCTGCTCTATTATTAATGAGTAATAGGCAGGTCTGGCATCACAGAGGGTCTTCCTATATGTTTTAAAACTATCTTGCCAGACTAAGTGTTTGGTGGAATGCCATGTCCTTTGAAAATTTTGCAATGTTTGCTTTCATTTGTGGGGTTGGGTGTTATACCATGGAGCTAACCTCTTATGTTTTATTATCTTCCTTTTTAAAGGGGCAATGGAGTCAAGTGTTTTTCGCAATGAGCCTGCAGCACTATCAACAAGATGATCAATTTGGGAGGGACTAAAATTAGCATAAGAGTCCTCTGTAGTATTGAGACATGGCAGTGAATTCAATACTGATGGAATTGCTTCCTCAAATTTAGATACAGCACTATCAGATAGACATCTAGTGAAGACATTTTTGTCTAATGGCGTGTAGTCTAGTGATAGGAATTCAAAAGTTATTAAGTAATGGTCTGATAAAAGAGGATTTTGTGGAAAAACGATTAAATGTTCAATTTCAATGCTCTATGTCAGAACAAGGTTGAGGGTGTGGTTAAGACAGTGAGTGGGTTTATTTACACTCAGAGAGAAGCCAGTTTAGTCTAATAATGATATAAACGTAGTGCTAAGACTATCGTTATCCATGTCTACATGAATATTAAAGTCACCAACTATAATTACTTTTTCTGTACTAAGGACTAAGTTTGATAAAAACTCTGAGAATTCAGAAGAAAATTCACGTAAGGGCCAGGAGGACAGTAAACTATAACAAATAGAATTGACTGTAAAGTTTTCTAGGTTGGGTGTGAAAGACTAAGAACAAGGCTTTTGAATGAGTTATAATTAAGTTAGGGTCTAGAGCTGATTATTAGGTTTGACTTAAAAATGGCTGCAACTCCACCTCCTTGACTGGTAACTCGAGGAATGTGAGTATTAATATGACTGGGAGGAGTGGATTCATTTAGGCTGACATACTCTTCATGACACAGCCAAGTAAGACAAAACAAATCAATATGATAATCTGATATTAGACTGTCTATTAATACAGTTTTAGATGACAGAGATCCAATGTTTAAGAGTCCACATTTAATTCTCCTATTTTGCTTTACTATTGCAGTGGTGGTGTTAATGTTTATTATATTTTTATGAATAACCCTCCTTCGGTTTACTTGGTTTTGGGTGGATAACTGCTCTGATGAAAGCATAGAGAAGCGTGTAGGACTGCAGCTCTGCCTCCTGGTCTCAACTCTGAGTTGTCATGGTTTTGGTCTACGACTAAATTCAGCCATATTTCCAGATATGAGAGCAGCTCCATCCAAAGAGGGATGTATGCTGTCTCTTATAATCAGACCAGGTCTTCCCCAGAAAGTCTGCCAATTATCTATGAAGCCCACGTCGTTTGCTGGACACCACCTCGACAGCCAGCGGTTGAATGATGACATGCAGCTATACATGTCATCACTGGTCAGATTAGGCAGGGGCCCAGAAAAACAACATATTGTCACATTTGTCACATTGTCTTTGCATATGTACATGTCGACATTAATTTGTGTGACGTCCGATTGCCATAATCGAGAATCATAACTGAAAACATGAATAAAGACTGTACCATTTATGCTTATCCTTAGCCAGAAGTTTTAAGTTTGTTTCTATGTTGCCTGCTCTGGCCTCAGTAATACATTTGACTATGGCTGCCGATGTCGCTAACTTCACGTTTCTCACTATGGAGCTGCCAATAATCAGGATTGTTTTCACCATGGGTGTGTCACTGAGTGGGGAGAACCTGTTAGGAACTGTGGGCTTCATATTAGGACTATGCTTCCTTTGGACAGTCACCCAGCCACCCTGGCTTCCTGGCTGCTTGGGAACTACTGGTGGAGTAGGAGCTATGGTAGGTCAACCCGCACCAGCTACTGGGGGCTGGCTACCTACAATAGCTAACAATTGGTTTTCCATGGTGCAGAGCTGCGTTTCCAATTAACTGAGCCATGCCTCCAACACCGCAAATAAACTACATTTATTACATGTACCATTATCACTAAAGGAGGCAGAGGAATAGCTAAACATATGACACATTGAGTAAAAGAGAGCAGGAGAGTGAGAGGCAGAGAGAGAAGTCATTGCTAACTGCTAAGCTAAGTTAGCTGCTAAGCTAATTGCTGAGCTAAAGTAACTAACAACTGTTAATTGTGGATTAGCAAGAAAAGTCATTAAAAGAAGGAGAGAGCTAAGTGTGCTTGTGCAGAACAAGCACAAGTCTGAATTTACACAGTCGGCAACTGGAAATGAGGCAATATTCCTACCGCAGAACATCATTGTACAGATATATAAAATGAAACAAGCTGAATATCTCCTCACGGTCCGCTAGCTGTTCTGTGTGTGCGCTGAAAAAAATTCCAGTGTTCATATACAGCCCTGGCTCTGTAAATGGGAAACAAAGTGGCTACATCGGCAAATCAGCAGGGGGCAATCCACACTGAATCCGAGAGTCTCACAGAGACCCCCCGCGTTTTTTTACGCTCAGAGTCTGTTGCATTTAGTGAATCGTAATCTGAGCAGGCAGCTGTTTAAATCACACAAATATCCCACTGTATATGTGTTTTCAACTTATTAACTGTTTCAATGAATCAATAAATACAAACTCTGTTGATTTCTTCTTGTTCAGCTGACATGCAAACTATTTTAATTCAGTAAATGTCTGCTGTCAGTCAGCCTGGTGAAGCAGTTTGTCCAGTCGCTGTCCTCTCAGGACTGTCTACAGCTGACAGACGGCTGCTTCTGTGGACAGAGATGCTGAATGCAGGTCGAGTGAGAAGCGGGGAGGCCACAGAGAGAGTGTGGATGGACTGTTGTGCTTATGTGACATGATTTTTTTTCCCACTCATGATAAAATGTGAGAAGAAAAGAAGTGACTCTACAGCTGACGCATCACTCTGGATTCCTTTTTTTTTTTTCTTTTGGTTGTTGTCTTGGCAGTCCGTGAATTTGGGGGATGGATTCTCTGAAGGAGCACGAAGGGAGGAGTCTATTTGTTTGGGTGTTTAGTTCAAACATCAACAATCTTTCTCCAAAATGACTGACTCTAACTTTACCTCTGTTTTTGGTCTCCACCAACTCCTGAGAAAAATATCTGTCTCTTTAGCTGCCAAACACTATGAACACTATGTTCACCAGCTAGTTGCTAACTTTGTCTGTCTGCCATTTAGTGCTGGCAGTTAGTGCAGAATGGGTTTTAAGAGCCTTTTCACGAAAAATGAGAGTCGTGAAACTATGATAAAACATTTAAAATGTGGCCTGGAAAACCAAAACAATGAGCTAAAAAATGTTATAAAGCTTAGTAGAGCTGAGGGGAACTTCCTACTCGAGAAGTCATTGCTCATATATGAAATACTGATTATAGCTGCTTTAAAGAACAGGTTCACATTTTTTTTGTCTGTCTTATAACAATACCTGCATGCTCATGTAAGTGTTTTTGATCGTTGTTATTGTTCCTCCTCTCCATGGGCCTGAAGAAATCTCTTTCACAGATGATTCCAATGTAAGAGATGAGGGGCAAAGTTCAGCTGAAGCTAGTATGAGGCCTCAGCCATTTGAGTTAAACAAATCAAGTGGATAGCTTCCAAAATTACAGTCTTTTTAATACAAAATTCCCTCTTTGTGTTGAATGTGTGAATTTCATATTAAAAGGAAAGTAACTTGGAAAGATACCTACATGATTTGTCTAAGTCAGACTGCTAAAGCCTCATATTAACTTCAGCTGCACTCTAAAATGTATTTTTGCACAGAATGAGGACTGTGGGTTTTGTCCTTCATCACTTAACTTGAAATCACTAGGAAGGCATCTCTTCATGGGCAATTTTTTTTTTAAAGACATCTTCACTTTTTGTTGACAGTATGTTAGAGAGGAGTAGATTGAACTCTTTCATTTCAGATGTTTGACTGCCTTATGCTCATAAACTGTTTCCAACAGTGGATAAAATACAAAAAAAAGCAAGTATAACAGTCAAATATAACATCACATACCTCCATAATTACCATCCAGTTGAATCAGCACCTCTCTGACACTGTCAAAAAATAAATAATATGAAGAGGTGTTTCCATTATTTCATTGTGTAACTCTTCACTTTAATATTAACACTAATACAATAAGCACCTTTGATATCGATCAGCCAATCACAGTTTGATTACAGTATGATGTTTTTTTTTAAACAAAATGAAATAGTTGTTTCTTTTGGAAGATGCAGATGAATTTTAAATTCAAAGTTTACCAAAAGTGATAGTGAATGCTTTTATTTTAACTTTTGTCAGCTTCTTATTTTCAATGTTTTGTCATTGTCTTTCAGCAGCAGTTGATGGTCCTTCTCCTGGATCTGAAATATCATTTGAAAGTTCCTTGTCCTCTGTGGCCTTTTCACTTGGAGGTTCTTCTTGTCCAGAGTCAGAGACTGAGGTGGAGGCCTCATCACTCTCCTCCATTCTCCCTCTCCTCAACATCCAGGTGCTCTGTAATATGTTGCTGATTGTAATGCGCCACTCAACAATAGGGTGCAGAATGCTTTGGATAAGGTCTTGTGCCTCAGATGAAACAGATGGACTATTTGGGAAGCTGATTCTATGCTTCTTTTGAATTTCCACCATCTTCCCAATGTTGGTGGCATTAAAGGGCTCTGATGCATAGAGCATCATATACAGCACAACACCCATACTCCAAACATCAGACACTTTGGGGTTGTATGGAGAACGACTCAAAACCTCAGGTGCTGCATAGGATGGGGTGCCACAGTAAGTTTCACTCAGCTTTATCTGGCCATCCGTGTAAGTGAGCCTCTTGCTGAACCCAAAGTCACACACTTTGAGGTTGAGAAACGTGTCCAGCAGCAGGTTTTCACATTTCAGGTCTCTGTGTGCCACATCCCTGCTGTGAAGATACTGGATCGCCTCACACAGCTGTGTGAAAAACCTGCAGCTTGAGTGTTCAGGTAAGGCCCCTTTGTTTTTGATATACTTCAAGAGGTCACCTTCTACACAAAGCTCCATCACCATATAGACCTACAAATGCAAAAGGGCACGTTCAAGTATATGCAGCAGGATACGCAGTTAATGTAAAACAAGATTAAGAGTCTGCAGCCATGCTAGCTGATCCCTGAGGAAGTACTTGGACACAGAGGTACTTTGAGCTAAATGCAAATGTCAGCATGCTAAAATGCTGATACTAATGATGTATAATCTTTATCATGTTTTATCGTCTTAGTTTAGCCGTTTAGGAAGCTGACATTTGATAATCTAAACACAAAGTACAGCTGAGGCTGATGGGAATGTCACTGGTATTGTGAGTATTTAGTCATAAACCAAAGTATTGGACAAATTGAGATTTTGACCTGATAATGATGATAGATGAAACAGGACTGTCAAAGTCATTACAATTCAACATTCCTGAGGAGACAATCCTGAGGAGAGCATGAATGTGTGTACCAAGTTTCATGGCAATCCATCCAATAGTGATACATTTCACTCAAATACACAAATGTGAACCTTATGGTGGCGCCAAGTCAAAATCATCAGGCTGCAGAACTCTTTTGTCTCTCAGTCTGTCAAACTGTTAAATGAGAGTTTTAGTTTAAGTAGGCCTCAGTGTACCTGTGTAGGCTAAGCACTGAATGTGAAAGTGAGCCATGAAATTGATTTCATTGCTGCTACTCATTTGAAACGTCTGATGTGGTGTATGTTCGTGGTATTGGTTTTGTTGTTTGGTTAAAAGTTGTGTTTTGTCATGTTTGTGTATGTCTTGGGATGCAACCAAGCAGCAACTACAACAGCTTGAGGCTGAAGCCAATGCAGAGGTACCTTAAAGTGCCAAGTGCCATAGCACAGACAGCCACTAGATGCCCCAACTGCCTTCCATTCACAAAGCCTCAACTTCTCTCTAGAAATAATAAGTCAATCATTTTTTTCCATGAGTTATTATGGTGTCAGTCACTAAATTTGGTCCATTTAACAAGTGTGCTGGTGGACTTTTTTAATGTTACTTGATAATGATACCTGCCCTGTTAGCAAAATTTAGCTAAAGTAGCTAACGTTAGTGTGCAGCACTCTGTGTTTCCAAGGTAGCATGAAAGGCAACACCCTGCACTCCTTATTTGAAGGTCCTGGCTCCAAATGAAAAAAGATGGCACTGACAATAAGCTGCAACTCTGGGCTTCAAACCAGCTCCAATGCAAACCAATGGGAGATGTCACACCTCGCTATGTCCATCTTTAAATACAGGCCATGGAAGTAACACAAACTTCAGAAAAATAATCTGACAATAAAGTGAAATCAAAATCAAAGTAGGGATCATTCTCTAGGCATCATGGATATTTGTACAAACATTTCATGGCAGTCCATCCAATATTGCAATAAGGCTTTTAACTAAAATGCAGAAACATCCTGTTATCACTTTTTTTATAACCATCTTGTGCATTTCAAATGAAACTGGCTCTTACATGTATTAATATTTTTCATGTATCTCTGTATAGACATACAGTAGTTACAGTAACCATGGTTAATCATACAGTACCAGTCAGTGGTACTTACTGTCCTGTTCTTTTTCATTTCTAAAATCTGGTAAGTCTTGACAATGTTGGGATGGTTCAAAGACCTGATGATCTCCATCTCTCGAGACAGGAAGACCTCCCAGTTATCAGAATTGAACTTTTTTGTGTCTACAATCTTTATGGCAACCTTCCGCTGCCGTTGGGTTGAGTATGCACACACAACTTTGCCATACATGCCTGCTCCCAGGTTGCTCTTAAACGTGTAACCATTCTTCTCCAAGAACAACTTATCAATCATTGTATATATAATGATGACACAGTCAGCTGAGTAAAGGCCTTTACTCTTCAAAAGGTTAGGTTAGGTTAGTTTAGTAGTGAGTCAGACCAGTATATGTACAGTTTACATCACATTATGACATCATTTTCTAGAAACATGCCAACAGAACTGCATTTAAATGATTCATTTCTCCTGCAGAGCAACAACACAACAATAAATTTACCATCAAGTCAACCATAGTATTAAAAAGGTGGACATGTGTCTGAGTAGTACGAGAAAACAAAACAGACAAACATAAAATAAAAATATTAAAAATACAAATGATAAATAATACAGCCTAAACAATACAATGAAAGAAAAAAGAGATGAACATAAATCAGTCTTCAATTTAAATTAAAGGTTAGTACATTCCTGGTCTATTGATTTTTACATATTTCAGAAGTTCTTTTGCTATTTTTAAATTCATACACTTCAGGGATTTACGATCCAATCCAAATTCATTATAAAAAGCATTAAAAGTGGGTGAGCTTTTCATAAATTTGGCTGTGTATATAATATTTTACAATTATGAGAATTGTGTTACTCAGCAGATTTTCTTGTTTCCCTTTCTTAACCAGTCCATACATTACATCCACATGTGATCAGCAGATTCTTCTTTTTTTTTTTTAACCATACTTCCATTTGTTTCCAAAATAGTTGGGAGTGACAGCAAGCAGAGAAAATATGCTTTGTGGTTTCAATATCTATACTGCAAAATGAACAGCCATTACTTTCAAAACTGAATCTTAATCTAAGGAATTTGCTAGAAGGATTTATCATTCACTAATTTAAAATTAATTTCTTTAGCTTTGGGTAATATTTAATAATGTAAGAATTCTGTTTTTAATCTTAGTAATTTGGCAGGATCCATGTCCTTAAACCAAGTACTCTAATGAATTGGATTGGATGTAAGTCAAGCCCTCTCAAGCCTTCTCATACAATCAATAAAATCACGTACTGGGATCTAAAATGAAAATACTGTTATAAACTCCTCACTCAAGACAGTCAAATGGCAAACCTTTTTCAACACATGGCATTAAATCAGAAGTCACTCAATGTTAATAAAAAAAATACTGTTTACTGTTCCACATACAGTATTTTCTCATTTACATCTGGTCACAGATTTTCATCAGACATGTACTGCAACATTCTCCCTGCACAGACACCAAAATAGTTTCTGTCACAAATTGGTATGACTTCAGTGATGTCATCACAGGTCCATGACCTCAGTGAGTGTTCTTGACATGAGATTTGAGTTTGAGTAAGAAAGACTATAATAATAATAATAGTAATAATAATAATGGTTTTATTTGAGAACACTGCAGCATTACAGTCTGATGACACCTTACATTGTCCAATATGACACCACAATGAGGCAAATAGTTTCAATATGTTTTTTATAAGCTGGTACAACAGAAACATTTTTCTTCAGTAGGAACAAGGACAAGAACAACAAACTGTGTTTTCAATGTGATAGTTGCGTAAGAATGTACAGAGAACACTGAAATAAACCAGCAACCATTAAAAGTTAAGTTAATGCATTTCTAGTTTTAGAACTCAACTGACAGAAGTGCATCAAATCAATCTTTATTTGTTTATTTATATGAGTATGTCTATTAGACCAGAGTTTTCCTAAAATTATGGATATGTTTGAGATGTGAAAGCATGTGTTTCATGGAGTCTTCCAGCAGATGTCAGCAAGAAAGAACCATTGACTTCATATGTGAAGTAAGGTGGTTTTATCTGCCCTGTTTGAGCAATGTGTAATATGTATGAGGAAGCACTAAACAGTGAGACATGTCTGTGCTTAATCAGATCTTTAAGACAGACTGTTTGCACTGTTACTCACAAGCAGTCATGATCAGATTTGTGTGTCCAGACATCACCAACCTATCTGCATGGGTTGCTGTAGAAGCCTGAGAAATGGAGATCCATCATCCCCCTAAAGTGCAAGCAGACAATTTATTTCAGTGTCTGTCCACAGACTGTTGTTCTCTGTGTTGTCCTCCATACCGCTCTGCTAGTAGCAGCATGGATTCTGCTCAGCTGCTCTGATGCACTTCCATTACTCTGGATTTGACATTGTTGTTGTGTGTTGCATTGCGAGTGATGCAAAAGACAATTTGAAATCCGATTTGAGCAGCCAGAGACTGCTCCAGACTGAGATGCATCTGTAGAAATCCAATTGGAATCGCATTTCAGACCACCTCCTAATGTGTCTTGGATACGATTTGCAAAAATCACATTTCATGTGGTTTTTTGCTGTCCAGACATTCTAAAATCAAACTGGATATAATCATAGTTACTCAGGAAGAAAAACTAACCATAAGTGTCTTTATAGCAGCCATTCTTGCATTGCACACCATGCTGTGTGTGCTGTGGCAGCCCTGAGCCCAAGTGGAGATTGTACTGCAGGTGGCAGCAAAGGCAAGGACAAATACAAGACTTGCTGACATGGCTCTCATCTGTCTGCTCCAGATGCAGTGTCATGTAGCGCTGTTATAACATCAGGAAACCATTAGCTGAAAACGATTACCTGCCCTCTACTGTATCTATCTCTCCAGCTATCAGTCTCTGAATACAGCTACTTATTCCTTTATTCATACCTCTCAGCTGCTAATACCTTGACAACAGGTGGCCAGATGAAAAGAACGTGCTGTCAGGCTTTTTAGATAATAGCATTAGCTGGGGTCAGTGGCATTTATTGTGTCCTTGAAGTTCTTTTAAAGCAACTATAAAGAGTTTTTAATTGGTTATGAAATGATCTCAATTTAATACTGTTGCCTCTATATGACCTACATAAGCAAACAAGACCATCAGTGAGAAGACTGGCTATTTCTACATAGCACAAAAAGTAAGGAAATTAGTGTTTTGTAGATTATTTCTTTGTTGTAACAATGCTTCTTGGCAATGAATCTTATACCGTTGGAAAGCCTGTTTATTTCCCTTTTAAATCGTGCCACATTTGTAAGGAACATGCATTTGTCGGTTTGTGGGGTTTATCAGAGACTACCTCCAGAATTTGAGAGTGGAGAGGGTGGAATGGCCCTATTGAACACTTGTGGGATCAGCTTGGACGTGCTGTTCGTGCCAGAGTGACCAACACAACCACGTTGGCTGACTTGCGACAAATGCTGGTTGAAGAATGGGATGCCATCCCACAGCAGTGTGTGACCAGGCTGGTGACCAGCATGAGGAGGAGGTGCCAGGCTGTTGTGGCTGTGTATGGTTCTTCCACACACTACTGAGGCTCCTGTTTGTTGAACGAATAAATTGTAAAATTGCCAATATATCTTGTTTCTTCAAACTTCAATCATCCAATCCACCAAACACCAAACAAGAGTCAATGGCAGAATAAACTGTTTGGCATTGGCAGAGAAGATTTGGCAAATTTTTCATGGGCGCAACCCACATACTCAGCTCTGCTGCTCATCCCACAAATGCATGTTCCTTACAAATGTGGCACCATTTAAAAGGGAAATAAACAGACTTTCCAACGATATAAGATTTATTGCCAAGAAGCATTGTTACAACAAAGAAATAATCTACCAAACACAAATTTCCTTAGTTTTTGTGCTATGTTTAGTTATTCTGAATGCCTGCTACTGGGTCAGATTTCCTATGACCTATGTTTACATTACATATAGTATTGTAGTGTGAGGGAGTATAAAAACCTTACTAGGATGAGGGGAGGACATTTCTCTTTATTTGATAACGTTAAAAGTAAAGTTAATCCTGTTGTCAGCTTCCTGACGCATTTTAAAAAAGATGAGAGAAAAAGAGAGAGAGTGCAAGCATGCGCATGAGAGAGAGAGAGCAGCGGTGGTCGTGAACAAAGCAGTGAATCAAAGAAATAAAACGTTATTTTCTTATTGTTTCACAGCAGTTACTTTCACAAATAAACACACCCACACCTCTACACAACCCTATTGGAAGGTGCAGCATTGCTGGATCTGGTGTGAATGCAGCCTTACATGTAGCCTAGCTGTATGAACGGAACTAAAACAAAGTTAACTTTGTGTCACCATCGTCATATTACAATTATTAATCTTACATAGCCACAAATAGAAGCATTATCTCATCGCTATGCATCCTGCAAACAACTGTTTTTAAAGAAGAAAAACAGTATTAAAAATAAGTTGCGTCTTTCTTTCACTCGCTTCAAAAACAAATGCCAGATCAAGATCTTTATGACACAAGGTGGTGGAGCTCATCGTAAATGCAGTCGTCATTCCAGGAAAACACTACCGATTTTGTCCACAGGGGCCGCCAAAACCAACACAAAATGAAAGTTCCTTGTAGTAAATTTAAATTCAGAGATGTTCTAAAACTTTGTGTTTTTCTCTCACACTGTGACTGCTGTTCATTGATGCACAAAACCCAGATAAATCTGGCTTCTATGGCTGCCAGTAGTGCACTGTCAACTCCCATGATCCTAAATAGCCGTAGTCATAACAATGCCTGCGACCAGCCACAGCACTTCACAGCCATAAAGCCCCCCTGGCACGCTCAATTTATCATACATTTCGCACTTTCACACTGTTCACAGTAAGACCTTCATGTGGCATTAGTGTTAGTTTGTGAAGAGGCCCTCTGACACCAAGCCTGATGTACCTTCCACGGCTTGCATTCATGCCCAACCTGAAGGGAGAGGACCCCGGCACACAAATGTGGGCAATTTGGTTTGCGGCTGACACCCAGCGCTCTGAATAAATGATCTAAATGCTCGCCAGAGATTGTTTTGCCACTGCCGCCCCTCAGCGATGACACAAGGGGGGGCAACACACCCCCTGTGGCCCTGTGATGGCCAGCCAGGATGAATATGAGGAAATGAGGCAGACATCCAGTAAATAATAGTTGCCATTGTGCCCCTCAGCAAGCGGCAGGGCCAGGGGTGGGCTGGAGGGAGAGGGGGGGGCTCCGCATGATATGCCAGGGCCTGACATGGCACCCAGACCCAGAGCTGTCACCCCTGCGGAAACATCACCCTCGCCTCCACAATTTGTGCACTTAACACTTCAGTTGGCACATGACAGGTGCTTATTTCCCCGCACTGGCTTTTCCCCCTCCCAGTGATGCCTCCGAGCCCAGGGCACACACGGCATCTGGTATGGGTGTCTGTCCGCGATGCTGCTCGCCGTATAAGTGTGTGACTACACCAGTGATACTTTTCACATCCGCTCACACTGCATTTGCAGCCCACTGAGCATGGCTTCAGTGTGTGTTTCAATGTGTGTGTGAATGTGCCTGTATGTTCATGTGTATAAGGGACAGTCTTGTGTCCACAGAGGCATCATGAGACCTACATCTCATCATGCTGGGTCCTAGATCAACTTGATCTCTGTTTCTCCTAATCCTTGTTTTGCAAAAATCACACAAGACACGTCTTGAACAAATAAAAGAAATGGATTAGGACAAATGTATGGCATGCACAAATGTATGCATTATGTGTTGTGTGACGATGTGTGACACCTAAGTTTTCCTGTTTTGTTGGTAGTACCTGCTTAAGACAAAACAAAACAAATCAATTGGTGCAACAATCAGCAGGTAGTTAGCACTCATCTATTGTTGGTCTTTTGCAGTCACATAATTGTATCAGTTTACATTAATCGTGTGATCACATGTGATCAGAGATATTGTTTTATGTCATTTGTGTGCATCATCTTAACCACCAGGCCACCAGATGCCCTGTTTTATGTCATATTAATGGCTTCTCCACAGATAATGTGTCATACTGCAGGTGTAAATGGTGTGCTCAAGACAAATGGGGGATGAGCCTCCTGCAAACTGCCATCAGGGGCGCAAAATTTTGCATCAAGGCAGGGTATTTAAAAAGACCACAGCAATGCCACCTACCAGCCTGTACACTGCAGGCTGCTGCTATCCACCTATAACACAGATAATATATAGAGTGGCTTGTAGCTGAAAGGATAGGTTCAAAATTTTTCTGCTCTGTCGTAAAACAATAGTCAGGTGCATAAATGAACATTGAAATATGTTTGTCTTGCTGTAATCATTCCTCCTGTTCATACTGACTATCAGAAGATTCCTTCATAATGTACTTACAATGGGAGTGATGGGGGACAAAATCCACAGTCCTCCTTCTGTGCTAATATGAAGCTTCAATGTCCAGATGAGTCAAATCAAGTAGATATCTTTCAACATTACAGTCTTTTTAGTGCCAAAGTCCCTCTTTTTGTACTATACTTCCACCGCAGCTCAACAGGGAAACACTGTCTGAGGAAATACAAAGAGGGAAGGTGATGGTAAAAAGACTGTAAATGTGTCAGATATCCACTTGATATGACTAACTCAGACTGTTGAAGCCTCATATAAGCTTCACATCAACTTTTAAATGAACCCCTTCATTTGAAGGGGATCTTTTGATAGCCAGTATGAACAGGAGGAATGATTACAGAGAGGAAAACCTCTTTCACTGTTCATATGGACACCTGACTGTTGTTTTAAGACGCACTTGAAAAATTGTGAACTTATCCTTTAAGGTATGTGTATGTATGTGGGTTCATATTTGTGTAACAAACACTAATGCTCCTAAATGTTCATACTGAACCTTCCACCCAGGCTGCTGCTGTTAGTCTCTTCTGACTAGTTAACTGAAGCATAATAATCATGGGAATAATCATAGAGCTAAGAATGGAAACAGCACGGTATGTATTCACCTCCCCAGCAGCTATCAAATTAAACCCACATGTTGAAAATGTGGTGGATTTCAAAGCTAATACACACTGTTAAACAAAAATACACCTCCCTGCTATTGATCCGAGTTCACAGGTTTCCTATTAGGCCTGCATCACAGATTCATTTCAATTGATTAGTCACGTCTATAACAAAAGCTACATCAACACAGTGTCCTGTCAGTGTTGTGACAGGCCAGCTTTAAAAAGCTTGGGTTTTGATAAAGTTAAGGTGGGTGGCTTATCGTTTATATGAAATTGGTTTATTGTAACTGTAAATAGTGGAGTTGGAGTTGCTTCAGTATCTGAGAATACATCTTCCTTGAAGCGACTGTAAGCTGTTTGGCCTTGAAAGTTCCCACTCTCCCCTGTGTTATAAATAATTGAATGTCCTGTTGAGACTGTCTCTTACCTTGGCGCCCTAAATGACTTTCCTGGATATTATAATCATACTCATCATGCTTAAGTCCTTTACTTCTAGTAGTCAAAGTCACGGTTTCATCCTTCACTCTCAAATCCCATGGCTGCGGTTGACAATTCAAAAACAGAAGTGGGACTACTCCTCGTTTTGTCCTTGTCAATCACAAGGAGTCCTGACTCTTTTCCTGCAGGCCACAGGCAAGACTGCGAGGAGCGATTGTCAGGTGGCATTACTGTCCCAGTAACGCTGCTAAAAGCCAGCTTTTTTACATTACAAAAAAAAAAAAATGTTGATGCATTATTTAACACAGAGATCAGGCGCAATTTCTAGGAGGATCTTGAGTTCTAAAACGGACGGTTGCAGCCAAGACTCCTGGGTGATGGTGAGGCGGCTGTGAGACACTGTGACAGGACTGCTTCAGTTTCTCTCTCTCTTTCCCTCACACACTCGTACTTACCAAACACTTTCTATTCTTAAGATAAGCTCCCATTCATTCCAAGACCCCTAACTGTGACCCTCATTACCACATGCCTAATGTCAACCCTTAACCTGTCTTCCTCTCTGTCCATTCATCACTTACTGATTTGATGATACTTTGAATTACACATATTATTATTCTATATATGCTGTATTCTATAATAGCATTTCATATTGGCCCAAATGGAGACTGCATCAGTCATGGGGGTACAATGTGATTATTGCTGTCATAAGGATGCATTATTCTATATTTTTCTTATTGTCAAGAAATCCTAAGAAAACAATAAAACCAACAATCCTTAAGATCTTTTCTCAGTACTTTCTGACTTCCTTATTCTGTAAATTGCACTTGAGGAGACCCGTGGGCTCCTACTTAAGACATAAATCTTTCAAATCACCTCACAAATATATAGTTTTACTTTTTTAAAAGTCCCAATAATTTTTCTTAAACAGCTTGGCACTACTCAAAAAGGAGGAAATAGTGGGACTTTTTTCAGCTGTGGATTAACACACATTTAAGAGTAGAGTTTGCTATTTCAAGCTCTCAGTTTTACTTTGAAACCATCATCAGTAGCAGGAAGAGATGCTATGAAATACTTTTGGTGCTCTAGTGTGAATATCCAGCAGCAAGACAGTGTATGTGGGATAAACTAGAGTGTGTGTGTTCATGGTAATGATGGAACATGTCACCCAGTGCAGCAGTGTGGCTCATTGGTGTGTTTTTAATAGTTTTTGGACAACAATGGAGCTCTACGGTGCAGAGGAGCAAGATATATCAAGCTTTGATACACACACAACACTTGATAGCAGATCAATTCATGTTGATCTAAGCTATGTATATATGGAGGGACAACCATGGTGGGTTGGAGCAGCATGGTAAACCAAGTTTTAGATTTCTAAACCAATCAAATGCTTAGCCAAAGCTATGTAAAACATTGTGATTCAAATAAAACACTGCAACAGGTCTACTGACTGCCTGTGGTTACTATTGATGTTATGGTTGAATAATTTTAATTGACAGGAGTGAAAAGCCACTCTTATAAATATATTTGGAGATGTGTGCCACATTATGTGTTTTATAGATAAACATATCCTTCACAGGGAAAGACAAGCAGACCACACTTCAGTCCTGGCAGACATCACTGGACTGGTGGTGAAAGGCAGTAATGGGCTACTGGCGGCCGTACTGTATGTGACCTCTTACAGCTGCAACAATGCAGCTGCATCTGATGGACTGGCAGCTTTTGAACTAAACTGATATTACCTTAACAAATCTCCCTCTTTGCGCTCGCTCCTTCATTTGTGTAATCATCCTTGACGTTCAAAGTGCACAGCTCGGGCCGGGCTGTGGAATGAAAGCCTGTGGGTGTACATCTGTCAGCAGTGGATTTTATTGCCACCCACCACCACAGTTTCAAGTTGTCGCAGACATGGATTTTCAACACAAAGTGGCAGAATCACATCTGGCCCTACAAGACCGCTGATCAAAGAGACAACTTAGAAAAGGAATGGTCAAAATCAGTGCGTATATAAAGTCAGATATCCTGACTTTTAGTCTGGTGTGGGTAAAGCTCCAAAAACACTGGATCCTACATTTCCCATAATGCAACTCTATAACAGCCTGCTACTGTCAAACTCTGCATTTACATCATTCAGAGTGAAGCTCAAGCATCCATCTGAAGTAACAAGAAGAAAACACATTTTTGTGTGGAGGGGAACTTTATGTGAGGTTAGTGCACTAACCTTCAACCTATCATTTCAATTTTTTTAGACCACCATTAATATGGAACGCATAATAAGCAGTTTCATCATAATACATTATTTGCAAGATTGATATAAATGTATACTAATGCAGGAGAAAATGTCCTCACAGTAAGAATCTAAAAGTGGTTCGCAGAAGGACAGAAGAGAAACATTAAACACACACACTGAGTAAAAGTGTGCCCCAGCATTAATAAACCATAGCAGACACAGGTTTGGTGGTGCAGCCTTCTAGCTCCTCTGTGGTGAACAACACAGGGTGTTGTGAGAGGCCTGGTCCTGACAGGTAGGCAGGAGAGGCCAGCTGTGAGTGATAGCCAGGTGGTCTCAGTCCCAAACCCTCCCACCACATCAGCCCACCACTGCCCTGATTGGCATTAATTGGCAGGCATTTGGGGTGGGGGTGGGGGTGGGAAGGCAAGAAAGAGAGACAGACAGATGAGCTGGAGATGAAGGGGGCTCTTCTCCACGGTTCAGAAGGACCCTGGCGGCCCTCCTCAGCTGTAATGAGCACTTACCCATCTATTGTGGGACAACTTTATGTAAAGTATTGTTATTTACTCTGATGTTACCATTTTAGGACATTTCAGGCTCAGCTCTACATAGTCATGGTGAGAAGGAATGTGTGCTATCAAGGAAACATTCTGCATGATGCAAGTGGTTTAAAGACAAACTCCACACTATATTTTGTAAGGAAGAGAAACATAGCTGCACAGGCCTCTATGGATTGAAAGATAGAAGTCTCCTCAACACCCGACATCACAGCTGGGTGTGGCTTATTATACTTGTGACCACACCCAGCTGTGATGTAGTTTTGTATTACAGCTGCACAGGTTGTAGAGACAGCATGTTGCCACCACTAGTTGGCAGGGCAAGTCAGATTATTAGACTGTTGCTGTCTCAGTCACTCTCTCATTCACTACTCCCTCTATAATAGACACTCAGTAGTGAGCAGCAAATTGAGATTTCAGAGACTTACTAACCATCTTTATTGTGTGTCATCACTGACAGCTCTAGAGACACACAATGGTCATTTTTGCATTACAGAGCACGGCACATTGCATTGTGGGATTGTTAGCAAAAAGTACATGTGCATGCCAAGGACATGACTGTTTTCGTTGCATTGTGGAATTTTTGAGGGCACTATATAGTGGATAAATTTACACACTCAGAATTTGGACACTTAAATGGCAAAGGGTAAATATAGTGCACTATATACTGCAGTAAATAGGGAGTAGTTACTCTCAAGACAGAAGATCACTGTTGCTAGGCAACTGACAACAAAAATGTGAATTTTTTTTCCTTTTTTTTGTATTTTAAAAATGGTGGATGAGTTTAACATTATATTAATGAACAAGAGGAAGACAAGAACCGATATAGGCAAAGTTTAGCATCCCCCAATTTTTTGTTTTTTCTAATGTATATCAACAGGTCTGGCCAAAGTGTTGCCTGGAGCTCCGCATTTTTAATCACAACACAGATACATGTGTAGCTGTGATAAGCAACCTGACAGAGTTTGTTGGGGTTACAATTTATAAAAGTATTTTATCTTAAAAATCCCAATTTATTGGTGGTTGCATTAACATTTAACAGTGTATGTCGCAATACGAAGATTAAATAAACAACTATTTTGTTCCCAAAACTTTAGCATGTTTTTTTAAAAATGTATAACAGTTTAATCTGATTTAAACTTTTTAAATAATTTCTGAAATAAACAACATGCAAAATACCACATACAAAAATTACATTTTAAGTTCTACTTGAATTTTATATATATTTTCACTAGGCCCTGTTCCCTGTGTTCATTATTTTTGGTCAAATGTTTTCAATAATTTGTCAGTAAGGTTTTTTGAATAATTGAATACAGGTTTACAGGTTTATGATGTGTGAAGGGTCAGCCCAATGTATGTTTTCAATTGTTCTGTCTGTGTTGTTGGGGGTAGATCAGCTGCTCAGTCAGGAATAGTGGAAACAGGTTTGCATCATTAGGTCCATTAGCAGGGCACTGGGCATTGTTAGGTGGGAGGATAGGTAAAACTCTTCTGTAGTAAATGACATTTGGTTGAACTTGATGCACTCATGAACTGTTTGTGTGCTTGTAGTTGATTGTGATTGTCGGCAGTAACAGACAAATCTATTGTTTATAATTGTGAGGTGTTCAGTGTGTTTTTAAAGCCTAGTATCTGTGTAGCTCACTCACATACTTACCTGAGCAGGTGGTATGTTCCAGTTAGGTGAGGCTGAGAAGGTAAAATGTCATTCAGTGGTCAGTAGGGAAGAGAGTAGGTGGCAGCTTACTGTGAGGCTGCAGATTTCATTTGTTTGGTCTTTGCTTCAGCTCTAGTTCTTTGAGTTGAATTAAATTTCCTGGGGTTCATTTTTGCCTCTGTTTCATTAATATTTTTCTCAATAAACATCATGGGCGTTGCCTGGCCTGGGCATTCGGGGCTGTAGCCCTGAAGATTTTTTCTTTAAACCTGAATAATTCTCCACTTTCAGCGGTTTGTCACTAAAGAAGACGGCAGCATTGTAATTTTGTATCTTCAGTGAACAGAACAGAGGCAAGACCAATCAGAGAGGAATTACAGGAAAATACATAGAAATACTTGTGTCTTATTGGCTGACAAGTCTCTGTCAATTATTTAATTGATGGGGTTACTATGCCAAACACTAGCTCAGTGTGAGGAAAAAATGGATATATGAATATTTTTTTACCGGTAAAGGGGTTGAAGCTGAAGCAGTGTCACAAACATCCTCTCATGCTGAGCCAGGAAAACAAGATGTGTAAATGTCTGTCAGTTCCAGGCTACGTGAATGTGATATGAGCAGAGCATAAGTTATATACAGCTAACATTCTTTGCATTGCACTGTAGCCAGCTAAACCATTAGCAATGATAGCTTAGTTGTGCCTCCCCTTGGATAGCAACTCCATACAAGCCCAGTCTCATGTTAGATAACCAAAGAGTTTTATATTTTATTGGTCTGGTAGTCCTACAAACAGTGATAACACCCGAGGCAAGTTTTATGACCAGTCCCATTTTTTTCTGATCATGTCATACATTGACAGCTAAGTTACCACAGCTTCCATAAAACAAACCTTAAGGCTACTAACGTCAGCTAGCTGATAATGTTTTAAAATGTTGACTTACTCATGAGAGATGTCAGATTAAACTAGGAGATAAAGACTGAATCTAAATGATTTCGATGTGTCACACACATCACTGTAGGTCAGGTAGCAGTGATAATGTTCATGTGGTTCATATCAAGTAGATCCATCAGCAATGATTTTGCAACCAAATTATGAAAGTCTACTCAGTCACTTTGAGTAGTTAGCTGTTTTCAACTCTTTTGTGAAATTGCCAATGTATTGTGGGTTTTGAGGATTTTCCATCATGTAGACCTAGTAATAATGGTAGTAGGTATCTGATATGATGCTCATTTTAGTTTGAGATATTCGAGTGGCTGGAATATTTCATGTGCAGACTACATGTAAAATCAAATCCAAACCTTTCCTCCCTTGACCAAGCAATCTGTAGCCCTCACATGCAAGAAAAAAATGCATGGAAACATATTTTAGAAGTATTTTTTAAAAAGTTTTTTGATGGAGAAGAATCTGGGCTCAGCCCCTGATGGTTAACAGTCCAGCCAACGCTCCTGATAAACATCACCCTTTTTTGCACATACTCCGGCCTGCCGAGTAGCTTCTTTAACACAAAGGTTTTTAGCGCCTAACACCATATTCTGCCCTTTATATGGGGTGGCAGCACTACATGGCATTATGGAGTTATTTCACTGCACATGGTTATTGTATGGATCATTGTGATTCCAAGTAAAATTGTGAGTAATTATGCATGAAAAACTGGATTACTGGATCATCAATGTGACCAGTAAAAGGAATTCAACTTAAAAAAGACATAATCTGCTCATGGCAGCATATTTGAACTACTGTATTCATATTTGAAACTATTTACAACCCAGCCAATAATATGTGTCCTCTAAGGAAAACTCCACAGGATTCCCAAACTGTGTGTATCATGACGGGGAAAGCCCTGTGTTTAAAGGGGATGAAGTTAGTGAATATGATTGGCCATGATTGTTACAGCCTCCAACACACCCACCCATAATGTATTATGTATTCTTTCTGATCCCACCCTATAACCAAACATGCCACAGGTGCGCCTTGCCACAAAGATTAGAAAAGTGTGCTGGGCCAATCTGCGCCGCGCCACTGGGTTCACAAAAATGGGGCCCATGAAGTTCCCTGTAATCTAAATGACATTTGAAGTGTCTGCAAGTTGCTCTTCATACTGTAGCAAGCTGTTGTTCATACTGTACCATACATACACAGTCACTGAGACCATACTCTGCCTGGTTTGGACACATTCAAAAATCTAAACAACTACAGCATACATAGAAAATTTACCACTGCTGGTCCCACCGATAGCTCAGTGTGATTTTCACTGCAGCTAGTAACTCAGTAAGCAACGGGTAAGTCGCAGCTTTCATCAGTTCATGGAGTTTCCTTCTGGTTGGAGAGTTTCTTTTTTTTTTCTTTCTTTCTGAATCTAATTCAACATGGACATTTTGGTGCTCTCTATGTTTTAGTAAATGGCTGCATTTATGTAACAGTTTAAATTTTATTTTTTTACACTCTCACACCGATGGCAGCAAGCTACTATGGAACGTACTGGCCTGACCGTCAGGAAGAATATGGGCTTCAGTGTCTTGTCCAAGGACACTTAGACATGTGGACAGGAGGAGGGATCAAACTGCTAACCAGACTGATGCAAAACACCTCATATATCCTGCAAAATGAAGCACTGCCTTAAAAACTACATAAACACTTGTCAAAATCAAAATTTGCATCAAATGGCACACACTTCATTCATATCGCCAGATTTTTGTCTGACCACTTGTGCTCAATCAAAAGCACTATCATCTCTGGTGGGCTTTGTCATAATAATAGTTCTGTATGTAGAGAATTCTGCAGAGAGAGATTGTTCAAGTCTACAGAAATATGTGCAGAAATGCAAATATACTGTTTAAACAAAACCTTTTTATTTTTCTCCATAACAAATCAGTGCAACATATGCACAGCACATACAGTATACGTTACAGTGGTGTGAACAAAAAATATGCTCTCCATCGAATACAGTAAACAAAAAAAAAAAATACAGAAAAAAAAGTTTACCAAAAAAAACCCCAAAACAAAACAAAAAACAAACAAGCAAAAAAACAGGATAGAAAAATACTTGGGCTGCATCTCTCCACCTGTCTGGATCTTGCAACAGCACCTCATCAACATCACAGGCAATATCTTCCCTGGCAAGACATCAAGGGAAGAAATGGCTTGAGTGTCGTATCCAGCCCTGGACAGCACCCACATCAATATCATCACATGCCTCTTCTATTACATGCAGAAGAGGTGTGCATGCATAGGGCTGATGGTCATACACCTTCCACCGCCATGCTAAAAAGAACCCTTCAATTGGATTGAGAAATGGAGAGTAGGGTGGAAGGTATTGAACTAGAAATTGTGGGTGGTCAACAAACCAGTTTTAGACCAGGGCTGCATGACGGAAGCTGACATTGTCCCATATTACAACATATCTGTGCTGCTCTACATCATCCATACAGTCCACCGCTATCAAAATATTGTTGACATGGCAGTGAAGGACACCATTATGTGTGATGGACACATTGTGATGTTGTCCTCATGTCCGTTGGGATCTAAAATGGCTCTGTTACCAGTGATGTTCCTTCCCCTTCTCCTAGTCTTTGTGAGGTTGAAGCCAGCCTCATTGATAAAAAATAAACTCATGTGTGATCACATTAGCATCCAGTTCCAGTACTCTCTGAAAATAAAAATAAAAAATAAGTCAATATGGTAATATGGTGTAGTGCAGTATACTGGGAAAAAATGCTACACCATGTGTAGTGTACTGTAGTCAATCTTGTACTTACATCCACATATTCATGTCTCAGATCTTTGATTCTTTAAGAATTTCTCTAAAAATGCACCCAGCAAAGCTGCTTCATGTGCATTTGGTTTCGATGGAGGCTGACTCACCAGATGTTGTTGAAAATCGTGTTTCCTTTATGATGTTGCCTTGAATCTCTCTGAGTCTAATTTCATTATTTGCCAAAACCAAGTTGATTATTGCAGCTTCATGTGCCTCATCGAACATTCGTACACTTCCACCATTATGTCTTTGTCTCTCAGTCCTTTAGAAAAACAAAAAATATAGTAACTGGTCAATGTAATCTAGAGAAGTTTTTTTCCACAGTAAATTATGCAGGAGTCTTGTACAGTTATAGAGTGTATGACATGGCAGCCATTCATGAAGTAATTAGGTGTCACACAACTGATGTATACAGTATGATTTGTGGAGTCCTGAATTTGATTACGTGCTCAAGTCTAAATGTCTGGATGACAGAGGCAACAGTAAATGGGCTCCAGTTGGGCTGGACTCTCTCATTGTCAACCCATGGTAGCCTAGATTTCATCAGAAAGTTGTCTTCCTTGTCCTCTTCTTTGTCCTCATCCTCCCCATCCAATTCTACCCTTACCTCTCACTCTTCCTCCCTCCCTCTCTCTACCTCTGCTATGTTGGCTTCCATTGTGGTTGTGAAAAGGTACTCAGCTGTTGTCTTTTTATAGTGCTTACATTCTGATTGATGAGTCAACAATTCAGCAATGGTGTTTGGCCAGGTGGCAGGTGTATTGGCCAGTTCTTTACTATTACTACTATTATTATTATTGAAATTATCCTAATCAAAGTGTTTCTAATGTATGCCATATCTAATAGGCAAATTTTTGGTTTAACAAAAACCCAAGTACCACCCCATAGTTGCACCTTTCTAGTTAATGGACCAAATATGGTGTCACCCATGTCCCTTCTTGGACACTCCACTTGCCTCTGTTAATCTTGGACAACAATTGGTCTGAAGCCACATGACCATATATCCAACCCATCTTTGTAGATGCTCCATTGGCTGATATGGGTCTGGATGTATATGATTGGTTGTCTTTTATATTTTTTTAAAAACTTTTTTGTACCTGCTTTGGACTTACTTTATTTAAATGGTGTTTGTAATGTGTTTTATGATGACCCTGATGAAGGCCACAAGCCGAAACGCGTCGGTCAACTAATAAAGTTGTTCTTCATACTACAAGTGTTGCTGGAGTTCTCATCTCTTGCATTGGCCAGTTGGTCCATGTGTGTGGCATTTTGAATGCAGTGTTTTTAAATGGAAAACAAGTGAATTTATGTCAGATTCCTGTGTATTCCTTATGTAGAAAACCGTGCACAGTGTGATGCAAAAAGTGCCATGTTGAATTGCAAATTGGGTGCAAAGCAGAAAATGTGTTTAGAGTTTTGGAGACCTGAGCTGAGGTTTTGCTCTCTGAGTGTCAGTTTCTATAATTATGGTTTACATGTCATTTTAGTGTGTTAGTGATTGAAAAAAACTGTACTTCATGCTTTCTTTCTTTGTCTCCACAAATGTTTTTGCTGTTTATATAATATATTCTATTTAGATATGTTCTGTTATGATTTTTAGTGCAAAACACAACCTTTGGAAATGCATGGATGTACTGACTGATTTTATAATGTGGAGAGAAATAACTGTTTTCATCAGTGTGCAGCACTGGTCTTGTGTGTTGTGTTTGGTCAATAGATTCATACACTTTAACAATATCTCTGAAAAAATCAAACCCAGACTATATTATTAGAAAAGCAGAAATGTTAAAAGTGTTTTAGATTGTGCACAGCAGTGTGTAACAAACAGAATCAGATCATATGAACCATGTGTGTGTACCATACGGTGACAAAATTGGGTAGTTTTGAATGAAGTGTTTCATTTTGCAAAAGATCTGAAGTGTTCTGCTACTTGTGTCTGTGGTCGTGTGAATTTTGTGTCGTATTTTGACAAAATGAGCCCTGTTTTCAAAATCGTGCTTAAGCAATCGTAAAAAACTGTAAATTCTCCATGGCTTTTAAGGCAGCTCCTCACAGGCCTGGTCTCAAGATAAACATAACCCTCATGACTCCCTGTAATTGTTTGTTGAACAGTTCAGACAAATCGGCTGAATGAACGGAGGCTCTCAATAGTGTCTCCTTGTCACTCCAGTGACAGTTACTTTGCAGGGACTGAAAAACATGTTTTTCTCTCTCTTTCTGAAGAAAACCCTTTTATCCTTATGTTTTTACCCATTTCTTTTTTTGCCTGAACCTGGGTGACTCAATCTTTTCTTCCCTCTGGGCTAAATTGATGGCAGTGCAGGAGTTAATTGTTCAGGCATGTGTTTGGCTTCCTGATGGAGAGTGGATGTGGATCAGGGTGGGGTCAGGGTTCACAATGACATGTTTTTTTCTGGGTGCTGGAAATGGAGAAGAGGCCATGGGAGAGTGCTGAACATAGGGGTGAATAGAAGTTCCACCAAGGCACTTAAACCTGTCTCTATACAGCAGCCAACAAAAGAGAAACATCGTCTTGCGCATCAGAGACGATAGCATATCCAATGAGAGATGCTGCTTTATAGAAACTTTGTATGAGATGACACTTTTTAAAATGTTGAACAGACAAAGAGCCTCCATTTGTCTGTATGAAAGAACTGTGACATACTGTAAAATAACCACAGAACAGTTGGCTTTCAACGGTGAACTCTCAGAAAACTTCAGAAACTTTCATTTATAATATCAGACAAATACTGCTCAAAGAATTCGATCACTGATATTTCTTTTTTGTTAGGTTGGTTTTACTCTGAAAGGTCTATTTATGGACGAGTCAAAAGCAAAGACAGCTTGAAAGGAAGTGCAAAAAAACCACAAAGTGTGTTATAAATGAAATGCCAAAAAATTTAAATGTTATCCCGTCTAATAGTCAGGGAAAAAAAAATGCATTTTCATATTTCATTGTTAACCGGAAGCCTATTGGAAATGATTCATACTTTAAAATATGTCAATCCTTTGTACATTTATTAATTTATTTAAACGCAGACATGATTTCAAAATATTGCAGCTTAAAGGCTGGAGTTATTCTATATTTTTCTTATTGACAATAAATCCCATGAAAAGACCAAAACCAACAATGAATAGATCTACTAAGTATTGTGTGTGTTTCAAAGCCTGATATATCTTATTCCTCTGTGTCATAGAGCTCTATTGTTGTCCAAAAACTATTAAATGAGCCACACTGTTACACTGCTTGAGAATGTTCCTTCATTACCATGAACACACACACCGCAGTTTATTTTGACTCAATCCCACACACCTCATCCAGCTGCCAGAAATTCTCACTGGTGTAACGTGGCTGAGAGAGTTCAATGCATTTTAACATTTTAACTAAACATTTAAAACAGAAGCAAATGTAGAAGACATCACCATTTTACCAACACATGTCACATTTAAGAAAAAAAATACTGCAAATAAATAAAAAAACAAGCAAATTAAGAAACACCTTCAACAAGTTGACAATGGATGAGCAGAAGGCAGAGAAATGGGCTGCAAATACAGAAACGCAAGTAGATACAGAAATGTTGCTAGTTATACGTAACATAACATCTAACTGAGTCATGTCAGAAGTTTTCCACTACACTACAAACTAATGGCCGCGCCCTGATGTGTAATTTCCGTCGTGATGATAATCCATACACAATAATTCTAATTGGAGTGTGCAGTGTCTTCACATGGGAAAAGTATAGACTATTAGTCAAAACAGCAGACTAAAAGACCCTGATTTTTGAGTGTGCTGTAGATATTAGGGATGTGCAGAAAGCCCAGTATTTGTATTTGTATTTGTATTTGTTGAGGCAGCAAAATTATTTGTATTCATATTTGTATTCGAATAAAAGTGGAGAGAGGCTTAAAGTCCTGTTTTTGTTTTTATTACACTTTTAATTTTAGAAAATTAAAGTGATACAATAAATGTTCATAAATAAACTACCTTATGAAGGAGGTCCCCACACTGGGTCTTGAACTGGAGTCTCCCAGATCATAGACGACTGCGCTGACTGCTGAGCTAAAAATTTACTCATCGTCTCATTGCAGACAGACCTCTAACTAACAAATATTTTTTAAAATATTTGTATGAAACAAATATTTGTAAAAAACCCATTATTTGTGCTTTGCCGAATAATGTATTTGTATTTGGGCACACCCCTAGTAGATATACACTATTCTCCAAGAATACAGTGCACAAAGGAAAAGGAGTTGCTGCTCACAGCTGGAAAAATTAAAACTCCAGGAATACTTTTGCAAACAAAAAATTACTTAAATCTTTGGTATATCCTTTCACTGTCTTTTTGTTAAGTTTAATTGGCTGGAGCATCTTACAGTTTGATGGATCAAATATTGTTTGTATTATATTGTTTTCTGTGGTATAAAAAGTCAGAGAGTATGTTGATTTCTTGTTTACTAAGTGCAACACAGCTTCTGCGTTTATTAAATTATTATTATTTATTAAATTAGCTAATGGTTATTTTAGCTTTAACATTTTGAACATTCCCCCTCGACAAATTACTTTAAGTAACTTCTTTTGGGTTGTGACTCAGTTCCATTTTGTTCTGTATGAGTTGCAGTGTTTCAATATGTGCTAGTTTTTTTTGTGCGAGTGCATTTCTTTATGGTGTGTATATGCTAGGGGTGTGCCCGAAAACAAATACATTATTCGGCAAAGCACAAATTGTGGGTTTTATACAAATATTTGTTTCATACAAATATTTAAAAAAATATTTGTTGGGGGTGTTCCCCAGAGATAAAGCTGAGCTACTGACACATGCAAAGTGCCTCCAAAGGATTCTCCATAACCTGTTGTTCCCCTTCTCCTTTCAACGAAGTTAGGTTGTAAAAAATAGGCAATGACTTAAAAGTGCAAAGCAATAATCACCTTTGAAGTTCCTCCCTACATGTTACACGGTGTGATGTCTCTGTGTTATGGGTGTATAAATAGGTAGAGGTCTGTCTGCAATGAGGCGATGAGTAAACTTTTAGCTCAGTAATCAGCGCAGTTGTCTATGATCTGGGAGACTCCAGTTCAAGACCTGATGTGGGGACCTCCTTTGTAAGGTAGTTTATTCATGAACACTTATTGTAACACTTTAATTTTCTAAAATTAAAAGTGTAATAAAAACAAAAACAGGACTTTTAAGCTTATTTCCACTTTTATTCGAATACAAATACAGATACAAATAATTTTGCTGCCTCAACAAATACAAATACAAATACTGGGCTTTCTGCACATCCCTAATATCTACAGCACACTCAAAAATCAGGGTCTTTTAGTCTGCTGTTTTGACTAATAGTCTATACTTTTCCCATGTGAAGACACTGCATACTCCAAATAGAATTATTGTGTATGGATTATCATCACAACGGAAATTACACATCCGGGCGCGGCCATCAGTTTGTAGTGTAGTGGAAAACTTCTGACATGACTCAGTTAGATGTTATGTTGCGTATAACTTGCAACATTTCCGTATCTACTTGCATTTCTGTATTTGCAGCCCATTTCTCTGCCTTCTGCTCATCTATTGTCAACTTGTTGAAGGTGCTCTGCACATCCCTAGTATGTGCTAAGTGCAAATGTTAAATTGCTGAATGAGTTCAAGTTGTTTGTGTTTTATTTGCAGTGTTTCATTTTAGTAAATGTGTCATATGTGTATTGTCTATTTGTTTGTGTCGTTTGTGCATCGATCTGTTGCTGAAAATAGTTGTAGTTTAAACCCCTGTTGGAGTAAAGTTTACTAAAAACTACAGAGCCCAGCTGAGAGACAGACTGTAGTTTTTTGGTCTTTTCAAGAGATTTATTGACAATAACGGAAATACAGAATAACGCCAGACTTCTCCTTTAATTGGTTTTGTATAAAAAAAATGCAACAACATTGAGGAAAAAATGCTGGAAACAAATGTGGTAATATGAGCTGAACAAGTTGTTTCACACTATACAGTTTGTGTTTCTGCATTTATAATTCAGAGGGGTAAAGATGTAGTTTAAAATTGCTTCTTAGAGACCTTACTGGATGTAGAAAATATTGAACTACCATTCATTTGACTGTATGCCAACAACTCCTTGCACGTGTAAGCCTTTATTATTGTGTGTGAGTGTGTGCTGGCGTCCGGCCTGGGCCCAGAATGGACACTTTGGGTGAGCGGGCAGGATGAAAGGAGCCCCCCAGCTGGTGAGGCTGTACAGCTATGTAGTGGTTACTGTGGGGGGAACACTCAGCCCTCCTCATCAGCTAGCTGCAGGACGGCCCACATCAACGAGCACAAGTCCAGCATCTCGTGGCATTACTTCAGCCAGCTTAAGCCATCTTAAGACACCAAATTGCACTGTAGCCGGACAATGATCCGGGGTTATTTGTCTCAGCGGCTGTTGTTTGGTTCCTTTAACTTAGTTCACCGTCAGTGTGGGGTGAGTGGAGTCAGGAAATCGCGGGGGTATTTAACAAGGCTTGTGTAATTGATTGTGGCAGATCCTGCCAGCAAACAGCAGGTCCACAGCCCCTTTCACTGAGCCCAGCAGAGGGCCTGCATTGATGTGGATAAGGGAATTATCTCTACTCTGGTGACTCGGACTGGAGGACACTGGAAATTCAATTAAACCAATCTATGTTCTCAATATCCAGAACCTGTGTCCTGACTGTAAGGCTGGATTTTGACGTCTACAGCGGTCTGACTGGGTCAAAGGTGGCTAAAAGGTGCTGCACCAAGAATGGAGGAAGAACTTTAGTTTTGTTAAGAGTTAATGTGTTATTGTGAGTCAGATGTAAAGCTGCACTTCATTAGAACATGTTATCACATGTTCTGCACTTCAGTAGTAGTGACCTACAGGCCAGCGCTGTGACTCACTGTGTGGGTGGATAGTGTGGTTACTTGATATACAATTTACACAGTTAAAGCATCTATTGTCTCATGTGGGAGATTTGTAAAGCATTAACAGTTCGGTGCAGCGCTGAGACCAAGTTAACCACGAGACAATCAGGTGGAGCTGGCCGCTTTGTGCAGCGATGGAGAACAGTGCAGATGGTCATAACTGTTAGAGACTGCCGTGGTTTCACATTCAGAGGGTAGTCAGCCGAGAAAGAAGAACACATGATCAAACTGACAATAAGAATATCAACACAATATGATGAAAAAAATTACAATTTATGTTAGAAATAATAAAGATTTATTTGAATACTGTGATGAAGAATGAGATGGGTTTTTATAGGGTGCTTCAACAGGGCGCCACTACAAAGGAAAATTCCGGTTTATTTCAACCTGATGTGTGATGTATGTCCCATAAATGTGGCCATTGTGGCTCTATGCGAAATGCTAATCTTTCTCACTCCAGCTCCGTTATAGAGATTCCAGCGATTCACAAAAAGACGTTTATTAAACAAAACAACGATAACAGGGGCAAGCTGCTGAGAATCCTGCACCAAAAAAAAAAAACATGATTTTTACATGAATCACTTCAAAAGTTTGTTTCTTAGTCTGATTGAAAGTAAACACAGAAACTAGCCGCCTAGCTAACTGAATAGAGAACTGCATCCGGGGCAGTTTGCATGTTGGTTTGTTTTACATCTGAGGCTGAGGATAGCTCAGACTAAAATGACAAGATACACACTGTGTAGTTTAATGGACTATACCAATGGATGACAGAGACTGACATACTGTAAGTCGTCACACACGTTATGTGATGAAATCACATTTTTCTAACTGTGTGGAGCTGAACGTTTGGTCCAGCTGGCCCCGCTCTTTTCCTCCAGTTGATTGTGTGGAGGTGAAACAGTCTCCAGGATGACGATGCTGATACACCCTGTAATCCATTTGAAGCCTGGCAGCAACAGGTCCCACTCTGCAGGAAAAGTTTTCCTCTTCACTGGTCAGGAGAGGAGAGCAGTGACCACAGGAACACCAGCAGTTTGTCTGAGCTAACCGTCACTGTACATTGTCTTTCCTGACGGTCCTGTTGCCTTTCTGCCTCCATTCTTTATGTTTCCTCCTCTATATGTTTTATCTCCTCTCTGGGTACTCTGGCTCAAATAAATACGGACGCCAGTCAAAGTGAAATGACTCATGATCATCCTCATAATAGTCCCGGGATAATCCCTCACTGCACTTAGTTTCTTTAGTTTTCTTACAGTCTAATCGCAGTGAAAGTCAGCCTCATACATGTAAACAAACCAGCATGTGTGGATGAATATGTGGGTGGTTCGGTTAGCCGGCAAGCTGTCTGGATGTAGTTCCTATGCAGTCAGTCATAATGGCTGCTACAGGCAGCTAGTTTCTGTGTTTACTTTCATTCAGACTCAGACACAAACTTTTGAAGCGATTCATGTAAAAATAATGTTTATTTGGCAAGATATTGGAGTCTCCGCAGTTTGGCCCGATGTTCGGTGTTTTGTGCGACAAATTAACAAAACAAACTTTTGTAAATCGCCAGAATCTCTATAACAGAGCTGAAAATTAGCGTGACACATAGAGCCACAATGACCACATTTATGGGACATACATCAGGTTCAAATAAACCAAAATAAAAGTAGTGAGAGAAAAACTGCAACTTTAAGGTCATTTTTTTTTTTACTTAGAAAGACAGGATGAATTAGCTTCAGCTCAGAGGACATATTTGCTCTGTGTGTCACCTCTCAAAGTTCTCTTACTTCCTTTCACATTTTCACAAGTTGAAAATATATCCTTTTTTAATTCTATATCTGAATACAATGTTTGACTCTACTGAACTATCCAAACAAGATAGCTTTAGTGTGATTGCTGTGCAACAATAACGCAGCATATTGTTGCTACCTTGACAAAAAAAGAGAAAAAAAAATCTCATTTCAGCAAACTCCTTGTAATAGAAATTTTTCATATACTGACACATTTTTTCTTATTGCTACATGACAAATTATTCCATTTCAATCAGAAACTTCTTGTTATAAGAACATATCAGTTTTTCTTGATACATCACAAAATTGTTTTGTTATCATACAAAACCAACATATCTCTTTAAAACAAGAAACATTTTTCATTATAACACACCATGACACAAATAACTTTGGATGTAGTGATAACAAGGAAATTAACGTTAGTCATTATAGCATGTAATAACATGAAAAATGATCCCATTAAAATGATTATAATTACTTTTTTGGCATGATGGCAGGAGTGTGCTGCCATATTTTTTTCTTGCTCACCTGCTCAAAAAACATTTATGCTACAAATACCATTTATACTGTGTATCCATATGTGTGTAATTGTATGTAGTTTCATGTGTTTTCACAAAATTGGCATATTAAATGAGATAGCCCTGAAAAACTACATTTTTTAACATTTACTAAATTACTAAATTTGCATCTTCCTCCAAAGTTTAATGCTAACAAACCTATTATGTCAAATCATGCATACCACTTTGCATTAACTTTTTAAACTGATACATGTCTGAATAATTAAAGGCCCTGAAAACACATCAGTTTCTCACCATGAGGGAGAGGGTCCACATGAACACAAAAGCATTCATGTCACTGTTGCCGCTGTCATGGGCCAGGCTTGGTTACCTCTTTGACCAATCAGAATTAAGCAACATTTGAATCAAAATCTAATGACAGTTGTTGGGTTGTTTGCTTGAGTCAGCACAAATTTTCAGTCTTCAAACCACACCCACACAGTAGCTGCAATTTTAACTGTTAACTTCCTAATAAATAATACCTAACAAGTTTTTTCTCTCAAAAATTTAACTCTGTTGCTTTTGTTCAATGTTATTTTGAAACAATCATAAGTTTAAATGAACAATTCCATAGACATCAATTGTATTCATATCTCAGCCACTGTATGCAGTACAAACTCCATTCATATTTCAAAATGCTCAGTGTTCTACACTACATGAGCTCATTATGATTATATATACAGTTTATGAGCTATTTTGATATATATATATTGCATTAAAGTCTATGGAGGCCCATTCAGTCATATTGTATTTATAACTCAGAATCTGTGAACAGTAAAAACTACATTCATATTTCAAAATGCTCAGTATTATAAACTGATATATATATATGTACAGTTTCTGAGTTATTAGTGCAAAGTCTATGGGGGCCTGTACATACAGCAAAATGCCATTCATATATTGAAAGTTAATGACTTATATAATACAGTCAACTCTATGGAGGCCCATTCAGACTTACTGAATTTATGCAGTAACTCAGAACCTGTTCACAGTCCATTCAAATTTATGTATGAAGTTTAATATATGAAGTGTTTAAATGCCACCATTCACTACCATTGCTGTAAAATTAGAGTTTTCATATGATTATAAAGTCATCCAAAAAACATATCACATGCATTTTCTTCAGGAAATGCTTGTCTAGTTTAAATTGTCTGCTTTGCAAACATATTGTATAAACACACACACACATACACACATAGTAGAAATGCAATATTGTACAGAGGAAGTATCACATGTCCGGGTGATGAATGTCACCCCAGAGGTGTCTGGCAGAGGTGTATTTGATAATATCTAATTGACGTATAGAGTGCATGTCTCCACAACTGCAGGGCGATAACCCAATAATGTTTGACTGGCAGCCCCCTCTGCTCCTGTGTGTTGTGTTACACTCTGTCAAGTACTAACTGCATATTAATTCTTATGTTTCATCTTTCAGATCGAATCATTTCACAGAACCTGTCCTGCCTACATACCCGCTGCCAGTAAATGGATAATAGGCGGATAATGGTAAAGTAAAAGAATATATTGGTTATTAAATGAATGAAGACTGGGCTTTTACATTTGTCTGAGGCAGCTGCTTTGGAGGCAGAAATAATCTCTCTGGTTGAGTAAAACCTTAATGGGTGGAACCAAAGAGCAACACCCTGTCTCCCAATGTTTACTATGTACCAACCTGTACATTTACAAAGGATTAGGACATTCATATGTTTTCTCATTAGGTTGTTTCTGTACTCTAGCACGCTGGGTGTAGAATGAAACACTGATAATGAGGTTAAAGAGATCTGTTCTGAGCCATGCCACTGTAGCATCACTTTGGTCCAGACTGAAAAACATTAATTTCAGTGTTGGGACACTCTGGTCTCCTGCATGACAGTCAGACATGCTGCACAACCATCCAACCTCCACATGCTTACAGTCCACCTCGCTAAACAAAGGGCACACAGATTCACAGATTGTTGGTACTAAATACTGATAAATCGTAATGCCATTCCTAGCATAATGGACTGAATAATCTCTGACTTTGTTGTTTTCCTCTAGCGCCACCATGAGGTTGCCATCTGAGGTTTTTAGTGAAATGTCTTGACAATAACTGGATGGTTAGCTATGAAATTTAGTATGACATTTATCCCATTCAGTGTTGTGTCATTCTGATACAGGCGTCCTCTTTCCTCGCTCTATTCAGTATGTTTCACGTTACTCAACTATAATTTTTGTTTTTCCAATTTGAAATTTTGTCCAACCAATTAGATCATTTTTGCCCAAAGCAACATTTTGCCCCAAGACATATTTGTAGAAATAAAATACTAATCAGGTTTAAGAAATATACTAGATCCATCTGATGTAGATAGGAAATAAAGTAGAAATGGAAATGTTGATATATAGTGTGCACATGGGGGAGAAAGAGCTTTGGTTTTTGTGGAGAGTGGTTTCTACACAATGGTGAGTGGAGAGAGCTAGGACTGAAAAAATACATGTTTGGTTTAAGAGATCAGGAGTGATCATAATGCAGCTAGGAGATCACACCAGGGCACAATTCACCACAAACAGTCCAGTATAAGACCCAATAAAATACTGAACTCCTTTCTAACATACTGCACCGGCTGAGAAAACACACACACACACGCACACACACACACACGCATAGCACTAACCACCATCCCCCCTCACGTTTGTGGGTAATGGATTTTTATCAGGGCAACAGTATCAGGGCTGATTTTGACGAGTCCCTAGGCTGCTCTACAATTCCTTTTGAAATCCCTTTCTTTAGTAGTCTTGTTCAAGTAGCCTGAGGCCATGGCCCTCCGAGATCACAATGTTATTAATATAAACATGTCAAACCGCATGCTGAAATTCAAAACAGAGGTGCCAAAATGTCAAGGTGTCAAACTCCTGAAATATAAATTATGCTTTAATATTCCTAAGCACTACACAAAATATGCTTCAGCGCATAAAAAGCATGATGTGCACAAGTGTTTAATATTTCAGTGTAATGTCACCATTTGCAGCAGCAGAGGGGATTCGCTGACGGCCGCGGCCCTGGCTGTGATGTGAAATGTTCGAAAACCCAACAGGATTAATGAGTGGACTTGGTATGCCACCCTGCCCATCCCCCCACCCCGCTTAACATGTAATCCCCCAATAGAAAACTCAAGGACATCTGGTGAGAGAACAAAACTGTACCTAATTATCATCTAATATCCCCCATTTCTTTATTTTCTGGTGTATACGCTCGCTGCTGTTTGGAGATTAGATTATGTGATTTAATATGACAGGCGACTGAATCTATTTAGGAAATGAAGCCCTCTCTTGAAAAAGCAAATGCATTCCGCTACAGTTATGAATAGTTTATTTTACTGGTCTGGCCCTTTTTTCCCAAGTTATACTATGAGATATGGCTGGTCAATAAACCATAAATTTACCAAACCTGACAATATGAATATCATGTACTATCTAAATTACAAACTGCTGATCAGTGTTGGGGGTAACGTGTTATGAAAGTTATGAGATTACTTTTTTTGTTGTAACGAGTAATGTAACACGTTACAGTATACATTATCATATACATTATCAATGTTTGTAACAATGTTTTAAAAATGGAAATAGAGCTGTTTTCCATTTAATTTTGTCCTCAAAGTAGAATTTTGTGTTGTTTCCTTATTATGGATTTTCATATAGTGAGTCAAACACGAAAAATCCAGTTTCCATTACTACAAAATACAAAATTGGGGCGATGATGGTGAATTATCTTTGTAATCAAAAGTTTATGCCTAATATCCTCGCCATGAATTTTGCCCTTCGATGCCTTCAATGCTATGTATGAGCATTTACTTTCCACTGTCAAGATGACCAACGGCTTGATTCTGTCGTGTTCTGGCTGCGACACCGGAGCTGATCATGGCCACTCTAGTCAATGCTTGTGATTCCACCAGAAGTGGCCAAGAAGCGTCTCTCCTCTCTGTTCTGCTAAAAATATGTCTCTAGTCTATTTTTGACGGAAACTGCATCAAGCTTCACAGAGCAGATGAGCTGGCAGGAAGTCAAACACAGGAACAGCATAGAGCATCCAGTCAGTTTAGTATAACACACTGTGCAGACTCCTGAGTGTATATCACATCACTGCCACTACCATTTGACTACATAGCCTACCTACCCATGGTAGAAGCACAAAAATCAAGGAAAAATTACCAAATCAACGGGAAGTCAACGTCGGACAGGCAAAGTAACCTTTTGTCTATTTGATGTTACACAGATCTTGTGTGATCTTGCACATCCAGCTGCCGGGTACAGGCAGCTGGATGTTCACCTTCTGAAACGCTCCCGCTGGGGTATGATGCTGTGCAGAGGACGGAACAAAACCATGTCGCAGCCAGAACATGATACAACCGTGCCCGGTGGCGTAAAGGTGACTACAGACTGCAATAGAAACGCCGATGACTGACAGTGCTCAGTGGCTTTGGCGTTTCAGTGCACACTCTGGATGCACCTGACAGGCGAGAACCAAGCATTTTTCTCTGCTCCGTTTTCCTGTAGACTAGCTATTGTATTGTCAACATGGCTGTACATCGCTTGGCCTATTCATAATTTTGTCCAATAGTTATGAAAAAACTAGGATACATCCAATTACAACCAATTTACCTATTCTATGGTCAGGGATTGATATTTTTAATGGTTGGACCTTTCTGTTTTAGCAGATATGTCTGATGAGATTTAATTAACTGATCATAGGGCGATCAGGCTATTGTAGGCAACTATTGGCTGTGGATAGATCTGTAGCCATGTGATGACATTTATTATATTCAGTCAACATTTCCAAAACCATAGTCTATGTTCTGTTAATATGTAGGTTAGCCTACAAGGTTTTTACTTTATTGCGACTGGGAAATTTTCCTGAACTGTCAATGTTGTAGCTGTTGTTAATAATGTTGAAGGGTTAGGGTTAATGTTAACCTAGATAGGGGGTTCCTTATCAAGGAAAATCAAACTTGCAAATGAAAAAACTGAATTTTGAGCCTTTTTCTAAAAATTCTATTTCGTGTCTGAAAATGCTTTGGTATTCTTTTTTTTTCTAATTGAGCGGCAAAACCAGTTTTTTTTTTTTTTTAAAAAAAAAGCAAAAAAGTAATGTTACCAACACTACTACTGATCCCCGTCATTCAGTGCGTGCTTGTGTCAGAGGTCTCCAACTTCAAACTAAGTGTTGTCTAATACTCATATTCCATATCGTGTGTAGGAAAATGAAATCATGCAATTACATTACAACTACATTATGGAGTATTATAAACTATTTCATTTTTGCTTGTCTGGCATTTTGACAGTACTTGGCCTCATATTGTTTTGTTAGGTTATACTTAGAAACAAAATTCTTTTCAACTTTTTGGATTTGTCTTTACATGTGCATTGAAATATTGGCCTGATTTGTGGTACAACATTAGACTATTTACCTAATATTTCCTCAGTAGTAGTTGATTCTGTTGTTCTTTATTAGTAGAGTTATGATCATTTGTATAGTTTGTTTTTCTTCCTCCAGTTTGTATATGAGACTTGTTAGTTATTGTCTGACGTGCCTCCACCTCTCCCATATTCAAACTTGTTAAAAAAAAACAACTAATTTTGAATTACCCATTACCAAAAATCTTAATTTGATTTTTCAATTTCCTTTTCATTTGTATGAAGGCTGTCTTCACATTACTGTAGAAAACAAGTTTTGTGCATGCAGCTCTTCCATTATTGTGTATGTGGTGTGTTATGACAGTACCGTGCTGATGTATGCGGTATGGAGACACATGGTGACGAAACATTGAGATGTGTTTGTTTCTTTTACTGGAGCTGCATTGACCTTTGTGAGAGCACCCAATGGTTGAATAACACTGCTTGTGTTGTGCTTAAAAATGGAAGACATATTTAAAAGTGCAATAAATGACAATGAGCCTCACTGGATGTCAGCAAACAACTATTTGCTATGTAAAGATATAGTGGAGTAGTGGCAACCTGAGCAGTGAATGAAGTCACACTCCCTCTGTGTGTGTTGTTATCCGAGCTTCTATGTTCATTGTTTTGGTAGCCGGTCCGGCCTATTAGTGCATGTGAGTCCCTCCATGTCCTCCATGTCCGTTTCCAAGATGGCAGATGCATCACTAACTTTCTCAAATTACAGCTAAACAGTATGCTAAAATATGATCATGAAAACATTTGAGGTGAGAAACAGACAATGCACTAACAGAATCTTGATCCATATTTGATCAGCACTGCCTAGTTTGACAGTTTGATCTGAGTTTCATGAGCTGTCAGTGCTCTTTATTTATTTATTTAGTAATAAATAATGTTTTCAGTTTGGTTGGTAGACCAAACTGAAAACTACATTTGTTGTGTGAAATATCAGCCTTCAGCTTTAACTGCCAAGTTTGTTGCAAAACAGTGTGTGAGTGTAGTGATTCTACTACTATTAAAAGTGTTAACATTGCGGCCTGTAGGTTTTCAATCATTTTGCCTCATAGTCAGAACAGATAATTATTGGTTATAAAACTTGCATATAGTTAGCATTTACTATTTTCAATTGATGAGTTGCACGGTCTCCTCCGCTCTCAACAAGAATACTATGGCAAGCAGAAGTGGCAGCAGAAGATGCTAGCTCTCTGCTGTCACACCTGGGTTCTCATAGGGAGACACTTGAATACTTGCCAGACGATATTTTTCTTGCCCTGTTGGACCTTTAAACAATTTTGCTACATTCTGAGGTCTCAGCAATGACTTTAATGAGTACAGTGTTCTCATTACCAGTTGAAGTTGGAATAAAACCTTTAATACGAGCTGCTCTGGAGGGATAGCTCTGGGAGCACAGACATATTAAAAAATATATTGTTTAATTTAACGTTACTGAGGTAAATGAGACAACTAATCCTATTACAAATTTTTTTGGCCCTCCTATGCAACATTGCCACTCTTTAATTGCCTTTTCTGTCAATGCAAGCAAGTTCATATAATGAGAAGTGTCCAAACCCTAAACTGTTGTCCTATTCAACATGAACAGGGCTGCTAATGAGCTTTGCTGTCTTAATTACGCTCTCCTTTTCTCCTGACATCTGTCCATCATATGCACATGAACACCTAATTGCTTTAATGACCTCTGAGGATGATAAGAGAGCCTTGTTACCAGGTCAATATTTACACTACATCTCTGTTTTCTAAGGCTGGTAGCTGTGAGGTGGCATCTGCTGCACCAGTTAACAACCAGTTAAACGCCTCCACTGCACACATCCTACCTGGGAAAGGATCCTGTCACTTTCAATGACCATTAATGTCTGACGTGAAGGCATCTCACATCTGTGACAGGAAAGGGTGGGAACCATCCGGAAAGGCAAAGTTACCTGATATGTTTTGTCACCTCTTCCGGTTGCCTGAGCAGGCATTTGTGTTGGTGCGTTAGCTCCGGGGCCTTGGAGTGTCGGACTGCATCTGCTGTGGCTGCTCTCCGCCTGCCAGCTCCTCTTCATGACATCTGAAACTAGCCAGACCAGCGCTGGTTTACACATGAAATGCTCAGGCCACTCAGCCCTGTGAGAGCAAACTGTCAGTCAGCCAGCGTAGGACCTTGAAGCACTGACCTGCTTGCTGAACTGAGCTGCTCTGCACACCTCTCCTGCACTGGGAGTGGGAGTAAGAGTATATGATATACAGTCTTTTATCCCTTCTCTCAATCTTTGGGAATGCTGTTTTATTTCTCCTCCCTGAGTGTCTTGGGGAAGTAAAAAAGAAGGAGGCAAAGCTGCAAGAGTTCATACTGCAGTTGTTTGACTTCATTTTTAGACCCAATTTGCCTTGTTTGTATAATTGTAATGAGTCAGTCGGTTGATCCATATTTAAAAAACAAAACAAAAAACCTCTCACTTAGGTCTGTCCATGCAGATAGGTTTGGTTTTATTTGTCAAAGTTTTGAGATATCCGCCTCTCAGATTTCTGCCTCCAACCCAATACAATAGAGGTGAATGGAATTTCTTTTGTGGTGCTCACAGCATGACAAACTTCTACACAACATCTCTTTCTTGAAACAGTGTCAGTGTTAATCCACAGAAATCACTGCAAACATTTTCCATTGTAATTTCTGTCCACCAAAGAAATAATCCTTATGAAAAACTGGTCACATCAAAGCTATGGTGGTGTAGTGGTATCTGTATGGATACCCCTATAGGAAAATATGTAAATATGTTTTATTTGTGCATGTTTGTGTTATTTGGGTTAACTAATCCCTTAAAGGTGCAGTGTGTAGAAGTGTGTGTTTTCATTAGTGTATAATCCCATGAAAATAAGAACTGTTGTGTTTTTGTTATCTCATAATGAGCCCATTATATGTACATGGGGAGCAGGTCCTCTTCCATGGAGGCCGCCATGTTGCACCGCCATGTTTCTATAGTAGCCCAGAATGGACAAACCAAACACTGGTTCTAGAAAGGGCCTTTCTTTCACATTTTTTGCAATCACCGTAGGTCCTCTACATGTTTGGAAGGGGGGGCATCACTAGATGCCACTAAATCTTATACGCTGGTCCTTTAAGTGAAGGCAGGTTCCTGAAGGGTTGTTTTGTTAACATAGAAGTTAGATATGAGACTGAAATGAAATCATTAATCTTCAGATTTCTAAAAATGACAAAAAACTGATTTGGAACTTGTGCATTATACTACTTTTCTAAATGGTTTGAAACAGTGCTGTTCAACAAGTCCAGTGCTACAAGTGTGACATTTCTCATTCTTTGGTGAAGATTTGCATCGATACGTTGACTTTATGTTAACTTTAGGAGACTTAAAGGAATACCTCAACATTTGGGAAGGAGGCTTAGTTACTTTCTTTCCAAGAGTTGGATTCAAAAATTGACATCAATCTCATATCTGTGTGTTACGTACAGAGCTGGAGTCAGGACATGGTTCATCTAGTTTAGCATAAAGTCTGGAGGTAGAGGGACAGCTAGCCTGCCTCTGTACCAAGTTCAGAAATACAGCCACTCAATCACTAATTAACACATTATATTCCAAACACACTCAGAAAAGTAAAGTCAACAATTTGTTGTTTTAGGGGGAGTTACAAGCTTAAAATTATTTATATATTTATAGCAAAAGCTGGGTGCGGTGAGTCTGAAGTAACTTGTACTAAAACGTGAGTTCTGCACGACTCAACAAATTGACAACAAATTGTCATTTTTACATTTCTGTTTGTGTACAGCCATGTACCCCTACTTCTAGTTTTTATGCAAAGCTAGGCTAACTAGCTTCTGACACCAGCTCCGTACACAGACATAAGCAGGGTCAGACCGGGAATAAAATTCAGCCCCTGGCAGTTTTCATCCGGACTCGCCCCATATTTCTCCAACATACACACTTATGAGTTGCATAAAGCAATATGAGGCTATTTATAACATAGCTAAGCAATAGATATCAAGTTGGCGCCCGATCAACAGGTGTACTTACAGGGTTTCATAAAATAATGATAATAATAATAAATAAATAGCCAAGAAATAGCCTAGAGGAAAAGTTGGCACCCCAAGAGGTGCACTTGACAATTGTCAATTGATATGGACAATCCAATTCTCAGTGCACTTAATCCGTAACTTTACAAATAAAACAAATATGATATAATCGTCATGAATGTAGTCTATGACAAAATACAATGTTGTCATCATGAAACAAAATTGCCAAAACTTAATTTGCACACTGAACAAAAGCTTTCTTATGATGATCTGGAAATGTGAGAGCTATTTAAAGCCAATCATCTGACATTGTGTTCGCAGCTTATCTGATGCAATTCACACAGCAGGCTCAACGTTCACTGCCACTGTCAGGCTGTGACAAGCAGCAGGCCTGCATCCTACTGGAGTGGACCCAGAGTGACTAATCAGTGGACATCATTTGAAAAAGCAGCATAGTACAGTCGCCTTAAGCAGCGAATCGAATAAAATAGCATATCCTACCCTCAATGTCCAAAGCCATATGAATGTATTTTTCTGTGTGAACGCTTCAAGATGTAGTGCTCCTTAATCTATTCTTGATCAATTTTAAAGCTGAAAAGCTGTGCTTGCATGCCACTTGTGTAATGGAGAGGGTCAGGTCTGGAGCTTTGCTGTTAACACTGTCACTACATGAGCTAATGTTAGCATGTTAGTTGTCATGCACCCTTCACTTGTCCTGGGCAGCGGCCTCCTCTTCTTGCTCCTCTGGAATCAGCCTGCTCATCTGTCCAGACTCTTTCCTCCTCCTCTTCATTTGACGGTGGACTGTTAATGTTATCACTGCAGCTAGGTATGCTAACACTAATAGAATTTTGAGTGGCAGTGGCATTGATATTTTGAATAAATGTGTAACTTAATACATTTTGCAGCATCAGCCACAAGATTTTGTTTCTTCTTCTCTCAGGCCTTTTTCTGCCCACCTTTTTGCTTTTTGGGACCTTTATCCATGTGTAGAGGCTAGTGTTATTTTTGATTCCAACTCCACTCTTTCTGTCTGGATTTGATTATTTCCTGCTTGACCTCTGACATTACATGGATGGACACATCCACTTGTGTGTCCACTGTGTAACCTCCAATCAGATGGGCTGTTCCAACATGAAGTGGGCTGTGGCTGACAGGTTGAATTTTTTCCCCACCTTGCTGGTGACCCTACTAATCTTGCCAGATTGCCAGTCCAAGCCTGGACATGAGTCTTCTCCTCTCATCTGACATCTCAACAAGAATTTGAGAATCATATTCAAAATTAGGTAATTTTAAAAATATTTATATAAAAATGAAATTCAGTTTTAAATGTCAGTTTACACAGATATCTCTGTGCAATTTCCTCTCAGTAATGTGAATTTTTTTGTTTCAAAATCTTTTACTGATGTCATTCTCAGCCAGATGCAGCAGATCACCTCAAACCACTGAAGCTCACATTCCTCCTGAGTCCTGACATACTTATCTCCAACACATACCACTCTGTCAGGGGTCAGCTGCTGGCAGAGAGACAGAGAGAAAGACAGGGGGGGTGGAGCGGGCGGAGTGGGGGGGGGGGGGGGTTGGGGGGTGTTTGAGGGGAGTAGGTGCGTTGCGTCCCGTCATACCCCTGTGCCCCTCGCTCTACCTGGAGGGGACGGAGGAGAGCTTGGAGAAAGAGTGAAGAGACCTCCAACAGAAGGAGGGGTGAGTACAGTTTCTGAGATGAACCCCTAATTATACGTGTGTGTTGGGAGGGGGGATGGAGGGGTGGGGTGGGGGGGTGGGTGGGTACTCAGATCTGGCCTGCAAGGGGAATGGCAAGGTCTATAATCCAGTTAGAGGTAAAAGGGGGGACGGCGGTCGGGTGGGTGTTTAGCCCCCAGCCCAACAGCAGGCCGGCTCACAGGTCATTGAACCCCCTCCTCCCTCCTCAGCCACAACCCCTCCACCCCAGCCTACCTCCACCCACCACTCCCCCTCAGCCGCCCCACCTCCACCTCCTCCTCAGCCTCCCGTCGGGGAAGATTACCAAGGAGAGAATATCTGAGGTCACCAGATAAACAACAGCCTGAGAGAGATACAACGTTCATCTTTTTTTCCTCTCTTTCATTATTTTTACATCTTCTATGGTAAAGGACTGATGAGAAGTGTTTGATCCTGCGGAGTTAAGTCCATTGCATGGACACTTGGAGCTTGGCTAAGCTTTTTGGAGACATATCTACAGGGGGCCACGCTGTTGATAGTGAGGATGTGGCGGAATCTAGAAATGTGGGGGTGGAGGGGGGGGGATGCAAACAGATGCATACTCTACCAAGGCTCACTCCTCCCATCTTGTTTAAGGCTTACAAAATTGTTGTGAAATTGTGGGGAGATTTTCAAAATTATCCCCAAATGCACAGATGTACTTCAAAAGTGACATCAAAATACTTAGACTTAACACATATATCTTTCAAAGTTGGTAATATTTGATATAAGTGCCTTTAGCATTCATGTAAACAACACAGATGTGACCAAAGCAGCGTGATGCTGGTCTTTGATCCCAGCGTCTCTGCTTTGATCTGGCTCACAGAGTAAAACATGTATTTTCCGAGGGGGAATACAGACAGGCACCGCAGTGAAATGGCCCTGGCAGCATTAGCCAAACATCGGCTTAGGCTGCGGGTGCAAACCGCCAACACACAGCCCGACAAATTAACTAAACATACTTACCAGTCTCACATGTTTAGGGCAGCATGCCCCATGAGCCTTGAAAAATTGTGAGCCGCTGCTCTTCTAATAATGCATTTACAGAAAGCCCCCCTGCACCACATTTGGAGATTAATGTAGGAAGGTTGACACGGGTTATGCTGATAGCCTATTTGTACAAGTAGAGACCGGAAAGAGCTTACAGAAAATGAGAGCCACTGAGCTAATACATCTGACCTCCAGGACACCTCCACCGACAAGCGCTGGATTTTCACCACCAGCGCGGTCGCAAATAATTTGCGCTAATTGGCTTTGAAGGCAATTACTGCGGAGAGAAGACACAGAGGAGGAATGCTGGGGAGAAAGTGGTGCAGGATGAAATGCATATTGATGGTTAGCATCAAAAGCAGGCCTCTTTGAAGTGCTGCGGTGGTGTCAGCGTGTGATAGGAGAGCTGATAGAAAAAACTGGACAGGAGACAGGTTCTTCTTAAGCACATGGCTGGCTGCTAGGAGAGGTCAACTACCCCACAGCAGTGTGTGTGTGTGTGAGAGTATGCACGATTGCGTTAGTATCGAAGAGAGATTCTATGTACTTAAAGGTCTAAATAAGAGTAGGTCAAAGGATCAGTATAATTTCTGAACACTTCCGTTAAGAAAGTCTACCTCTGGTCCTCCAGTTTACAGTTTTTCCTGTTTTAAACAAACAACAGACAATGAATACATGTGGCCTTGTATAAGTAGATGACAGGAGTGATCTGAAACATCTGAGCTGTAAGAAAGAAAGAAGTTTGAAAGAAGTTCTTACATAGGAAAACTTTAAATCCGCCAAAACAGGATTGTGATTCCTCAATAACAGGATTAATGGGAAATGTGGTCATTTTGTGAAAATCTTGTACTAACAATACCACACTGGCCTGAAATAAGATGTGCTTAAGACCAGCTAAACCAAGCCCAGAGGAGTGACATGATATGTATATGAAGTTTAATTGAGAAATGACAAAATTACATCATTTTCCTCCCCAGATTTCAAAAGTTAAGATATTTAGAAATGTATCTAATATATGAAATAATCAATATTACTTTATAACAGGATGCAGTTATTTATGTCTGACTTTGTGGCCCTACCACATTTAAACTAAAGCAAGACTATGTAACTTTTGAAAGAAGAAATAACACATTCTTCCTCTTATAAATGAAAAGGTGAATTCATAAACTTGGTCTGGTATGACCAGTAACTTATAGTGGTTAAATCTGCAGTGCAGAACTTTTACATATAGATGAATGTCTGTTACATTCAAGCCCTTACCAAACAAGCTCACACAATGCTGATTAAACCCATCACTGCCAAATAAATCTCTCTGTATTTCACAGTATTCAGAGTTTTTAAATCTCATGTCAGGGGCAACATTCCTGCATTGGCCATTTTGCTGTTAATCGTGCGGCTCTTCTAGACTTTCCAAATGTTATCGGACCGAATGTATCAAATTCTGATAATGAAACGAGTAATTTCAGGGGGTTTTATCCAATTTATCCACTGTTTTACAGCCACAACAGTAGGTTATGGCCCGTGGTGTACTGGCATGAGAGTGTGCTGCATGCCTGTGTCAGGCTGGCCAATTCAGACCAAATCAGGCGTTTTGGCGCAGTGCTGCAGGGTTGAATGGAGGTGTTTGGGTGTGTTTGTGCTCTACAATGTAACCACTGTGAAACAATCAGAAAATAACGTTATATTGATCTGATTCACTGGCTTTCTCGCTACTACCGCTCCCTCTCTTCATTCACTCTCCAGCTCACTCGACCATAGCTGCTCTCTCTCTTGTTCGCTGGTGCTCTCTCTCTGTCTATAGTCTTTTTAAAATGAGTCGGGAAGCTGACAGAAAACATTATTAAACATTATTAAAGAGGAACTCCACAGATTTTACACATTTAAGCGTGTTTTCAGGTGAAAAAGTAGTATAAAGCCTTTTGTGTCTCCAGAGGGAGCTGTGTGAAATCTGATAAATTGACATAAGTGATGTCACTTGAATCAGTGTTAGTTGGGACTCAATACTACAATGAAAAGTTAAAAAAATCTGTGGGTGTGGAGTTAGAAAGAAGTGAGGTTAGCAGGCCTCTGTAGCTCGCTGCTCATCTCTGCAGGAGGCTAGCAGCTCCAGGCTACATTAGCTTCTACTAGCATAACACACCCAAATTGACTGAACTGTCTGCAGTGCATTGTAGATAATGCAATCAGCCTGTTTTCATAAGGAAGAATAATCTATGGAATAAAAAAGACAATATCTCTGGCTCCGACATCAGGTGTAAGTATAAGAAATGTTGAGTCTGACAACATTACAGGTGTGCCATGCTAAAGCAGTGGAGTAAGAAGGTTAATTTATGTTAGCATCTTCAGTTCATGATAATTCCTTGAAAGGGGACACAGTTAATTAAAGTTAGGACACAAATGTTAACTCAAAACTGTTCTCAAGTTTCACCAATGTTGCGGTAGCTTACATAAAACAACACTTTACCATGAACAGTATTTATCATTGCAATTGTGAGGGCCATGCTTTGCCCTTTACAAGTGTTGTGTTTATTTTATGTATGTATGAACTGATGTAATAGCGGCCATCGGCCCTCGGTGTCTGTCACTCTGACTCAGTGGCTAAGCTCTGCTGTAGCCAGTAATTTCTCTCCCCTCTTTCGCCCCTGGAGGGCAACAATAGGCTCATAAACCCAATGAGAGCAGGGCTGTGCAGTGAGAGAGAATGTGTGCTTGAAAAAGGAGAGATAAAGTGTGTATGTGCATGTGTTTCCATATGTGTGTCTGTGTGTGTGTCTGAGAGAGCCTGGTTTAGTCCTCTGGAGCTGTGTATGTGCCTTACCTCTGGGCAGAATATGGGTCTCAGCTTGACAGCCGACACTATAATTCCCCATCGTGACCCCTGATAGGCAGGGTCAGTACAATATCACCATCAAACTGGCCGCCATGGGCCAGCCTGGGGAGAGGTGGGGTTTGTTCCCTGCTTCCCCTCGCAGACACAATGTGAATCCAATTACCCGCTTTGTCTCTGGCCAGAGTGCAATCCAAGATGCATGGTGGGGAAACCCTGGGTGAGGAAGAATAACATCGCTGTCATTCCAATTTCACAACCCAACCTAAACTGTTTTCTATCTTCAGTGTGAATAGGTGGAGAGGAGATTTTGATCAGGTTAGTCTTAACATTTTGGAGCAGTTTGTAATATACTTATTACTATGTCATATCCTTCTTGATTTCACAATGATACATTTTGTCAAGGACACGCCTTACTGGAAATGATGCTCTCCCCCCATTCTCCTCTGTAGTGAACTGCATGTCACCGCCCCAATATGAAGAGCCACCCTAAAGACTTTGGATTGGTTCTGCAATGCAGGTTTTTTTTTTTTTTTTTTAACTCTCTAATTGTTTCCACCCAGTTTTAATGAAACATGGGAGATTGTGTTTAGAGACTGACCTGTGAGTCTAGTTTGAAGTAATTTAGAAACAGTGTTGCCATGACATTGTTTGTCCACAAGAGAACACTAACAAGTTGATTTTTCAACTGTAAAATTTCCCGAATATTGGGCAATATATTGTCAGATTTTTTTAGATTCTCAAATATCAATATCGGTATCAGCCTCAAAATTCCAGTATCAGTTGGACTCTATTCAAAACTTGTCCATTGTTAACCTAAGTTCATATCTGTAATACTGCCATTACCTCATCATGTAGTGATGTAAGGACGCAAACAACCAAAGCTCTGGAGGACAGCAGGATATGTGTGGTAGTCATGATGTGCACACAAACCCGTTATTAAAAGCAAGTATATCACAAGCCTTAAGGTTATGTTGAAGTCTGGTACTTATGCGGTTTGTACATAATCTAAATCTACATGTTGGGGTACATGAAGTCCACAAGAAGTGATCAGCTGTGACAGCTTAGGCTGCTTTGTGTACAACTATTGTTTGTTGATAATGCAGATAATATGAACCAGGTTGAAGAAAGTCAAATCTTCTCTTTTTCTGTTTTATAATTCGAATATAAATAATATAAACATAACAGTTTGGAAGATATTATGAAACATGGCCTTTAAATAGTAAGTCTGGTGATATTCTATATTTTTCGTATTGTTCTTATTATCAACAAATTCCATGTATGAAACAAACCAACGATGAATTGATCTACTAACAAGTATTGTGTGTGTATCCAAAGCCTGATATATCTTATTCCTCTGTGCCGTACCATTATTGTCCAAAAACTATTGAAAACACATCAATGAGCTTACTGTTGAACTCACACACTGTCATTTATTTTGACTCAATCACTGCTGCCATGTACTTACTAAAGCACCAAATGTGGATTAATCAGCATCTGAAAATAGTCCCCATTCAATGCACCATTTCCTCCTTTTTTTTTAGTAATATTTGGTTAAAACTACAGTGCCCAGCTGTTTTAGGAAAATAATTTACCTTTGTTAACTATGACACTGTGTGTGTGTGAGAGCTGTTTCTAAAGCTCTTCAGTATGAATGGCTGTATGAATGAATGCCACAGATAGGGTAGGGAAGGTGGAAAGCATTGAGAGTCAGACTAACACATCGTTGCTTTTGGCCTTTTTATTGTATTTCTTGAAAATAAGAGAAATACAGAATTACAATATAATCTTTTTCTACCTAGTGCTGCAGAAGGGCAAACAGGCTGAATCATACAATATACAATTACCCTGAAAACCTCAAATATGATTCTGCCTCTACACTCTTCTAAATACATAATACAGTTTATATTTCAGTTACTTTAAAAATCTGTTACTGAGAATAATACGGGCGAAATGTTAAATGTAAGCTATTGAGTGTACAAACTGTCCGCCACTCATCATTGCAAAAAAAAAAAAAAAAAAAAAAGTGACTTCAGGTCCATTTATTGACTTATTTTTGTCTCACAACCAAACATGCTCTTGGAGGCGCATCTTTGACAAGTGCTCTGAACACACTGTGCCTTACAGCAAAGTAAATATCACAGGCTCATGTTTCTGCAGCCGCCTCTCTCCGACCCAACTTATTGATTTCCCCCCTTTTGAAAAATACATTTGAAAAAAGCCCTAAGCTATCTGACACCGCTGAGGGCCCTGACACACATTGCCTAGTCTCGGGGCCCCGTGGGTATTTCATGGGACCCCAAGCAGCTCTGGCAAGAGGAGAGGTCAGGGGTCATTCTGTCAGGCCATGTCCTGCAGGTCCCCCTCCCCTGATACTGACGTCCAAATAAATCTCTAACCCCCCTTTCCCGACAATGCAACATGAAAGAGGGCACAGTCGTTACCGCCGGTTACCACAGCAGACAAGCACCACCTCTCTGTTTATATTTTACTCCTCCATCTCCTCTTCCTTCCTCCAGCTCTCGTCATTATCAGCCCATCTCTCCTCCGCCCAATTCACTCCTCTGATTCTCCGCTGTCTTTCCTTCCTGCGCCTGGAGAAATTGGCCTTGGACAGCCAGTCTGCTCTGACAGAAGAAATAAGAGTACAATGGTGCTCTGTGGCTTCCTGGGTCCCTCTATCTAATCGCAACACTTACAACAGCTCAAGGCTTTCCACTCACTCTCTGAATTTGTCAAAGTTGCGAAGTTGAGATTTTATCCACATCCCAGCATGTACCCATGTCTTTAATACTCGACCCAACTGAACCTGACTAGCAATGCCAACTTTAAAGCTTAATTTGGAAGCTGTTTATCTGCTATCTTTCATCCATTACTGACCTCTAGTTTGCCAGGCTAATGAAATGACTTGGCTACACTCTTGACATGTTTTCCTCTTTCCCATGGGTTTTTGTGTATTTACTTGTATTACATGACACACAAACACACCGTCAGTTTAAGAAAGAACAAGATCTTACGCTGAATATTATGTTTTAAAAAAACCAAACCAGAATCCAAATCAAGCCCAATGCTCTTTGCCAAAAAATGCCCCGATCTGCTGGGTTTGGGTCGGGTAGCAGAATTGTATCTCAATTCATGTTTTTGCAATTGTCCATGGGAACTTTACCCCTGTATTATGTGTGCGCTGCTAGTTTGTGGATGGGTTGACAATATAAGCCTACTTGACTAGCTGTAGAACAAAAACAACCAACTAGTTTATCCACTTTGTATGGATAAAGTTATCTGTCTGTTTAAGTATAATTATTTTTAATATTTTATACACAAAACCTCTACTCTCAGCAATACACTGAATCACACCCACACACTTTCACACTGGCACACTGAAACTTGTGAAATCTTTTGTAAGGGATTTCATTCGAGGGAAGCCACTCCAGGATCCAGTTACACTTTTAGACCTCATCAATCCGTGATGCGTGGTGCATTCCACGACTTGTTCTGTGATGAAGTGTTTTCATTTCCTTTTTTATGTACTTGCTTTTCTTCAACCTGCTTTGTCTACTTGCAGTGGGTGATTTCTTACTTTTTTTCCCAGAAAGCTTTTTGATAACTGCCATTTAACTGGACACTCTTTGTAGTGTTTCATGTGAGTTAATGTTAAATAGCTTGATGGGCAGTGGTCATACTGTGCATACATTTCAAACCTCCAGTGGTTTTAAAATTTCCTCACTCTTTAAATAACCACAAATAGATTCATCTATGTGCTTCTGTTCATTTGAGCATTATTAACGGTGGATGAACTAATAATGACAGATTATCAGTCAAATGCAAAATATTAAGCTATATCAATTCTGGGAAACCAATATTCTAATGATTGTAGTGAGTCAAGAGTTTAGAGTTGTGCTTGTAGTTGTGTTGTCTTTGGTCAATTGAGGCTGCTGTTTGTGAAGAAGTTGCATATGTCAGTATATGCGTATGTATGTGCAGCATAAAGTTACTGTATATGTCTATCACCATACATCTAACTGTCTGTTAGATTACACATCTGTTAGACATTACATCATTTACAGTATAACCAGTCTACAGTAATAAAAAAATCCTACAAGAAAATTAATTTCAAGGTATACTGCAATTAATTGTTTTGTGGCTGTAACACCCCCCCTCTGGCAGTGAGAGTAATTACCAAAACACTGTCGAAACATGCTTACGTCATAGGCTCCACCATAGCCACCGATATAAAAAGTGGATAAATTGTTTTGATCATCACACAACCCCTGTGAAATAACTCGTTTCACTATCAGAAATTGATCCATTTGGTCCTATAACATTTGGAAAGTCTAGAAGAGCCACATGATTAAATTATTTTATCCTCATTCAAGTTAGCAGAGAGCTAACTGGAAGTTAGCTGGCTCGGCCATTGGAAGTCTCAAGTGTGCATGCTCTGCCCATAGAGCATGTGCAGTATGCATTCATCCAGCCTGTGCTTTTTTAAAAAAAAAAAATCAATATTGTGTGTTTAGAGATCTTTTATCTAGCAGCAACAAATTAGAAACTGCTATTTTTTAGCAGTTAGGGCTCAGATAATTTAAATGGTCAGAATCAATTAATGGTCTGCCTTCAGATATTTTTTTTCTAATTTAAAATCTAGTACATGAAGAATGAACTGGGGCTAAGCTAACGTTAGCTAATTAGTACACAGCTCTGCCATAAATTCTAATTGTACAAAGCTTATACATTTTCAGTTTTTGTTGACATTGTCAGAAAGGTGATAATTCTACTTTATGTTTATTATTGAGGTCGCAGTGGGTGGTGGTGGTGTACTAGAGTGCATTATATTGAGAAGTGTTCCTGATATTATGTCCACCCCACTAACATACATAAAGTGGGCAACAAATTAGTAACACTCCAGGACAACACCACCACACCACTATGACTGCAATAATAAACATAAAGTAGAATTATCACCTTTCTGACAACGTCAACAAAAACTGAAAATGTGTAAGATTCTCAAAAGTAAAATTAATGGCAGAGCTGTTGTATTGGAATGCATTAGATTGTACAGGTGTACCTAATGAAGTGCTTGATGAGTGTATAACAAAATAAGACAAAGCTAAAATAAATTATTAAATACAGTAGTATTCAGATATCTCAGGGTTTCAAGATTTCATATTTTGCTCTTACAAGACAAACACGAGCAGGGGAACATCATATAATAGTGTGAGAGTTAAATTAGCGACAACAGGCTTTTCAAATTTAACATTGTATACAAGTATACGACTGATCACATAAAACTCAAAAATATGCATCGCCTGTTGTTATTAACGCACCAATAAATTATATTGTTGAAATAATTTACATACTTACCAACAAAATCGATGGATTGCTATATTGAAAGCAATAAAAACTTTCAACAGTCACTGTGAACACATGGTCCAGTTGACCTTATTGTTTTTTCCCCACCCACGAAGACCCGCCCTACTCTGCCTCTGATTGGCTAGTGCTCGTTGCCTTTGTTGATTACGTTATTTAGGTTTAGGCATGAGGAGTGAGATGGTGAGAAGGGTCCAGCTGTCTGCAGACCCTACAAACCATGCATCATACAAACCATGCCCATTTTCATAATTTATTAGTGGCAAATTAAAGCAGCTGCAGAGTCCAAACCACGCCTCCTCCAAAACATGCCCACTTGTACACAATGCTAAGGTGGCTGGGGAAGACAATAGACCATAGCAGATCAAAAATAAATTGAAAATGTTATTAAAGGTAGCAATTTTGTGTCAAATTATGTGTCAAAAGACATCTGACATCTGAAATTTCAGTCAGGTTTTAGAGCTTTACATAGCACAGAAACTGCCCTCCTCCAGGTAACATATGACCTCCTTTTAGCAACAACAGAAGGGAGAGTGCAATTTTAATTCTTTAAGACCTAAGTACAGCTTTTGACACAGTGGACCACACTATTTTAGTTGACTGGCTTAAGACCTTTGTGGGAATCAAGGACACTACACTTGATTGGTTTTATTCTTACCTTATAGAGAGAACCCTCTGTCACCACACGTCTTCCACAGCCCATATTACCTGTGGTGTACCGCAAGGTTCAATTTTGGGTCTGATTTATTCTCCATCTACATGCTTCCACTTGGCCAAATCATCCAATGACATGATTCTTTTCATTGCTACGCAGACGACACACAGATATACCTTCCCCTGAGACCCGGCAACCCAAGAAACCTAGCTGCTGCTGTAGATTGTCTCAGCGATGTCAACTGTTGGATGGCACAAAACTTCCTTCAACTCAACAACTCAAAAACAGAAATCATACTGTTTAGTCCCCCAACTCCAAAAAGCCCCTACCTGCCAACATGAAGCCCACTGCCAGAAATCTAGGAGTACTATTTGATTCAGATTTAAGTTTCGAACTACACATCAACAAAGTTGTCCAGTCCTGCTTCCTGCAAATAAGAACCATCTCCAGAATTAAGCCAATTCTCTCCTACTCTGACTTGGAAAAAATCATTTATGCTCTCTTTTTCTCCAGACTAGACTACTGTAAGACTCCTGTACGGCATAAAACAAAAGTCCCTCTCTCACCACCAACTAGTTCAGAACACAGCAGCTAGGCTTCTTACTGGTTTTAACAGACGACATCACATCACCCCAATCTTGGCTTCTCTCCATTGGCTCCTTGTTTGTTTTAGAATTGATTTTAAGATTTTACTGATCATTTTTAAAGCACGTCTGGGTCTTGCTCCAAGCTACAAACAGAAATGCTGACCCCATACAAGCCAGCCTGCAGCCTTAGATCCTCAGGTGGGGCCCCTCTGGCTGTTCCAAAGTTTAGGCTTAAATCTAAAGGTGACCATGCTTTTGCCATCAGGGCCCCTCGGCTTCAGAAGGACCTGCCTGAGGAGATAAGGCTTGCAGAATCAGTAACTTCTGTAAATCACTTCTTAAAACTCATTTCTAAAGACTTGCTTTTATGTGATGTTGTCTTTTTATCGTCTTTTAATCTTTTTATCAGCTCTTTATTGTTTTTCATTGTTTTCAACTGTAATCTTAATGTTGGACTTGTTATTGCTTTCTGTGTCATGTGTCTTTGCTTATGTATTGTACTGCCTTTGCTCTATCTGTCAAAGCACTTTGTAAACTCTTGTTTTAAAGGTGCTAAATATATGTTATTATTATTATTATTATTATTATTATTATTATTATTATTATTATTATTATTATTATTATTTTAGCAACTATTAAGCAAATAAATGAGGATAACCTAGTCTATGTGTTTGAGTCACAGTAATGTATGACTTTCAGCGCAAATAACTGGAGTTATTTTGAACTGGAGTCTAACCAATGAATGAATGCAAACAAAAGGAAAAACAAAATAATTTGAAAAAATTTGAAAAAAAAGTATCAATGTAGGTATTTTTGCAACTATTAAGCAGAAATAATGAGGATAAACTATGAATTGCATTAGTCTAACTGCTAAAAATACATTTATATATAATTGTTGATATTTCGAAATATAGTTTTTATACACTTTATAATGTGAATAATTAAATAACTTTTGCGAACTTCACATCATGGGATCATTAAAGTTTCAAACACGTGCATTTACTATCATTTGAAAACATGATTTTTAGTCTCATTTCTGAATCTCACATTAGCCTATGTAGTTTGGTATGTTATTGATAGGGGCTGAGCACCCCTCCGCAATTATTACGATTGTTAATTGTCTACTTTTTTACACCACATTAGGGGGCCCACTAAAGTGATAAACCATTCACATTTATTATTTTATGATATTTCTGATGAGTCAACAACACTAGGGGTCCATTACAAAACCTTTACATGAATCTTCATGCACTCTGTGAATGTAAACTATAAGATGTTCATTAACCATATTTTGTCAAAGTTTGGCCTCCTCTCCTGAGCTCCGTGTGCCATCTTTTCTTTTCCTACGTCAAATGTACGTCAATTTATCTTGGCTGCTTGGCCAAGATAAACGTCATCATGTTTTGGCTGCAGTCTCATCTATGACAATACCAGCTTGTGATGCATGTTTGGAAGTTCAGCTTCCTTCAACTTCCTTCATATTTATGCTGCGCTGCAGCTGGATATACTTGGAGATGGTTAGGGTAAGAATATCAGGGTCAGAGCCAATCTGAGGAAGAGTAGGGGTGGGTCTTCGCAGAATGTGGGTGGGAAAAAAATAAAACGTCCAGTTACAGTCACAAGAGAAAATGTACTGCACATATGCAGAGAAGTACAGAAAGCATGTAGGGACACTCTTTACTCAGTCCAATACCTGCAGTACGTTTTAAATAACTTGAAGCCTTCTTGTTTTGATTGTCAAAACTGCAGTTATTTAGTATTTAGTTTCACCATAAAACAACTATGTAATGCAAACAACATCCAAGTTTCATTCCCTAGAGCGTGTAACATCATACCTGGATGATTGCAAAATGGCAGCTGGAGTGAGAGGAGGTTTGTTGTGTGAAGTCTATGTATTGACTGGGCTGTCCACAGGTGGTAGATTGATATATTTGACTGACTTTTCAAAGGGAGATGAGTGACCTGACTATCTGTCCGAAGTCATTAAGTTGTTTTGTAAATGATGGTGTCAGGATTTGCATCTATTGATATTTATGGTTGGAGGAGCATGACAGGACAGTGCAGGGATTGCCCCAATATATCAGTATATGAAGCCAAACCATACCTGACACTGATAGCATGGAATGTATCAAATTGAAATTTAATTTTATGTTTGTGTGTGTGAGTGATTTATGACAAAGTTAAAATCGAAATTTTGAAATCCAATTTTGATTTTGTTTGTAAATGTATGATCACTGCTAAAATGAATATTAAAAAGAAAACTCTGAGGAAAAATAATTTTCAGTGTATCCTCCAGAGTGACACTGCCATAATGATGAATTGAATAAAATTGAATTGCATGAAAGAAGTGGAAATGTTTCTTAGTTTTTGTTTTTTTAAATTATTTTTTATAGTCAATTTCATAATGATTGACACAGATTTAACAAATGAGGCCTGGGAGAATACTGTTATTATGATTTTTTTTTTCATTTTATTTGAAATAAGCTAAAATAATGACATACTTCAAACTCTAATTCAAAAGTCCAGTTTGCAATTCAGTCAGTTAAGGTTGCACCTTGTCTGCCAGTCTACTGTCATGGTACGCTTTGGTTTCATTGTTATGAAAAGAAACAACCGTGCCTTATCTTACATATATTAAAGCCTCACAGCAAGTTTCCATCATATGTTTTCTTCATACTATAATAATGAGGGCTCTCCTGAGATGATGCATATTTCCCAGTGCATGCTGGGAAGTTTGTTACAGAAATATGCTGATCATGTTTCTTTAGACACTTAATTTAATGAGTTGAGTGAACTCTCAGCAGTACATTCATTCAACTCATTGTTTCAAGTCAAAAGACTATTTGTGTGAACCCAGCAGCTCAGCACAGATTGCAGTCAAGTGCACCCTTTGGATACAGGGTGGGATCAGAGAGAATACATCATCATACATTAGGTGGACATGCTGGCGGCTGTGGTGGCCAATCATATTCGCTGATTTCATCCCCTTTAAACACATTTCTCCATGATGATGCACTGACAGTTTACAGGAAACATATTATTGGATGTGTTGTTAAGAGTTTCAGATATGAATACAGCAGCTCAAATTTCTACCAAGAGCAGATGATGACTCTTTTTGAGTTTAATTCACTTTTTTGGACGTGTTGATCCAGTAATCACCATGTTCATGTGATTGTAATTGTTTGCAATGTTACTTGGCATCACAGTGATCCATCCAATAACCATCTGCAGCTAAAATGAACGTAGAATTTAAAATGTAGTCTAATGTCTTTTTTATTTTAGAAATTATTTTAGTTTAAATCACATTTGACTGTTATACATGCAAAAATAACTGCTGAAAATGAAAGATTTGGAAATGAAATGAATGTTTATTTAATATTTGCATTGTGATATACATGTGATCCTGGTAATGATCCACCAATAAATTGGGATTTTTAAGATATTCAGTTAAATTCAATTCAAGTAAAGAACTTTACATCATTATGCAAGCACAACAAAATTGCAGTTGTGTCAACCTCAAATGGTGTATTTGTATTAAAGACTTTCACATATTTACTTCATGCATTTTTACAAAGAATAAATAAAACAGAAATATAAAAAATATCAGAGATAAAGAGTGCGGAATATAAGCAATATAAGTACAAATCACTTACATATAAAAAAAATATAACCCAAACAATCCCTGTCACATGTTGCTCATCATGTGTACCCTACGTGTGTGATTAAAAATGTGGAGCTCCAGGCAACTGACACTTTGGCCAGACCTGTCGATTTTCATTAGAAGCTTTGCAGAATAATTCGTCACAACCGATAAATTTCACATTATGTGTTCACATAAGCATGGAGGTTTCTGTGGTTATTTTGTAACAGTCTGGTGCTCGTTGCACAGAATTCAGCCAGCAGATCTGGCATTTGTAACTGTGCCTTAACAGCATATAACATCATTTCAATAGAGACTGCAGATGACGCCGTCAGATGGCTGTCAATAGGAATCTAGCTGTTGTGGATGACAGATGCTGGTAAGAATCACTTGTCAATGAAATAACCTCAGTGCACTGCAGGAAATTAGCAGTTTGTCAGTGTGCCAGCACAAAAATAGGGCCCTTTAAGTCAGGTGAACTCATGTTTATAAGTTCTGAAATGGACTGAAAATGAAAACTTAAAATTTTAAGCAAGATTGAGAAAGGATTAGTTGATTCCACTAAATCCCTGAATGATGTTTTACAGTGTAACAGCCCCTGGCTTGTGCATTACAGGCTGTATATAGTTGTACACAGAGTTGCATTAAATCTGTTTCACAGTCATACAACATTTGAGCTGTGAGTTGGTAAAGTATTATCATATTTCATGCAACTGACTGTGCAGCAGCAGTTCCAGTGGGTCCAGATAGGCCAAAAGTGTAAGGCCAAAAAGCACATGACGGTTCGAAGAGAGGTCAAATGGCTGAGTCTAGTTGTGGAAAAAAACAAATGTAGACTTCTTTCAATCAAAAGGGAGGCAGAGAAAACATGGTGGTTTCCGCCCACAACTCCATACACTGGAAACCAGTACCTCACACCGCTCAGCCATATGTGTTGCTCTTAGCTGCTGCACAAACACAGGCTGCAGAGTCTGTCCCTGTCTGAGCCCATAAGTCACATTTTAGTCCTGACCTAAGGGTGCCAAGAGTGATGGCTTCAGGAAAGGGGGACTTCCTCTGAGAGTAAAGGGGAGCAGAGGGGTGGTGCTGAGGTATTAGTGGGGCAGGAAGCATAGTGTGTGGCAGTGTTGTGAGGATGGACTGTTCAACACTTGTCTCTCTTAGTGACCATGTACATGTGCTGCTCAAAGCGGACCTAAGGGAGAAGTGAGACAAACCCAAGGGAGGACGGAGACTCGCAGGAGAGAAGTCTAATTTATGCCTCAGTATGCCAAAAAGTTGCCGCAAAGGACTCATCACATTCCCCTTATGGTTGTCACATGTGCATTGGTCAGAGTTCGGAGAGGACACAGCTGAGAAGAGGCTGAGGGAGAAAACAAAACAAAGGGGCAGGTTTCATGTTGCTGTCAGCTGCACCACTGAGTCACCAAAAAATGTTTCACCAGAACTATATTCTATAAAGGTAAAAGTCTGTGATGAAGAGAGAGTCAATAAGCAGCTGAATCAAGTGCTTCTCAGGTTAAAAGACAGTAAACTTTACAGGGGAGGGAGCCTTTAACAGTGCCAAATGTTTGCACTTTTAGTTTTGCAATCCTCTCCCTAAAACTTTCTGATAGTAACTCTGAGAAAAAGATTCTGAACCTCAAACAATTATAGAAATATTTGAACCAATTTATGTAAATCACGTTATCTTTCACCAACTCATCATGTCTAATATGTTATATTGACTGTTGACTTTATGTTAACTTTTGGAAACTTTTAGGAATAGTTCAACATTTGAGAAATACTCACTTTCTCTCCACAAGTTAGATGGAAAGATTGATATCAATCTTTTGTTTGTGTATGTAAGCATGGCTAGCTTAGCTTAGCATACAGACTGGAAGCAGGAGGGAACTGCTAGCCTGGTTCTGTCCCAAGGTCAAAAACACACCTACCAACACCCCTAAAGCTGACTAATTAACATGCTGTATCTCGTTTGTGTGGTTTTGTTATTTCAGGGGTTGCATGCTAGTCATAGAGAGGTTGCTAGGATTGGTAGCATCATACTTGTACAGACAACAAAATCAAAGCCTGGGCTCACTGACTGTATCTGTCAACCCACGATATAACTGGAGACAGATTACAGAAATACCAGGCGGAAGGATGAACTGTTGTTTCGTCAAGAAATAGTTCCAGCATGTGTTTTCAGTAGGGTGATTATTTTAAACTTCTGACAGAGTCAGGCTAGCTGCTTAAAGTCCTAATGCTAATCTAGGCTAACCACATCCTAACTCCAGTTCTATACTTAAGGAATAGTTCAACATTGTGGGAAATATATAGAAGATAGCCTATAAGATCAATAACATTCTTATGTCTGTCCACTAATTACCGTACAGAGCTAGAGCCAGGAGAAGGTTAAAAGTAATAATATAAAAACACCTGCCAACAAGCTCACTGAAACAATCACTGTGTTTCAGACTGTTCTCCTCACCCAACATTTTAAAATAGTAACTCTGAATATGAAATTATGAACTTCAAATAATGAAAAATAATGTGAAGATAACATTCTTCTACCATGTCCTCATCATAATGTAAAGTTTAGGCAACCTTAACAACTGAAAACAACAGCCTGTTCTGATAGGATATTCATGTATTTCACCTGGAGTGCACAAAGCTTGTTGTTTGCATCATCAGGAATTAAGCTCATTTTACAACATTTCATGACACTGCTCGTCTATCTTTCTCCAGACAAGACGGCCCAACATAAAACCAAAGATATTGCTGCAGATAAATAATGAAGACAGATTCTGGACAATTATTCCGCTAACACCCTCTGAATGTCAAGTGACTCTCAAGTCCTGAACCAAAAGGTCTTCATCAAAGGCTAAAGCCTGATGCTTTTGACAGGCTCTCCGCCCAAGTCTAAACATCTTCCTCGTGCCTGCTCTGTTCTGGTCCTTTACCCAGACAGCCCCCACCAAAACGCCACTCGTCTTTTTTTTTATGTCTTTCTCTCTCTCATCCTCTGTTTGGATGGATCAGAAAAGGAACCAGCATTCAGCAGGTTGCCTTTTCTGATCCATCCCAGGGGAGAGTGGGGGTTGCATGTGTTTTGGAGGGGGTGTGTGGGGGGGGCAGGTGATATGAAACTAGGAGGACGGTGGAAGGGGTGATCTGCAGGTAAGACTGAGGAGAAATGGCAGCAAGAGATGATGGGGGAGGTGAGGGATAAAAGGAGGGGGGGTTAAGGAGCGCTGTGCATGTGCTCGGTGTCATCTGACTTTCAGGCTGGCTTGCTGATCTCCTCTGATGTACAGTACATGACATGGGCCTGGAAGCCCAGCCCCTAATCAAGGCAACAGCGGCTGCAGTGCCCCCCCTTCCCTTCCCCTTCCCCCCCTTCCCTTGACACAGCCAGGGCCCACGGGAAGGAGGCAACAAACCAGCAGCTGTGTTCGCCTCCTCTCCCTCCTCTCCTCCAGTCAGGTGGAATGAGGGGATTGGAGAGGACTGGAAGTGGAACAGAAGGGTATCTGAGTAAAGCCGGAGATATTTGCATGCCTCCCAACGCTTCAGAGCCTCCAATTAGCATCGGAGGCCCCCGCTGCCGGCTGCGGGACCTGACCACGGCTGGGCCAGTGGTGGCATTCCTGGGCTTGAGGAGGATTAACACACCCCTCCTCTGGGTGGGGATGTGCCAGCGCTCTGACCCGACCATGACCCTGTACCCAGTATCCATAAGGTCACACTTTACTCCGTAACATCCATGTGACAGGCTGTGAGTCCTCATATTTTAATACTTTAAAGTTTCACAATTTTTCGAGTCTGTCTTAAGGTAATAGTCAGGTACCCATATGAACACTGATACACGGTGTAATCATTCCTCCTGTTCATACTGACCATTAAAAGATTCCTTCCTAATGTGCTTCAATATAAGTGATAAGGGACAAAATCCACAGCTCTCTTGCAAAAGCCAATATATGAGGCTTCAGCCATCCAAGTTTATCAAGTGGAGACCTTCCAAAGTTAAAGGCTTTTTAGTAGAAACACAAAGAGGGTATTTTACATTAAAAAGACTTTAATTTTGGAAGATTTCCTCTAGATTTGACTAACTCACCAGATATACTTTTGATGAGATTTTTGCACAAAATGAGGACTATGATTTTGTCCCCACTTGCACTCTAGGAACGTTAAGATTGGATCTTTTAAATGGCCAGTATGAACAGGAGGAATGATTACAACAAGCAAATCTGTTTCAATGTACATTTGGACACCTGACTGTTGTTTGAAGGCAAACTCGAAAAATTGCGAAACTGCCTTTTAACCTTCGCATCAATTCAGTCATTAAGGAGAAAAAGTCAAAAGTAAAAACATGTAACTCAGTTTGACCTCCTTTTAAATTCATATAATAAAAATACATAGCTCTTTTTAGGTTATTTTTTCTGCCTATACAATTTATATGACCAAAGGATCATTTGAAAACAATTATTATAATTCCTAAGATTTTCATTATATCAAACCTCAATTTTTAAGCTATTTATGGCTGGCATTTGTTCAGCAGTTGTGCTTCATTCTATTTGCATTCTGTAGGTGGGTGACTTCAGGGCACCAGATTTATTTCAATTTGTTTACTGTGCACTTTCAGTTTATTTTTTATAATGTTCCACCTGCACATAAAAAACAACACAACATTTATGGAAGAACTAGGCAATTTACACTGAAATAACCATACTAATTAAATATTTAAGTAATAGCTCACAGTAACTGGTTGTTATAGCAAAGCAATTGATGAAAATTGACTATTTTAAAGCTCAAAGAAATACTTATACATCTTCCCTCAAAACAGTCTGATTCCCACAACTCTACTGTTTTGTTTGAGTCTCACTGCTCTCATTAACCTCGTCTCAGCAGCAGGCAGCTGTTCTCAGTGAAAAAGCTCAAACAGCAAAGATAGCAGCTAGCTGGTGATAGCGGAGCAGTTAGCATATTTTTGTTGGAGACCAAAACAGAGCTAAAAGCCAAGTAATATTGTCCTTAGATTTTTCAGCTGGAGACAAACACGACTCCAAATGAGTGTTAATGTTGCCTGCTGGATGTGTAAATAAGCAACTGCTTGCTAACAGTCAGTCACAATAACAACTTTATACAGTGATTATATGTCAGTGTCGGGTTTTACAGCTTGTTGCTTGACAAAAGATCTCACTTTCTCCCTCCTACTCTGCCTTTATGTGCTACCGAACTAACTGCATTACAGCCTTAAATAGTGTTACAAACTCATTCGGTACTGTGTGACAAAGTGCATGTGGTGACTTACTGATACATGTTTTCTCCTCGGGGCTTAGCGTGGTTGTATGCTCTCTCTGCTGAGACTGTTCAGCACTACAAACCTGTATACTCTCCCGACCTGACCTGACTCGTCTGCTGCTGACACCTGCTCTCCTACATACTCACTGCCCTCCACACTTCCCATACATTTTATGCTGCCCTCTTGGCCAGGTCTCTCTTTAAAAAAAGAGATTTTAATCTCAAAAAGAATTTTACCTGGTTAAATAAAGGATAGAAAAAGACATGCTGAACTGCTGCCTGTATGCCAAAGAATACCAAAGAGACTGCTTGGGGGCTTCAGGGCTGTAAAGATTAATTCATGTACTGGAGTCAGACAGTAGACTCAGTGCTTGTTAACCTCTTAGCCCGTGGATACTGTTCCTGCTGAGACTCGCTGCTGCAGATTTTAGTGCCTGTTAGTGTTTGTAATTGTTTTGCGTATTGATTTAAATACTTCTGTTGTCTTCAAGTCATTTCTTAATTCTGCTTCTCATAGTCATGACACAGCATATATATAAGTTTGTAGATTTTTGTTTATATACTGTAAAAAATAATGCACATCGCATCAACACACAGTAAGTAAATTAAAACGTCTTGATTTCATAAGTGATCAGCTTTGTGTAGCCTGCAGCTTAATATTTTGGGAGGGTAATGATGCATAAATTGCTTTACTTCCATTCGATACCCGCATAACTTGTGTGTGTGCTGCACTATTGTAACCTGAAAGATGCACAACACCTGATACTCAAAAACTGGAAGTACTAGAAAAGTTGCTATTTTTAGAGGCCCAGACCCGGGTGTACTGAGGAAATATAATTCAATAATTATATTGAGTTCAATAAGAGAATAGCCACTATTTTATAGATTTAGTCGATATTTGTCATCCCTCAGTGTTCCTCATTACTCATTCACAGTCTTTGGTATGTGTGGAACGACATTTTCTGCCTGTGTTCTTGTGGTTGTATGAAACTGTCAAACGAGAATACATCCAAGTATTGTGAATAAGGCATTTCAATCCTCAAGTCCACCTCTGTCCAGGGCAAGGAAAGCGATAAGCAACCAGCAGACTCGAGCACAAGTACAAAGAATGGTGTTGAAGGGACTCAAGTTGCCAGAATCACTGCTTTGGGAGTTGAAGCAGAGATGAAATGAGTGTCTACAGCTGAACAATCAATACTGTCACTGAAGAATGGCACTGCTGTAAGATCTATAAGAGCACCTTAGAAAAAAGGACGCTTTTCAGTGTGCATGTGTGTGAGGTTGAAAGAGAAAATGTTTTATGTGCGTTTTTTATGTGCGAGCATGAACACGTGCAGTCTATTAACACATGCACTCATGCACTGTATGCTTTTGTCAGGTCTGTGAAGTGCTATTTCTGAGAGACAACAAACAGCCTTAATTACAGCACACACTGACACATGAAAGATGTCCCTGAGGCTTAGCCTGAACCTGACATAGCTCTCAAACATGCACAGAGACACGGATTTTTCAGCTGTAAAAACATAAGTATTATTGGTAATGCTCATATATGGCACTGAAGGATCAACTGATGTCAATAAGGTTTGTGAGAGGCTTGTTTTAATTTTTTTACTGGCTCTAAAATTATTTAAAGGAGCTATGTGTGTAGTTTTAAACATCATTGTATCATTGTCAAATGCCAATTGTATTACTTTGGTGTAATTACTGTAAACAAATGAGACCATGGTGGTGATGACTGATGGTCTCACGGCGGTGGTATTGTTATCATCAATGTTTTGCATTTAACCTAAAGTACATTCCCATAAACCACATTGCTTCATGTCTCTCTACCTGGCTCTGGCTCCACTTAAAGGTGCAGTGTGTAGGATTTAGTGGAATCTAGCAGAACGAATTTGGCAGAAATGGAATATAATATTCATAAGTATGTTTTAATTAGTTTATAATCACCTGAAAATAAGAATTGTTGTGTTTTCATTACTTTAAAATGAGCCCTTTATATCTGAGTTTCATGGCGGCTTGGTGGCTAGCACTGTTGCCTCACAGCACGAAGGTCCTGGGTTCTTTCTGTGTGGAGTTTGCATGTTCTCTCTGTGTTTGTGTGGGTTTCCTCCGGGTACTCTGATTTCCTCCCACCATCAAAAACATGTACATTAAGTTAATTCTCCTGTCAGTGCCTCTGACCAAAGGCAGTAACATAGAACTGGAGTTGGTCCCGGTCGCTGCTCCTAATACTTATGATGGGTTAAATGTAGAGGTCGAATTTCACTGTACAACTGTATGTGTGACCAATAAAGTACCATTAAACTATCGCCATTTTATTCCATGGATTCTTCCTCCTTGTGTAAACCTGGCACCTACAGTACCCACAATGCAACTCAACCGGCAACAGTTCAGTTGGCAATTGGGTGTGTTATGCTAGTATTTCACCACTAACTACCTTTTTTTGCTTTTATATTTACATTACTTCTACAAATGTATCATCACAGAAGAAATGAGCAATGAACATCAAAATCACCATATTCAAAGTTCTGTTATATGTGCAGTTTCTGCTGAAGCTAAGACTGGTGACAGCTCATGGTTACTGATTGTCATAATAACATAACACACTTTCCAGCATGCTAGTTTTCCAGCTGCACAGCAGAAATGAGTCTGTCTGTTTGACAGGAAAAACTGTCAAAACATCCCTTTTTAGCCAGTAATAATTAATCTTTTAGGTTGTGTTAACTCACACTGCACACTGTAATCTGCCTTTCTACACGGCCAGCACCTGCAACTTTTATGCTCACACTGTACAGATCAGTTTATTCAAAAAAGATGACGGCATTGTCAACAATATTGAGAAAAAAAAACGAAAGGCAACATTACTCTGAAATTCTACTATGAATGGAAAGTAAGAGGAAAAAAAGAAAAATATGGAGCTGCAGATGGCTTGAAGATGTAGACAATATGATGTGTCTGTTTTGAAGCTAAGTTCAGTTTATATCACAGCAGGCTCAGTCAAACAATCAGTGTGCATGTTTTTTTTTGTTTTAATGCCTCAGTACTACATGAAGAGCCAATTAGGGCATGAAACATGCTCCTTAATAAAGAAAAATACATTTTAAAAGGAGCATTCTACAGTGTTGCAAGTCCTTAGCCACAACATGTACTAACAGTTTAAAGATTTTAAACTATACAAACTGAGTATAGTTTAAAACTGAGTTTTTAAGGGCAAAAAGTGCCACACACTCTGGCTCCATATGTATTTCTCTTTTATTTTAATGACGTTTTGGCCCTCAGGCGTTCTTCAAGATCAACAATCATGAATTAACCAGAACTACATTTAACCAGTTAGCATACTTAAAGATCCCTCCTGAACATGTTTTAGGACATATAAAAATCCTCTGCTTGGGATAATAAATTGTGTCTGACATGGTTTTCCACAAACAATGTTCAGTTACCATGTTAAAAATCCTTAAAATGGCATCTTCTCCTTCTACCTCATTATATCCAAAAACTTTGAGTATGCATATGTTTCATTTTAAAATTTTAACTGCTGGGTACAAGATGTCTGCTACTTCACTGTAAAGTTCATTCTCAGTGTATGTGCACTGGAGGCTTCAAGTTTCCACATCACACTTGTGTAAATTGTATACTGACTCTTGATTGGCTCCATACTATTGCTGTCACAAATCCTGCTAAGAGGTAAACCCCTTAAACTCAGATTTAAGATGGGCACAGAGAAACTTTCCACCTTTAGTAGATGAAGGCGAAAACAGCCTTCTGCACATATGTCATTCTACACAGTGAAGCTCAACTGAAGGATCAAGAAGAAAAAGACATTTTTGAGTGGAAGAGGACTTGAAACTAAATTGTGCTGCAGATCTGCACAGCAACATAATCTGTTGTTATTACACAGTAAAATCTGCCAAAAGTTGGGTGAGCCCAGTATTCATTTTTTGGACATAATACACCTTTAAAATGTCCTTGAATTGTACTCTCACCAAAGCAAAGAGCAGATAATCGGCAGCGTGTCCTGGCCTCATATCTACATTATATCTGCTCAGGCTAAACTATGGTGGCTGGCCCTACTGGCTTGATAGGCAACTTCATCTGAATGCATGGCCTGTTGGTCGTACCAATAGCCCCTAATTAGCAACTATCTGGTATAAGAAACTTGTGACTTATGTCCCTTGACCTGTCTACTAAATAAAACATGGTTTCAATATGAATTTGTACAAGAGTGTAAGAGTGCAGGGAGTCATCAGGTGGGCACTATTAGATCACTGGTGTTCACTGAGTTGGGCCCACGACACCAAGAAGGCTCAACAGAACCACCCCCCTCTTTACCTAGACCCACACACTCAACACAATCCTCTGTAGCAGGTTATCTTCACTTTGTCTACAATATCACCATTAACAGCATGTTAACCAACTACAACCAGCTAACACCATTTTAAGCTAACCAGCATATTGCTATTATGCTGCTTAACCCATCAAGCAACAGCCAACCAAACACTCAGCTACCTCATCATAAGCAACAAAGCATACACTCCTATCTACTACATCACATTAGGCTAACTACCATGCTGCCTGAACATGGATGTATAATAAAAGCTGGATAGGGCTCTGCTGCTCACCCTTGCAACCAATTTTTCCCAGTGGTCACTCACAGTATTGCAGTGAAAAAAACCCCTGCGGCCCAAAAAGCATTTTCCCCATTGACCACCATTGTAAAAGACACTTCTGTAAAACTGTTGACAGGACACCTCTAACTGCAAACAAAGTCAATTATGACTCTTTCTATTATGAACTTTTGATCCATGGAGGTTTATATTTGTAAAACTTTCCTCGAGCCGAGAAAAGCGCTTTAAAAACCTGTGACGTCATCACAATGTAAAGTCTATGGGCCAGTGGGGGAAACACTACTGTGCAAATTCAGTGGGCCGCACAACGCGGAAGCAAACCCAGAAGCTGGAAAGTTTTTTTGGCCAGCCAAACAATTCCTACAGTACCTGAATTCCTGAATGTACACCATTTTAGTCCAGCTCTTATAACACATCTGTGTGCCTGAGTCACCAACTGAATAAAAAAAAACAACCTATTAAGATAGCCAGTTTGCTGAGCTAACAAGCATGCTAAGCTAACAGCACACTGCCTGAACCAATGATCAGATCAAATAACAAGCAGCATCTTAAACCCACTGGTGTACTAAACTAACTAGCAGGCTAAGGCACGCCATGCTAACCAGTATGCTACCATAGCCATCACCCTAGCTATCACCAGCAGCTCGCATCTCAATCCACCAAACAAACTAACCCAGCCTCTTCAGCCACCTCATCCTAGAAACCAACACACCATCCTCTCTATAGTATCACCTTTAGGCTCTGCAATCTTTAACCCAGTTCAGTTAGCAGGAACAAAACTATAGCTGATTGAAACACCTGAGGCCTTTTTTGATTGAGAACAGGCCTGCATTGTTAGTTAGTTAGTTATTAGTTGAGTTACACTGTATGTTGTATATTCTACATCAGTGTTATGTGTTTTCTTTAAGAAATTGCCATGGTGTCATTTTTAGCTGAAAAGGGTGCAGGTGTTTGTGTTGTGTTTGGGGCAGGAATGGACGAGTGCCATGGAAAAAACAAATTACTATGATGAGGTGCCATGAATTTTAAAAGTTTAGAAACCGCTGCAATACATACAAATTAAACAACATTAAATTAGAATAGAATACAATAGAGTAAGAACACTTCAATAGAAACACAACTATAATATTTTGCAAAAGGAAATGGGTAGGAAAAGAGGACAGGAGGAATCAGATGAAAATCACAACTGCTCCAGGGGCCTCCGGATGTATGGATACATCTGCTCCCTGTCATTTTGGTGACAACTGGTTGGTGCTCTGTGACCTACCTGTCTACCACCCAGATTCCATGGAAGTCAAGAATGCTGTTGAGTGAGGGAGAATGTGGTCAAACACCCAGATACATACAAAGCTTAATCTGTCCTCTTCAGTCCCTCCTTACATCTTCCTTTACTTCCACACACATGACCATGACATTGGCATCTTTTCCTAAAAGCACGTTTTAAAGGGCCCCATAGGTGCATAACTTACAATTTGTCATAAACCAAGCTTATACATAATGACCTTCTCCAGCACAACACTTCAGCTCAGAACTTTGACGACTTGCAGAACAGCTTATTTTTTAGTTTGAGACAGAGCGACATATAGTGGAGAAAATGCCCTTACAAGACCAATTGTACATGTTTTTGGTTATGCATTCTATAGCTAATCTTTAATTTCTGTGTCATATTTTTTCTTTAAATGAACTAACATTATTGGTTTTTCAGACCTTCTCCTCTCACAGGCCTTGAAATAATTAACATTCCCTAGCAGGTGAACAATAAAGCCTACATACCTCTTATCAACAAAATGTAATCATCCTTTTGTTGCTTCTTAAAGAATGTTTCATGCCTATGCCTACGCCTTTTTATTTATTTATTTATTTTACAGGAGATTCACTTTCTGTCTTTGAGCCGAGGGAAATTTTGAGAACCTATACAACTTGACATTAGTTCTCAGGCAACATCCTTTCTTTGTATCAAGATGTTGAAAAATTGCTGTGAGACTGCATGCTCTTTAAAAATGATCATCATAAAATGACCATAGATGTAAAAAATATTAAAAGTAACCTGCGGATCACAAGGTTAAACACCAAACCCAGAAACCAACAGTACCATCCTGTACTGGGATACTGCCTAAGTTAGTTTGTGGTAATTTTATAAAACACAACTTCATTCAGGAAAATACACAATGTATTATAAACTATCAACTCAATTCTCATACTTAAAAATGATAGGCATGGACCCTAAGATAGAGCCACAAGATTATAAATAATTGAAGACCCAACTGATATTGTATTTAAGTTCCCAGATAAACTTACAAGTAATCATATAACCAAAATTAGCTGACACACAGTAAATCTGGGAATCTGGGGCCCCTGGGCAGTTGCCCTATTTGCCTGCTTTGTAAACCAGTTTTAACAAGCGGGTGTGTGATGACTGAGCAGCACGTTAGCATAGTAACAGCAGCAGCATCAGTGATCCATCTGCACTGTATCATTTTTCATGTAAAACAAAAGAAAATTGACTTGAAGCATAAAAATACGCTTGGGGTTGATGCGAACCGATACGTGACCCATGTAGACAGCGGTATTGATTAAAACAGAAGTGTATAGAAGTGGACAACAGCCATGGCTCTGCGAGGTTGTACTTAGGCACAGTGGTGCTTTGAGCTAAATGCTAATTCATCACCAAAGTTATCACAATTTATCCTTGGGGCACCATTAATATTTGTACCAAATTCAATGGCAGCCCATCCAATAGTTGTTGAAAAGGCAGGAGATCACCAATGTCAGTTAGATTCATCCTCTGGGGACCACAAATGTTTGTGCAAAATTTCATGGTAATCCATCCAGTAGTTGTTGAGATATTTCAGTCTTGAGCAGAGAGGCAATATGGGAAAGACAGCAATGGTGGCAATGTCAGTCTGTATACATTGCCATTCCTAAGGCCATGCTGCTAGCATGGCTGAAAAATTTGGGAAAATGAAAAAAAAGCGGAAGAGACAAATATTAGGTGAATGTAGGACAGAATGTGAATAAAAATGAAGCCAAAAAGCTAAATTAAAGATCTGTGCTGCCATATATTTCCTTGTTGGTGCTGTTATGTATAGACTAACCTTACCTGAAAGCTGAGATTAAGAGTATGGTAGGAAACTAGTATCTACTGTTTTTACCATACAACATGAATGCAGCATCTGGTCAGGGCTGGATTACCAACTGGGCAAAGCTGGCAACTGTTCTGGGAGCCATACCCACAGTGATGCCAAGGTTCACTATATGTCCATTGATTTTGGTAGTTTGATCAATTGCAATTTGCACAACTAAAATCTGATATTATCTTGTGGCTCTATCTTTCAAAGGGACAAAATCTGATTTTCACATTTTTATGATTTTGGTGCATTTTTCTAGTGTTTTGTTTAGTCAAATTACCACAAACTAACTGACTCAAAGAAAACCTGGGTCCAGAAATTAATTCTCTAGGACAGGAGTACTGGCTGGTCTCTGTGTATCTGGGCATATACAAAGGCTGTCATACATAGTCTGCTGTTGCTGCAATGTACTTAATGGGAACTTGAAGGCGATAGGGTACCTACACACTGCTGAGAGGGCAGTAGGTGGAGGGAGGTGGTGGGGTGGCAACAGGGGGCCATCAGCAAAGCTTTGCCCCGGTGCCCCTTAAAAGGCACATAAATCCAGCCATGCATCTGGCCTAGCTAGTGTCACCTCAGTAATGAAGGTGTAGCCTGAACGTCACCTTGCTAATCACCTGAGCTGGTGATGAGCTGCAGGTGCTGAATGCCAGAGCTGCCTCCTGCAAAGCTGTGGCTGGCTTTGTCCCAGTTTGTACTCTGAACATCAAATCTGCTTCGTCATTAGATTTCTAATGAATGCATTGTCACAAAACTGCTCTCCTGAATCAGCTGTGGAAGTGCCAGGAGTCAACGTCCTCAATGAGAAATGTCACCGGTGAGTCAAGCATTGAATTCTAGCCAAAACTGAAGTTTAATTTATCACTATATGTATTATTCCCATCAAAAGTGACTTAAAAGTTAATATCTTTCCTGGGATTCTTAGTTTCCAAAGAGTTTTATTCTTGCCAGATGGTGTTTTGCCAAATTCAAGTGTGGTTTCTGATGATAATTTATATTCAAAGGAGGGTACATACAATTTAAGCAGGGTTTGATACGATGGTGTTTACATCCAAAGGAAGAGCTAAGCTGAATGGCATTGTTGTTAATGCAACTTTTTTTTTTAAAGAACACATTCCATAAGAATATAGAATTTAGATATATAAATGATCTTATGTGCTGAGGAGTCACCACAATGTACAAATAAGTGTTTCAGATTGATTCTCATGTTTCTGTCAATATCATATATACTATATATTTCCTATGTGGATTCAATTGGAAGGAATCAGGAAAGTAATTGTATAGTGATAGTGGTTTCAAAATGTGGTCAGGGCCAGCCTGAAGTAAAAATCCTCAGGCTACTACAAGTAGGAATCAGTTCATTGTTGGCTTTTCACTTCAGAAAAATATACATAATGAACTGAGGATTCCACATTTACTTTTCACATTTTGGGGGCCCCTGGTGGCTGTGTGGCCCTTAAGCTGATTGGTTGAGTTGTGCCTCGGTCTGGCTATCTGCAGACTAATGCCTAACATCATTCAAATACTGTTGAACTGCTATGTTCATACACTGCACAGAAGTTGTAAGGAGGTGGTTGGGGTAGATCAGAGGTGTAAACAGTGTAGACTGGAGTTTTATGTCTTGTGTGTTGTGAGGTTAAATGAACCTGAGTCACAGAAGCCTTTGACAGCACTTCTCCACAACAAGATAATACTTTGAAGCATATTTCAACTAAAACATATAAGGTTAGGAAACAATCACAATTTGGTTTAATACTGAAAAGTAAGCAACACAACTCGTCTCATTCCACTGTCACTCCCTGGTAAATGTCCGTGTCTTTCAAACTCCATGCCCCAAACATGTAACTCAGGCTTAGAAGTGGTTCTTATTTATGGTATTTGTTACATTCAGTGGTACATAGGCTAAAAAAGGACAACAGGAACCTTGAATGCATGACGGTGAATGGATGCATGTTGGAGTCTCTGCACTTTTTCCACCCACAATTGGACCAATATACTGTATTTTATACTGTATACTATATTTTTAATGCTTAATGATTTTTAAAGTAAATCCTAAATGTTATTTTAAGATTTAAAATGAGAAATGACAGAGATGCAGAAAAAAAGCACTCCTGGCTTTGTTTGTTATTTAAATATAGTATGTGGGGAGGAAATTCTACTCTTGTTTTGAAAGGGCGAAATGTTGTCATGTGAATTCCTTGTCTACATATGAACATTGTAATTGTTGTCTATCATGTCGCTGTAGCCAGGATCTCTTGGATCCAGATGGCAATTTCAGGGCCCTGATTACATCTTCAGTCCCTGATGACATCATCAGGATTATTTTCTCAGACTTGACAAACCTCCTCTAGAGCCACAGAAGACATTATACAAGTGTTTTCACAGGCTGAATACTCTTCATGACAAGTAAATGGTTCGTCAGGTGTAAAATTGGTGGAGTGCCCCTTTAACATCAAAAGAAATACTGAAGGCATTTAAAACACAGGGGTCCAAGAAAGAAAAATCTTAGGTTTTCAGTTGTGATGGTGCTTCAGTGGTGCATGATACCAAACAAATTCTAATCAGTCAAATTACCACAAAGTAAATGTTAGAATTGTTTGCAAGTGAGTATATAAATGTCATTCCTGGGACACAGAGTCACTTTCGCTAGCCTTAAACTAGGACTGTTGTTGTAGTCAGAGCTGCAGACCAGCACAGCCAGAGTGTACAGTAGGAAAGCAGAGAGTGAATATTTCAACATGGTTGGAGGCATTAGTGGTGTCAGTATGAGTGGTGGGATGAAGGTGCCTCTGTGTGTGTGTTTGGGGGGTGGTGGTGGTGTAGCAGATAGCGGAGCACATCTGGTGGTGTTGCGGGGAGGGGCGGGTGGCGGCAGTGGTAGTGTTGGAGGCGGGTGGGGGCCCAGGGTGCAGCCCGTGGCAGCTCCCCTTCCCGTACCAGCCTCTAGAAGGGAGCTGCCTGTCTGTCGCACCCTGATTTATACCCGGCTAATGTCAGAGGAAAGCAATGTGGAAACTGTGGCATAAACACCAAATACCAGCAGAGTTTAGAGATTATGATTCAGTGTCTGGGAGGACTGCTCCTCCAACACAGCTATGCCTGCTGCCTCACTTTCTGACACACACACACTGACACACACACACACACTGACACATACCAGCAATCTCCAGTTCTTAGAGCTTATCTCAACAGTGACCTACGGCTTGCATTTTTCAGGGCAATTTCTTGTATTTCTCCTGCCTGGTTCAGGTAATTGTGCCAGATCTCTTGTCTTATCAGCTCATGCTTTTTGAATTAAATGTTGCATTTATCATGCATGACCAAAACCAGACTGCTGCCACAACCCTGAATTGGTGTTATTTGTGACTGCACTCACAACCATGCCTCGGTGTCAGTGCTCAGATTACCAGAGAGAACAAAAAGTTTCAAGTTCTTGCTGCATCAGCTTCGGTGGTGTATTTGGTTGACGGTCCAAATGTGTAAGGAAATACAAAGTAAAGCTATTTATTGATACACCCCTTTCTTTTGTATGCTTGAGTGTGAATGTGTATAAATCCTACAAACTACACCGCTGCCTTTTGTGTGTTTGCTGCTTATTGTGCAAGGCTGTGCTGAGGCCCTGAGTACAGCAAGCTAGGCAACGAGTTCTCCCAGCATCTGAAACATTAATGCAGAAACCTGATTAGTCATGCCATCACAGGCCTCCTGCTCCTTGCCTATTGATTTTCCTTCCGTTCACCCTCCCCTTCAAAAAGCCGGGAGGGGAGTCTCTTAAGAGCCAGAGCACCTCTCCTCCTCTCCCAGGCCTTCTCTGGCCCGGGTCTTCTCACCGATCCAGCCCTGATGATTTCTACTGAGACTTCGGAGGGGCTATAGACTTCTGACGATAACCCTAGGTGCTGTAGGAGAGGGCTGGGGGATGGAGGATAGAGATGGGAGGGGGGGGGGGTGGGAGGCGGTGCTCAAGTCAGTCAGTTTGTGAGCTGTAGTGATCATGGAGGGCTGGATCAGCTTGATCAGTATGCTGGGGTGGAGAAGTGTGCACTCCAGAGAGAGAAGCTGTGTAATCAGAGATGAAAGTTGTTCAGGGTCTGGTCAGCTTGACTCTCCTTCTCCCCCCTGGTTTCACTGACCTGGAGCGCTTTCACTGAAGGGAGAGATGAACATCTCTGATGGCTTAGCCCAGAGTCATGGTCTATCCATACGGTTGTCTAGCTCCACACTGTTGATCAGGGAACTTGGCTGAAGTTCCCTGGCAAATTAGATGCATTGAATATGTAAATTAGACTAACTTTTTTTGGACGAGTAACTACAGGTTGAAACTTAACTTTTCTTTTTTCAGCTGAGCATACATATCTTGAGTGAAGGACACCAAAATTTAGAATTTGTTCATTTGAAGAAATTTGTAGCCTGTTGATCAAGCTTATTGAAAGCTAAATCCTAACATCACTTCTATTCCTTCTGTTCCACTAGCTTCTGAACTCAACCCACTCTCTAACTGACCTTTTCACAAAAACCAGTGAAGGAAACTCTCAAACATTTTTCTGCTGTTTATTATCCATAGCCTAAGAAAAATTAGTTCCCAGCACTTGCTCTTTGAACCCCTTGTGAATTTAACATAGTTGATCCACAGCTCCCAGAAAGAGGCAGCATGCAAACTATACTGTATGTCACTGTAACTGTTTCTCCCTCATTCATGATATCCAATCACACTTTATTCTACTGTCACCTTTCCAACTTTTTAACTGTAATTTCCATTGACTAAAAAACATTCCAATGCTCAGTCGTTACCATTCAACCCATCTGTCAAGCTGGTGATGTTTAACCCTCAGGATTGTGGGAAATGGTGTATGTTAAATGCTGCTAAAACAAGATATATTAAAGCTGCACTAATCAATATTTAATATGAACAATGTGTGATGTGAAAATTAATGTGAATCCACACAGACTTATCATCTGATTGCAGTTCCTCTCAGCCTTGTGGAGCATTTTAGCCTCTTCTAGCTCATTATCTTGGTTTGTTCTCAACTTTACTGTTTTGGTTCAGTCTCACCGCTCTCATCAACCATGTTTCCAGCAGCAGCAGGCAGCTGTTTTCAGGGAAAAGGCTTTGATAAACCCACTGTACACTACCTGCCCAGCAGCAAACAGCAGACAGATACAGTTAGCGACTAGCTGGTGAACATAGTGGAGCATTTAGCAGCAAAAGAGCCAGATACTTTCCTCAGGAGTTGGTGGAGACCAAAACTGAGCTAAAAAGAGAATGGATATTCACCAGGCATATACACAAATACTTTTATTGCTCTGTGTTTGCTGGATGTGTTAATAGGCAACTGTTTGCTAACACATTTGCCATGTCAACATGTGTTTGATGTACAGCTTGTTGTGAAGTCACTCCCCAACCTGGCCGAAGATAATTTGATTAGTGCTGCTTTAAATAAACAACCATATCACTAAAAAAAAAACAAAAAAAAAATTATTATCCTTGTTTAGGCAAATGGAATGAATTGTACAACATACTGTTGAGAACAATTTGAAATTGAACTTGACATTTGTTCTGAATATATATATATATTTATATATATATATATATATATATATATATATATATATACTGCACAACTTGAAATAGCCTACTGATGATTTCAAACAGGAGAATTAAGACCACATCAATTGAGATCCTGTAGATGGTTTTTAAAGTAAAATATTCCAGTGCAATAAATTCAGTGGTATTCAAATTTCAACAGTTGGTAAAAATGTATTCTGCCTTTTATAGAATATATCATGACTTTAAGCAGATCCACTACCCACTACACATTGAGACTTAACTTTTCTCCAACTTAAAATCAATACTTGGCCATGCTGTGGCAAGGGACATCAGTGTCTTTGGAACTACTGAAATCACTCTGTGTTCAGTATAATTTGATATTTTTGAAGACAATCATACCCTGCGGTGCAAAATATCCTCTTGATATTATGATTGTGTGCTCACCCAGATGAAATCACGTAGGAGTTACCGCCTCTGCTTTAGGTTTTCTTAACCAGCCCCATGCTTGGCCTCACTTCCCTTTGTGCTTCCAAACTGCATCTTCAGAAAAAGCACAAAAAGTGGAATGGAGATGAACCCAAACTGACGGTGTCATGGTATTTAAAATGACATCAGGATCAAACAGCTTGTAGGAGAGCATTTTGACTCATTTGAAGCATTTTTCTCCCTGTATAGAAGAGAGTAGGGCTGCCACAAGATGAGACACCTGAATTTGAATACTCTTTGTGCTCCATAGATTTGAGTCTAACGATGACTAGACCAGATAACTGGGGGAAAGCACTGTTGATTTGTCTGGTTGCTATTGTCTCATGCATAAACAGACTATGTGTAGGCGTGTTAAAGTAGCTGTTAGTTGCCTCATGAACATGATACACACTCTGCAGAGAGCCCTACATAAGTAGAACAGAACTACCTGGTAGGGATGACCATCATTCCTGTATTTCTTCCACAGAAAACAGATAAAAAACCAGAGTGTTTCTGTGTGTGTGTGTGTGTGAGTGAGTGTGAGTGAGATAAAGACAGAAAGAGAGAGAGAGAGCAGGGCAGGAAGGAGGGCAGCCAGGGAAAACCTGCGCTAAAACATCATTGCTCAAGGCATAATCGCTGTTAAATAGGTTGTTGACATACACAGTCAGCTGTGTTCAAACATCTCATTTGGCCAATTATCCCCTTCGATGAGGTGGTGTGGTCTAGATGAGGAGCGTAAGTGAGGATTCGGCAGAGACGGAGGGAGTAACTCTGTCCCGTGCGGTGTTAATGGAACTACCAGATGTGTTTTAAAGGAAAAGGAACAGGAGCGCTGGGTGGCCTGCCACATGTCCAACCTGGGAGTGTGTTTGTGTGTGTGTGTGAGTGCGAGCATGCATACCTTTCTCCACGACTGTGTCTATGTGTGTGCAGGTGCACAGAAAGGCTCTAATGTCTTTTAGCAGACCACCCCGGGGTGCTACTCACCGCGACCACCTCCTCCCTGAACCCCCTTAGCCAACCCGCTACTAACACATAGACACAGCAGCACACTGGCAGAGAAGAGCAACAGCTTCCATCACACTTGAAAATCGACCCGATGATTGATGATGCTTGGCAGAACATGATGACTCACTGCAAATTTTGCTGTTATCAGTGTTTGCATTCCATCTGTTTCTAGGACTGATAATTGAATAGAAGCGGGTTGTTGCTCTAGAGAAGTGAGGAGTCCATAGCAGGCCCTAATGGATTTGTGTTTGTGACTGTTGGAGATCTGAGTGCCTTTTTCTGATTGTCTGATAGTGTGTGATTCCCCAGTAGTGATAGATAGCTGGAAACCCCCCTCACCACCCCCCACCCCCTCTCCGCCCCCTCCACCCCTAGGCTGCAGGCCCCTCCTGCTCTAATCAATGACATGTTAAGCTGGCAGGCTTTTGAAGTGAGGGGTTCCAGAGGGGTGCTGAAGGGGTGAAGGGTAGGTGTGTATATGTGTGTGTGTGTGGGGGGGTTGACAGAGGAGTTGAGGGGTATTGATGATGTGCGGCGATGGGACACAAGGGAGAAAAGCGAGGGAGGGAGGGATGAAGGGAGTCCAGAGGCAGGCTTTAGGTGAAAGGGGAGGCTGACAAGAAGCAAAGCCAGTCTGGAACTCATCACACGGACTGCAGTGACTGAACGGCTGGTTGATGGCTCACCCTGATGGGTCCCAACAGGTCACGCTCAAACCCGTCCCCAAAAAGACATTCCACCATGTGTCTTTTTTTTTTCTTCTCCTCCATCTACCTGTTTAACTCTTTTTGTCTTGCAAACATCTGAAATTTATCTATAATTCAAGAGTTCAATCCTGTCTCCTAAAAATCACATGCATATGCTACTGAATAGCTTTGCCAAAAATGTTTCAGAGGAAATGTAATTACTGTGTGGAAAATGTTTACTGGCAATGTTTTTTCTAGGCCAGGAAGTGTTACGTTGCACTGCACTGAAGTTGTACTATAGGTCTGAGAAAGTGCTTGTGTGTGTACAAGGCACAGGACCTTGACCAGACATCTGAGACTGGCATTTGCATGCAATGTTCCGGTTCCACTTTAGATTATTTAAACACTTTGGTTAGGGTTGGAGAAGGATGGTGGTTTTGTTAAAATTAGGTAAAGTGTCTGTTAAATACTGAAAAAATCTTGTGCCAGAGGTGCTAACAAATCTTTAATACCGGATCTTCATACTGAACATACAATAGTGAATCAACATGGTCACTGACCAAATCAGTAGCTTTTAGCTGTGCAGCTCCTCAATGGTGACTGATAGCAGCGATGTCAGCTCAGCTGTGATGAACAGTATGTTACGTCTTTGTTAAAGGCTTATTCGAGAAAACAACAAAAACAATCATGATGTCATAACTCTTTTGCAGGTAAAAGGCTGCTGCACTATCAACCTTATATACTATCAACCTATAAGCTAGTTTTGTGCTAAACTGAATGTAAAAGCTTAAACTAGCAGCAGACTGGACATATTACTGAACCAAGCTTAGACAAAAGTGAAGTGGCTATGAATCTTTGAACTAAGATGAACGACTCAATTTGAATAAACAAAATGATTTGTTATGTCCACCTCCATCATGTGAGGAAGCTTAGCCAAAGGCAGACAAAGATACTTGTTCAATGACTAAAAAAGGTGATTTATTCTGTGTAACCAAAACAGTACGAGTATGTAAAAGCGATGCTACAGATATAGATGTTAAACTGGATAAACAGACAAACGACAAATATGGAAAGAAATACAAAGTGTAATGGAGACAAATGGTGTGGTCTCAACCACTTTGTCTCAAACCAAGAACACAATCTTTTCCCAACATTAACTAAGTGCTTTGAGTTGCTTAAACATAACCATTAAAAAGGTTAATTATGCTTATTTGCAAGCAGTGGATATTGTAAGAAAACAAATGAAATACCTTGACTGTTTTTCAAAACTTGCTCATAGAAGCATTTTTTGACTTTGTAGTTATATGTATATATATATATGTATATATATGTGTGTGTGTGTGTGTGTGTGTGTATATATATATATATACATAAAAACTGACAAACAACGATTTGTTTGTTTTTTGCAGATTTGTTGTATATGGATATAAGTGTAAGAGTGCAGCACCATTGCTACAAAAAAATCAGAAGAAGAAACAGGTGGTCAGAAAGGTTGTAAACAAGCCAACAGTTTATCCAGATAATCTACAACAATCTATTTGGAGGTACAACTGAAGTGAACACACCCAAAATATTACATCATGAATAATACCTCACTGCACAGACAAACTGTTCACAATATAGTAAGAAACTATGTGAATGCTATTTATTTGCATACATTTATATTAAATCATCAAATAATACATTGCAATATAATTAGTCTAACAAAAGAAAGCATATATGTATATTTAGTGTGTCTGAAAAGTATTATAAGTGATAGAAAACTGAAAGAAAAGTGAAAAAAGACAAAAATATAGTTTCAATTTTTGCACCAGGAACAGTCTTTGCTGCCCTAGCTTTAACTCATGTCCAATTTGCATTCTTGTATTGAAATATTAAAATGCTTAAATGAGTAGTTAACAAGTGATCCATCACCAAGCATCGTTATGCTAAATTGTTGTTTTTTTTCAATGGAGTTTGGCGCACTTAACGTTACTCACTTCTCTGCTGAAAAGCGGCTTCATTGTGGCCGTCACCCTTGGAGCAAAAGCATCTCACACCATGCTTTTTGGTGAAGTGCTGCCCCACAAATGCTGTCCCTCTGGCTGGGGACCGCCCAGCCAAGCAGCCGGTGGTGACGCTGAAGCTGCTGGCGGCTCCACCCAAATGGGTTTCAAATAACTTACGCTGACCAAAAATGGCCTCATTGATCAGTAACAGCGGGTTACCTGAAGTGAATCCCAGTTGTCTCAGATGAAAGTTTGTAAAACTACCCAGTGTAAAAATAGTAACTATGAGAATGGTTGTGCTAGTAACCCTGCTACGTCATGAATACACCATTTCAGGCCCGCCCAAAAAATCCTGAACTAGGAAATGGTGTTTAATGGTCTAAATCCACAATTTAGTACTACATAGTTCAGTCTTTTCACATGTTTTCAGCAATTTTTTTCTAACATGTATAATGTGTTTGATAAGAAATCCCTGATTTTCCTTTTATACGGACTTTAATATAGCTGTAACCAAATGTAATAATTACAGGCAACCTTGATAAATGTAAATGTAAATTTTTATCAACTCAAAATGTACGTACAAAAATGTGAAGTGAAAAAACGACAACCCTAAATAAAACCAATCTATATGCTGAACTAAGCTAAGCTAGCAATCTTCTTATCTCTTGGCAAGAAAGTGAGTAAGTACATTTCCCAAAATCTCAACCCTCTTTATTCAAATGTGGCAAGAAACACAACAGACTGTTCACATAAGCAGGTTTATATGTCATGGTGGTGAATTATTCTAAGTACAATAACTTGGTTTAGTGAATCTGTTATCCTAAAAATCGTGTTAAATATGCACTTTTTAAATGCCGCTATTGCTGGTCAAAATCAAAATCTGTGTGTTGAATTAGCACAACACTTGGCTGCAGAAGAGGTGAATCAGAGACAAAAGAAATCCATTTCACTGGTAAAACGTCCATGTGCTCATTCCCTCCCCATCTCTCCAGCTCTCAGTACTGTGAAAAAAAAGAAGGGTATGTCACTGAGGAGCACGTTACAGGATATTATGTGAGCTTTTTGTAACTCAGCAAAGCTTTAGTTTGAAGTGAGTCTGTACTTTTGTGTGTATACGTGCACATGTTATCTTATGTGAATGTGCTCGTGTGGGTGTGTGTGCATTTGCGGTTGCATCTGTGTGTATTTGTGGATACTGAATGTTTTTTTTTTTTTGTGTGCAAATGTGTGTGACTATGGATGTGTGTATATAATAGTGTGCATTTGTGTTTATGTGTATGTGAATGTCTGTGTGTTAGTCCATGTGACTGTGTGTGTGTGCACCTCTGTATGAATATGTACTTTTTGCTCTTGTGTGTGCACTGTGACTGTGTGTGTGTGTGTGTGCTGCAGAGCCCTGAGAACTTGGCAGCGTGTCAGCGGTGTGCTCCAGCAGTGAGGGGGAGCTGCTGTGTTTCTCTGCCCTGTGCTGGATCCCCTTTCAGCCTGACACAATCCCACAATCCCACAGCTCTGAGCTCTCAGCTGCAGCCTCCACAGCACCAGCGCTAACCCACCGTGCTCTCATACCCATCCAGATCACTGTTTCAGCACACCAGGAACTGGCCACTGTCAGCATCTGCAGTGGTGCTCCAGCACACTGTACTGTACTGTACTGTACTTTGCTGGAAAAGACGCTATACTGTATATCTGTTTTTTCAGCAACCTCATTTTGATATATCCTGTTTTCCAGATCCTATTAATGAGTATCAATGTTCACAATGACTTGATGATATAATTAAGGGGTCAGTTCACTCAAATTATAAAACATATTTTGTCACTTCCGTCTAGTAGTATCTAGCCATGCGGATAGTTTTGGTTTTATTTGTTCAGGTTTTTAGATTCTGGAGATTTCTGCCTCTACCCCAATACAATAGAGACAAAATGGAGTATTTCATTGTTGGTGCTCACAGTATTAAAAAAACGATATTTCAAAAAATCCCAGCAACACATTTTCCCAGAGAGAATTCACCCCTTGACTCGTGATAATTCACAAACCGTACTGTGAACAGTTTTCACTGGAACTTGCTCTTATGGGACCTTCCGAGGAATATTACTGAAGACATTTCATGATGACTGTTTATGTGGACGGATGGATTACCATCTACAGTAAAAATCACTCAATGTTACTCAATTCAGAAATAATGTACATTTTGCAATATTGATTGTGTAATTAATCACAGAAATTATGTTCTGGACTAATCTGCAGTGCAGAATATACTGTATGTCCAGTGCTAATGCAGGAAGTAGTGTGTGTGCTTTATGCAGCAAGGTGGAAATTAACGGTGTGGAGGTGGAGCTGGTGGATGGGTAACAATATCACCAAACAAGAATGTTGATATTGTATGATTCTGCAAACCCCTGAATGTTTTCAATGACTTTTTTTGGTTGTTTGTTTTTTTTATGTTCATTTTTTAAATTCTTGCTTCCTAAAATGATATTGGTCCAGAGAAAGATTGTGGTTATGGTGTGGTACAGTTAGAGTTAGGCAACAAAAAACATTTGGTTCAGGTTAGGGAAAGATTGTGGTTACTGTTGAGGAAAAGGCAAAATGTTAGTTGCAGGTCCTTGCCAGCTTCAGTGGCACTGAACTTGGGCGTTGAACATAAATTGTGAGGTGCAAAATCATCTAATATGAATGTAACTCCTGGTATATTGGGCTGGGGAGTAAGCACATCTGACTTTTCCTGAAGGACACCAGATTTCAGTCCATTAATTAATGTTTGCCAAGATGCACAGAATTAATGCAATTATTTGGAAAAAATAACATTCGAGGAAATACATTATGTAAGGTTTTATATACAAATTCCAGTTTAGTCAAAAAAGTTAAAATATAGGGATTTTTGATGTTTCTCGTTGTCAGTGTCCTGTCATAGTTATTGGGGAAAAAAGGTTGTTGACAAATATGTATTTTTACAGTTTCTGTCAATGAAATGAACATTATTAATACCATATTATCACACTTTGTTGGGGGGACTTTTGGTAGTGCTGAAGCTTTTGAATATTGAAACAAGCCTTCCGTAGTTTAAATATACCTATGAACCCTCCCTGATTGGTACAGTTTTTGCAAACTGTGCGCAATATAAGATAATTACATCATATTCAGGGAAATGAATTCATTCTTAATACAGATGTCATATAATGAACAATGAGGAAAAACTCCAGATGAGTTGTTACTGAAACTCTTAATACTATGCCTAGCTCTCATTCAAACTGCTGCTTATTATTAAAATCGCGAGCACTTCATCAGCTGATTCATTGATTCTTACACAAGAAGGTGGGATGACTGAGCTCTCCCATTAGTGTTAGTGTGCATCATCATCATCATCATCATCATCATCAGCTCTCCCAGATGGACCTCCACAAGATGGGTATTGATTGATTCTTCTCAGAGTGGTGGTGATAATGTGACAAACAGTAGTCATTTCCCACTGAAACATCACTTTGCCCCTCTAGTGAAGCCTTTATCACGAAGAGTATCAGAGGCTTCCTGGAAGCGCTCTTTCGCAACTGGGGACCATGAGACCAATGAGCCAGTGGATCAAATGACACAGTCGCAACTGTCTTAATGACTCAGTGTCGTGGCTCCAGGAAGTGACTGTGACAAGTCTTGGTTAGTAATAGTGGAACAAAGTAGCTTGTGTGACTGATAGTGTGCTTTTGGCTTTCAGTTTCACAGAAATGTGAAGTAATAGTTTGTAAGATTTCCATGGATTCAAAGAAGAGTCCACACAAAGCCAGTTCAATTTGTAAACACATCTTCCTCAGTCCTCCATCTAGATTTAAATGTTGATATAGCCAATCACACATTAATCTGTATTTATGTTGATTTTGTCAGCTGTCCCACTGCTGAACAGATGTTGGCTGTGATCTTTGTTGCTTGCTAACTGAAAACAGATGAAGGATGAAGAAGAGGTGTGCCGTGTGTGTGCAGATGTCTACAAAAATTACTCATACTTACATACACATAAAGTCATTTTAACACGAAAACAGTGTTTTTAAGATTAGATGGCATAGTGTAGATGTAGTTGAAATCACAGTCACTCTATTACCCATTCATTCTGGAGCCTCAATAACGATACATCAACCATTGTTAATTTTTAAACATAAACATAGCTTTTAATTGTGGTTTAGTGGGATGTATGTATGTACTGAAAGTTAGTCATATATAAATAATCAGTCATAGTTGTAGTAGAAGTTACAGTAAACCTCACTGTAACTTCACTGTAAATTAAATTTGCATCAACAACTACAAATAAATATACGGACTATGAAAACTGAACTATAAAACATCAAACATACTGTATTTCTGGCATCATTGTACTGCAATTTCTTATTTATTTGAGCATATATTTGTGAGAAGATTAGCCAATAATGTATACTCAGCTGGGTTCTAATTCATTTATTTATATTAATGCCACTTAGGGGTTTAGTATGTTTCAAATGAGGTGTTTGTAGGATCATCTAACAGCATCTGAAACCTTCTTTTTGACCACTGTGACTTATCGACAAGTGCACCCACTTCAGGCCGTGATTGACTGACTGACCAGGTGTGTGAAGGTGTTAAAGTAGGCGGGGTTTATGCCTTTAAGCCCTCTTTTGTCATCCTTCGTACAATTACTCCTGTCAGTTTTTGTGTGTACAACCCAGGAGTAACAGCATGAATGCCTTGGTGGAGAGAGTGTGAAGTTATCCCCATGTGTGTGATTTGTTGGGCCAAGACAACAAAAACACACAAAAGACACAGACAGCAGGCTTTTTGTCCTGTCTTCAAGTGTGGCCAATCTCAACATGTTTACACGCCGTTAGACACGGCTTGGATAACATGTTGTACAAACTAGTTCATCTGAAGCATACTGAGACCCTTAGTTGGCCCTCAGGCTTGTCAACTGGAATCATATTTCTATTGTTAAAGGATATTTTCCTCTTTTACCTGCATAGCTACAGCGATTGTGTTTTGGGCTCTGAGCACTGGCAAAACGCAGGTGACCTACACTTAATACTTTGTGACACTGACAAAGAACTGAAGCTGCAGCTCTGCTGACATGCTGACTAAACTAGGATCACTCATGTATTCAATACCTGTGGGCAGGCAGTACTGCTGAACTGTGTCTTAGTTTGCTTTTATGAGCCAGTCTTTGATGATAGCTGCTCACTGCTGGGGTGTTTCTGAACTGCACTTCCCAGAGATCACCTGGTAATTAGTGTGACATCTTTATCCTCTGATTTTCTGTTGCAATGTGAGACTGCTAGCTCTTTTCTTTGCTCAGTATGGTGCTCATTGTTTTGTATGGGGCTACAACTAACAGTTATTTACATTATGGATTAATCTGTTTTGAATTAACTGATTCATTTCCTCAGGGCCCGATGTGATGTCTTCAAATTGTTTGTGTTGCCTAAACAACATGTTCCTCCCCCATCCTTAGACTGTTGTAAGTTATAACCAGTGAATGGATGTGTAGTCATAATTAAATGTTGCCAAATATTCTTTGGGATAACACATTTTCCTGTTTTAGCTTGTCATGTCTTTCTTTAAGTTATTCAAACAGCCTACAAGTCAAAGCAAAAAGCTCTGAGAGATTTGTCACACCTTCATATCATCTCCCAGCTGAGTTAATATAATAGTGTTCAGGGAGCCACCCTACTGCAGACAGAGACAGTGCCACATCAGCACTGTGTGTGTGTGTTTCTGCATGTGTGTGCATGAGTCTCTCATCTGTGTGTGTTCATCTATGTGTGTGTCTATGTGCTCTAAATGCTGATTGATGTATCTCTGGCTTTGTCAGCCCTTTGGCATAGGTGGAACAGGTGTGACTCTGCCACAGAGCGTGGCTCAGACAAGCCATATCACGGCACAATGAGGTCATTGTGCAACACACACATTCCTGCGCAGGGCCCTCGGACTTTTACAGGCTAGAGGTAGCCATCTGTGTGAGCGTGTGTATGTGAGTGTGTGTTGCTCCAGGTGAGGGGGATTTGGATGAGATTTGTTGTATGAAAGAGATGTGTGCTCACCAGCTGCGTGTCCCTACACACTCTCAGAAACACCTCCAAGGCTCCAACACACACACACACACACAGACACTCACACTCACACATACACACACACACACACAAAGACACACAGACGGGCCAAGTGACGATTCTCCAGTGTTGCAAAATCAGCGTCTTGTGTGTGTGAGAGTGGGCGTCGGGTTAAGTGGGGCAGGCTGGGTTTTTTCCGACCGTGTCACTCTCGCCTCTGATGCAGTCAAGGCTGCGTTGGTTCACGTGGACCCCGGGGTCCATTAGTAGAATATGGATGTTACTACGGTGATGAAGTCATCTGGTCTGACTCAGGCGGCTCATTCAGTGGCATCTGTGTTTGTTTGGATCCTGGCTGACACTTCAGCCTCCGTGTCCTAACACTGAGACACAGCACATGTAAACTACCCCCCCCCACCCCCCCACCCCCCTCTACCGCCTGTCTGCATTTTTCCTGCTTTCATCCTGGACAAGGGTTGGCATTTTTGGTGAGGTGAGGTGAGGTGGACCATGTTCAGAGTGCGTGTGTGTGTGTCTGTGTGTGTGGGTGGGTGTGTAGTGCTATCCTGAGGGTTGGGTGTCTGGACTGGGTCCCTTCTAGCTGCTTTACAGTTTAACCAGCCTTGACTTGCTGTGTGGTGACATGTCTGCACTACACTGACTGAATGACTGGGAGGATCTTCTCCGTGTGCGTATTTGTGTCTGTGTGTGTGTGTGTGTGTGTGTGTGGATCAGAGTGGGTGTAAGGCTGGAGGCTGACTGCTGGGCTATGCTTGAAAGACTTCTGGCATGTGCTGGTGCCTGCATTTTTCACCCTTGACTGGAAGCATATGCTGCAGCACAATCGAGACAGTGTTAGACGGGCTTGGCGTGAGGGACCCAGGCGGCTTCCTCCACATCTGGCAGCGCTTGGCCCTCCTTCCAGGTGAGTCACGTCCCCTGGGAGGGTGGCTCTGCTGCGGCCCTCGGCCCCTCAGCACCCGGGCATCTGGAAGTGTCTTGATCCGTCTCGCAGTCACATCTATCTCCACATGCTTTTCCAATTTCATCACCCCACCACCACCTCCACAGCCCACAGCCACTCACTGACCCCCGCTGTGCCCCGATTACCCCCCCCTCCACACACAGGTGATGTGGTGTAGCAAGACAGATGACAAAACAGACAACCACTGAAGATTTGTACAGACAAGGCCACGAGGTTACATTTGCATTCATATTTTATTCATTTTAAGTTGTGAAATGAAAGAATAATTCTTGTTCATTACAACTTGGGTCTCATTTTTGTAGTTTGTAATACAAATAAATGGTTTTAAACAAACCTCCAGGTTAGCTTAATTGCTTTGAAAGAGAAAAAATACATTTAAATACACTTTAAACATCCCTCACAGTTTACAGACAGACTTTAAAGACTTGGTGCGCTTATTTTCACCTCCATTTGAAGAGGTTTATATAATCCGGCTTGAATATTTCTTAGAAATTTTTAAAAAGGATTCCCTTAGAGCTGAAGATGTTTTAATTTCACTTATACTTATTATCTTTTGTCCACTTGGGGCAGCACAACAAGTTGTAAAAGCAACTTTGACATTATCACCTTAATGTTGTTACGGTTAATGTGTTAGCAAACAGTTAGCATTGATTTGGAGTTGTGTTTTTGTCCACCTGATGAAGTTTAATATTTACTTTCCTTTTAGCTCTGTTTTGGTCTCCACCAACTCCTGAACTCTGGAAAAATATGTAGTCTAGTCTGTCTGCTGTTTGGTGCTGGACAGGTAGTGTACAGTGGGTTTATCAGAGCTTTTTAACTGAAAACAGCTGCCTGCTGCTACTGGAAAAAATGCTGATGAGAGCAATAAGACTCATAACAGTGAATTTGTGGGCTGTAAAACCAAAACAATAAGCTGAAAGAGGCTAAAACTCTCCATAGAGCTGAGGGGAACTGCAAAATCATGTGATAATTCTCTATTCATCACTATAGCAACACCTTTACTATTACACATAGTCATTTGACGCATTGTTCTTATAAAAATATTGATTAGTGCAGCTTTAAGATACGGTGATGCTGGGAATCTGAATGAAGAACTGGCTCATGCTTTAATATTAATGTATTTTATACTTTGCAAGAGGTAATTTGTATTAATCTTTCGCGTTTCTTGTATTCCCCCATTTTTCCTTTTTTTTTTTTTTTTTAACATAAAAACATTCTGAGATCTCATGATGACCAAAAGTGTAAAAATAACATCTGAGTTGGAAATAATTCTTTGTGTGTGTTTGTGTGACTTTTCAGGATTTTCTGTTCATTTCTATGAATTTCCACAAGTAAATTAGCCAGTCATGCATGAAGAAGTGCGTGTGTGTGTGCATGCAAAGAGAAGGGAAGAAGAGGTGGAGGGTTGGGGGGGCGGCGGGGGGTTAGTTACCCCCCCTGACCCCTAAACAGGAATGTCACAAGCAGCCTGGGTAATTATGTCCCCTAGCCTGATGGCTGTTGGGGAGGCCCAGCTGTGTGTGTGTGTGTGTGTGTGTTAGGGGGGGGGGGGGCGACTGATGGGAGTTGCATGTGTCAGAGCGGATTGATCATGACACAAACAGATGTATGTTGGTGGAAAACATGCGGGTGTCCGTGTGGAACGGGTCTATCCTGATCATTAAAGAGATGAAAATAAACATCTTGCTCTGATTAATGGCGGCCGTCCCGGCGGACTTGTCAGCCACACCACCGACATGCCACGCCGAGGCCGTACATATGTGTGTACAGATTTTTGGTTTTACATAAATGTGTTCCTGTTTAGAAACTGGTGAGGCATGCTGCAGCTGTAACGGGTGAGTGTGTGTCATCGTGTAGGCCTCTAGGCTCTTTTTTTTTCTGTGTCTAAATGGAGATCCAGAATAAATAAGAGAACATGTTTTGTTTTGTTTTGGTGAACAAACTTCTCTCATTGCTACCATATTCTCCCTCAAAAGCATCTCTCACTTTATCTGTTGCACTCTCTCTTTCTCAAACACCCACACAAGCGCACACACACACACACACACACACACACACACACTCACAACCTCACTCTCTCAGAGGCTATTTAGAAAGGAATGCTGCTGGGGTCTCACATTTCACTAAAGAAGCAGAAAAAGAGGGAGAGGGTGAGCGACATCGAAATTGAGGAAAAAGGGAAAAAAGATCAAGTGGAGGCTCATTTTAGTCCATGAGGTTGTAATGTGTGTGTGTGTGTCTTTGTGCATATATGTCATGTTTGCATTGTTTTAAAAATTGAACTGCAATAGTGCTGCTGTGCTACTGAATGCCATTATAGGACCAGCATCTGGAGGACTAATGAAGTCAGCTCTTTGATTCACTGACTGTCACACACAGGGGTAAGACTTGATTGGCAGAGGGTATGCCACATAGTGTGTGTGTGTGTGTGTGTGTGTGTGGGCCAGAGAGACACCCTTTCTTCTTCGTTGTCTTCACTGTCTTGGAGGCGACCCGGTTTCTAGGCCCTGTGAGAGAGTGTCAGAGTGTCAAATAGAGAGACTGGCCATGTAGTAAACAATTCGGCACACACTCCTGGGATTACTACTGTCTCTTTGTCTGCTGTACACGGCCCGAAACACATTTGCCCTGACTTTAAGTGAGAAAAACAAAGTCAAAATTGGCTGCGTCGAGTCCTGAGGATGCCTGCTGATATGGGTCTTGTTTACTGATAAGTTTATCCGAAGTCTTCAGTTCTGCAATGCCAGCCTTTCTAATGAGACACCTCTCCTCTCTTATGTTGAAATGATAGCCTGAGAGAAGATTTTCTGTGTGCGCGCCATGTGAGCATCGATCAGCCCAGACTTGTAAAACAGCTTCCACAATCCAATTTTCTACCTTGCTGTATTCATTTCAAATTGCCTCACTGATGCCATCTTGGGTCAAGCTAAGAAGCACCTGTGAATTACGGCTGTTCTCTCATTCACTCAAACATCTCGTACATTGGACTTTCTACAGATTGTTTTGTCTTTGGTAACTCTCACTGCTCATGCTAACTAAATGTGAAAAACATCAATTTTTAATGCAACATGATTTTTACTGTGAAAGCCAACCACAACATTTTGACTGGCCAAAACTAACCAAACCTTAACCACAGCATTAGCAGATCAGTCATATGAATTGTTTTTATTTGTAAAGGTTTTGGAAGGAAGTGACAAACAATGTTGTTCTGCCAATAGGAGTATCATATCAGAAAATACTAATGTGTTTTTTTCAAAAGGCAGAGAGAAACAACCTATTTTATCATTTAGTTTGGAGGAACAAACATATTTTCAAGAGTCTGTTCAACCAAATAACAACAACAACAACAAAAAGTAAAATATTTGGTAGTATTTTTTGGTGTATTTTGGTAGTGACGTACCTGTTTCTGACATTTCTGCATTCAACACCAATATGTGAATGGATTTTCCCATTTGATGTGCTCACAGCATCTAAATATAACAACTCACTATCTTTTCCAAACTTAACCCTTAATTTAATACTTACCTTTGTACGAGCCCCAAGAACAACTGTTGCTCTCTCACCTCCTCACAACAAAAGTGACGAATGGTGCTGTCATCTCATTGTGCTGGCCCTGACACAGGCCACCATAGCATGCTTAGGGGCCTTCGGGTGCTGCTGGGCTCGGTGTCAAGACTCAGCTGCTACAAGTCCCAACACAGCCCTGACACAGCCGTGCCACAACACAGGCCCTAAGGTGATCTGTCTCTCTGTCTCTGTGCTTCCACATGCACACAGACTTCTGAAGCTTTAACTTGAATCATCAACCCCCCGGCAGCGAGGCAGACAAGAGATGGATTATGGAAAGGAGAAATAAAACACTCTCAAAGTGCAAATTCAGCAACTGTGACTCCAGTTTATTTCATCTGAAGTATCTGAACCTGCTCTAAACTAAAGCTGTGATGTTTAATTGAAAGAAAATAGTGTGTATTTTATTTATTCTACAGTGCCTCTATCCTTCCAAACCACAAGCTGTTTTTTAGAGGCAGCTTCTCATATTCGCGAGCTCCCTCCAGTCATTGGCTGAGAGCTCCACTTTGCCTGAAATTACACAACCAACAGTACCCCCTCTCTAGACTGGGAGCTTCCATGGAAGTTAATGAGGCATGCATACTTTATATGCACAACTTTGCTCCATATATGCAAACCACAATACAGTTTAGGAAAATATTTTACAAGTTTGATCTTACTGACACAGTAATGGCTAATACACCTTAAGGCTATTTTGCAGAGGTAGACTCAAATAAGCATGTTTCCATACTGCAGTGTGCAGTATGCATGTAAAGGACTTAATGATTAACTGTTTTGCACAGTTTTGGCCAAGATATTCAGGAGATCCTGTACAACCTGCTACATGTTGAAATATAGTCATAAAATTAAAACAACACACACACACACACACATTTAAAAAATTGCCATTTTTAAAATAACACCTTCAAATCTTTTCACATGAAAGTTCCAAAACCATGCCTTGGGTCTTTGCTCTTATAAGCTGCTCCAACTTTAGCGGTAAATTTTGAAAAATAAGACTAAATGTCTACAGCCACACTAGCAGCTCTGCAAGGCTGTACTTACAGTAAACACGGCTGTCCTTTGAGTTAAACACTAATGTCATGCTAACATGCTCTCAATGACAATGTTAAAATACTAACGTTTAACAGGTTTAATGTTTACCATGTTCACATCTGAGTTGATAGCATGTTCAAAAGCTAACATTTGCTGATTAGCACTAAACATTAAGCACAGGTGAGGCTGTTTATTTAATTTTAAACCAAAAACCTGGAACCATGAATGTTGATACCAAAGCCATCTTGCAGTTGAGCTATATCACTGAATAAGTGAAAACTTTGACCTGCTGGTGGCGCTAGATGGGATCATCATTGTCATGATGTCTCATCCTCTGAAGACCATGTATGTCTTTACCTAATTTAATGACATTATTGGCTGACCAATAATGACTGAGATCTCAGAATGTGGGGACATCACTTAAAATAGATTGAAATAGGTAAAGAAACATGACCAGTCAGCTGATCAAGGCTTTCAAACAAGCCTGCTGTAAAACAGCTTCCACAGTCCAATTTTCTATCTTGCTTTATTCATTTCAAATTGCCTCACTGATGCCATCTCATCATGAAAGTTCCAAAACCATGCCTTGGGTCTTTGCTCTTATAAGCTGCTCCAACTGTAGCGGTGAATTTTGAAAAATAAGATTAAACGTCTACAACCACACTAGCAGCTCTGTAAGGCTGTACTTACTGTAAACACAGCTGTCCTCTGAGTTAAGTTATCCAGATTATCTAAAACTCTTGTTTTATTTGGAGGTAAAATTAAACTATGGAAAATACAGTAGGTCAAAGTTGAAGCAGGTAATCATTATATTATATGTGATGGCTCAAGCTATGAATGTTAACAACAAGGTCTCCAAATTAAATGGCAAAATATTTTGTTGGTCCTTGACCTCCAGAATGACACAAGTGTTTTTCTGATCTGACGACACTATCGACAGGATGACATCACCAAAAAAAAAAACTGTTGTGATCTTACAATACTATGGTTAAAGTTTGGTTGGGTTTAAACACAAAAACAAGTTGGTTAGGGTTAAAATTGCGACTTTGTAAGGTTAGGACACCTGTGTCGTCATGGTTACAGTAATTACCACTTGGTTATTGTTAGTGGATGACTGCAGTCTGTAAAAACTGGGTTAAAAGAAACCGGAGTTGGTTGGTATGGAACAGGAAACGAACAGTGGTCTCCCTTGTTGTTGACCCAACCATCCACCTCGCCCTCCTTCCGCTGTAGACTTTGTTGCTCTATAATAACGTCACACTATTTCCTCCTTTGCTCCAGGCAGACGAGAGTCATAATTCCAGTGGTCAACATAAAACCCATGTAAAAAAACGTGGCTTTTCTCAACTTAATATCTTCATTGCAACAGAGCATAACACTGGTGTCCTGGTTCTGCACAACATCCTAAACAAACCGGACTAAAAGGGCAATCCTACCAATTTTTTTTTTTAAAACTTTGGTTAATAGGTCAGGTGTGAACACAACCTCAAACTGTCCATTAAAACACAGATAATGATTTTAAAACACACATGAACAAACTGTGGTTGGTGGAAAACCATTTAATCGTATTTATTTATTTATTTGTTTGTCTGCTTGTTGTGTATCTGAGAAACAAGCACAACGGAATATGCTTTCTGGCTAGCCTCTGCTTTTGGCTAAAAGAAGACGATATTCTCTGTTGTAGGTCAGAGCGAGAGGCAGCAGATCAAAGATGAACAGAGGCAGGGGGGTTAGATGTGGTGGTGTGTTTGTTTGGACCAGAGTTTGGGGAAAAGTGGAAAGTCCAGTGGTGGTTAATTGGTGTGTTTAGGTCTGAGGTCATGAGGGTGGCAACAGGAACACACCGCTCAGCCCTGAGCGGCAGATGGATACACAGCCACCACAGAGATGCTGCTCAATCTAATCACAACTAAACACTATGAAGACACGCACAGACCCTCTCTTCCTCTTTTCCTCCCTGACTCTCCCCTCTTCCTTGGCTCTCCTCCCCCCTCTCTGAGCTCTCACTTTGCCAAAAGCCCAGGGGAGGTCACAATGTGTCACAGCAGCAAAGGCCTCCAGATGAACCTGTTGGTAAGACCCACACCTCACCACCCCCACCTCTCAGCGCCACCTCCTACTTCTGAAAATACCCTGGAGCCTCGTATGACCTGAGGGGTTCAAGATCAAGCAAGAGCAGAGATGATGATGAGATGAAGACTTTTTTTTCCCCTCAAAAAATGTTTGAAGCCTTTGGGTTCATCCTTATGCTTTTGTAATTCTGTATTGATAAAGCAGCCGAACACAAAGCATGTTTCTGTCCCTGATGTCCAGCTGGTCTGCTTTCTGAAGCATCGCTGTCTTAACACCTACGCATGACTGTGCATTTTTATCTTTGTCTTGTGTCATTATGTGTCAGGTTGTTCCATGGAAAGGGTTTGCCAAATGTCAGGCTGATTTGTAACATCAAAATCCCATCTGTGGTCCAGTCATTGTCCTCCAGTCTGATATCATAGATACAATGTTAGTTGTTGCTGTTGTTTCCTGTACTCCAGTCTATGAGAGGACTTTAGGCCATGCTCACACAGGACATGAATAGGGAGATTCATGGGAGTGACTCGTAACCGGTCTGTTTTGACAAAAAGGATAGTTTAATGGACATGACTTTACTATTAGCAGAATTCATTAAATACCTCACAAATACTGGCTGTACTTATAGTTTAGGGGAGTTTTTCACTTGATCTCTCGCTATCTCTTAGTAACAGTAAAGACACTGGGAGGTTTCTTAATATGGTTTTGTGGCAGTGTGAGTCAAAAATAGTTATCTACAATGCATTGTGTTTTTCTGTGGAAATACTTGTGGGGCTTACACATAAGACAAACCTGATGCCAAAATCATTGCTAAATGACTGTGATCATTAAGGGTACAGTATGCTTGAAGTGACCTAGTATGTACAACACCATATCTAATGGCAAAAATGTTCCTACCTGTTCTGAATGACCACATGAAGGTGAGGTGAAAGGCCAACCATAAGAGCCTCCTTCTGGATGCATCACACTGTCTCCCTGATCTCTCTCCAAGAACTTTGTTTTTTTTGTGCGTCTCTGTAGTCTCAACACAATACACTGTAGGCACCAGTTGTCAGTGGAATAGTGTATAAATTCTATCAGCAGGACCACCTGTGTGCTTGTGAATGTGTCCCATAATGTGCATCCATAACATGGGGACACGCTCATAAAAGCAATGCTCAGTAGTGGCATTATTGCTGGTGGTCAAAAACTCCACAGGGTACTTTTAAGGTCTGACAGTGTTACTTTTGGACTGAAGCTGTTGATAGCTGACATTTTATGCTAATTTTTGTGTTTAAATTTTACTGTCCTAATGGCAAAAACCACTTAGAAATATACATTTCAACCCAAAATGATGATGTTAAAAATAATAAATGAGTTAACACTGATAAAGGCTCTGAGATCAGGATGAAGCTCTGTGAAAAGCAAATAAATTGACCACAAATTAAGACTTATTTGTTACTATTACCTACTCTTTTAACTACTATTCAATACTATTCAGTGCTAATTTTGAAACTCTAATAATGATAATAATAATGAAGACTGTCCTACTGTCGGGAACTGCCTAGTGTGAGCTGGGATAGGCTGTAGCCCTCTATAACCCTGCACAGGATAAGCAGATATCGATAATAGATGGGTGGATCGCTTCTACAAAACATGTATTCACACAGCATTGTATCAGAAGTACTGAATAAGGACCAACCCCACATGTAGGCCTAACCTTTGTATGTATGTGGCTCTGGGCACTCCAACCTCTGTCCCCCCTAGTGACACCCATGTCCCAGTTTGATGTGAAGACACTTGGCGAAAGCATATGAAAGGTGCTGCTCACCGATTAAATTATTCCCTTTGTGAGTTGCTTTGTGACAGACTCTCTAACCAGCAGCCTGGCACAGTATGTGTGTGTGTGTGTGTGTGTGTGTGTGTGTGTGTGTGTGTGTCAGCTAATTTAGTTTTCACTGAGATCACATGGCTGTCAGAAGTGGGGACAGAGAACGTAACGGTTCTCCCATCAAAAGCCCCAATCTCCTCTTTGAAGGGCAGCGCCACTTGTCGATGCTGATCCTCCCCAGTGGTCAGAGCTGGCTATGCCATATGTACCTTTGATAGCACCACCGACCCACACAGCAGCAACACTTCATGGATTTTAGATGTTCTCAATGTATCCCATGCATGCTGAGATCTATTTTAATATATCACATAGGCTTCCACTGAGATGTTTAAAGACTATGTGTAGACAGAAAGGATTTCTGAAAGATGAACTTGATGTTAAAAAGTACATTGCAGACATTGCAGTGGGTTTTCCCAACCTAACCAGAAAGTGTCATGACAAAATTATTTGCACATCATCATAAAATAGGCAGTGCTCAAAGCTTGCTAATGTAGTGACTACTTGCACTCGTTTGCTGACTGGACAGTACCTTAAAGGGGACATGAAACGTGCATATTTTGGCACTGTTAGTGCCCAAATATATTAGAAAAACCATTTTGCCCAAGATATGATTTTAAAAAGTTGATATGACATTTATTTTCGTAATTTCTACCTAGCTATCTAGCAAGTGAGCCGCCATTTTGGAGTGATGTCATTGCTTACGTAACAGGGTTGGTTGGTTCCGTTGGTGAGTGAAGACGATGAAGCATTTCTTAACCTGGTTGAACACACACTTGTTTGGAAATGGAGGAAGATGAACTTGAAAGGCCTGTTGAGCCTGTGATAGTCCCATTGCATATGTATTCTGCCCATACGGCGTGGGAACTGAGCCGGTGGTTTGGGGTGAAGAGCAGGTTGGCAACACTACCTGGTGTCAGTATAGCTGCTGTACAGCGATGCCCACCGTATGGGAGTCAGTTTGCTGTCAGGAGGCTGGTCTGGACCATGTATTGCATGGTCACTCCTGCATCACCATGGTGCGCACATTCAACATACTATGCCGGGAGGTGGATGTGTTGGAGATGGCAGTGCTTTCACTGAAAAATGTCCGAGCTGAAACACTGGAGCGTCCTGTCAATAGCAGGTTAGTCAAGCTAGCTGTAACCGGCGAAGGAACCAATAACATTAACCTTATGCAGTAAATAAAACAAATATATACTACATGGTGTTGGCCAGAGGCAGGAGTATGATGGCATAGAGTGCAAATAATGTCTCCATGTGCAGTTTGTTTACATATACGTAGTTGATGTCTGACTGACATGATTTTGTTTATGTCGCTCCGGTACTAATTACTAGCTTAACCCTAGTGGTAGCAAGTTGATGCTAACAGCTGTTAGCTAACAATGATAATATCTAATGTTAGTTGTTTGCTGGTTCACATAGTTGACTAGGTTACATGCCTCTGCTGAACAAGCCAGTGTGATGCAAAACATGTCTGAGAGGTCTGACATGACTATATGACGCCATATGAATGCATTCTATACATTCATATGGCATACAATGCTGCGCAATGTGTTTACAGCACATTGTGCAGCACTTATGAAAGTGTTTGGGACACCATGGTGTAGAGACAGTTTGATGTTGGATATTCAGACATTCAGTTCAGGGTTCATCCTAAATAACTATTGAGTGAGATCATCAATACACAGTAGGTATATTCTGGATTCTGACAGAAATTATTCACCCTTTTGATATTTATAAGAGGTATAGAATAATACATAGATAATACATTAAATTCGTTATGTACTAGATTACATTAACAACGTTGTCCTACAGTACTTAACCCCCCACCCAGGCAGCCGAACAGTACAGAATTCTGTGGCCCTGGGGTGAAAATAACGATCAGTAGACATCCCCTGTTAATAGTAGCCTAATGCTGTCCGCAGATAGGGGGAAAGCCAGGGACATATCTGGGGACAGCACCAGGGGCCAGATGCATAAAGCTCTGTGTAGATTCATGTGTGTATATGTACAAAGCCAGAAATATGCACACACATTTTTTTTGTCAGATTTATAAAGCTCTGTGTACACATGGTTCTGTTTTATAAATCTCAGTCATTGAGGAACTGGGCGCACATGCACAAACCTCATTTCCACATCCACAATTAGCCATAAATGGATGAATACACACCCTGAACCAGCCGTTTTCATATCAGTTTGCCGCCTCCACCAGTCTGTACACCTGTAAATGAAAGAAACGGGAAAGAAGAAGTGCCATTTCACCGATTTTGTTGCAACGGCAAGGTTCTCTAACAGCCAGAACAGCTCATTACGCGTTACAGTTACGCATGACTGTGTGGCCATCCTTTATACCATCCATATCATTAATTCATCACATGGACTGTAAACAATTGTCAGCAGTGATATCTCAGAAATGTGATCAATGATTAGTTTGTAGCGTTCATATTTAAACCAACTTTAACAAGATGTGACACAATTAAGGATAAAATAAAAAGAATATCAACGGCAAGATAAAATGTCGACTCCTATGTAAATTAAAAGAATGATCAAATTAATCACACAAAGTAATTAATCAATGTTTTGTTTGTAAATGTTTATATTATATATTTGATTGGCATTTTACAAATCTCTGTGTAAACACACGCAAACACACACACAAAAAAATGTACACAGTCAGTGCAGGTGGTTGTCAACCGAACAAGGTTTTAGTAAAAGATTCTGTCTCTCCCCTTATATTTCATCTCCACCTCATCACATCAACCTCAGATTGCTTTAGAAAAACATGTGTACGCCTGGTCTGAAGAATACGTGAGGTGCACACATTCTCACCTCGCATTCTGTGGTTATAAATACCAGTTTATGTGTGGGAAATGGTGTATGCAATCTTTTTTGTGACCACCCTATACTATTAGCTTGTTGCACAACCAGATGTAAAAAAAAAAACAACTAGAGTATTAACTTAATAATGTGAGACTGCATGAATAGCAAAAAGTTCTTGAGAGGAAATGTATGAACACATGTGGTTATACTAAAGCTAACCAATAAATTTCTTTTTCATCAGTCTCTTCAGGTTGACTGCATACAGGCAGTTTATCCTTTGGGTGAGGGGGCATTTGGGAGAGAAGAGCTGGATCCCGATTCCAGCCTGTGTTGTCAGCTCCATCAGGGCTGTTTTCCCTCCCGAGAATATCATGGATTTGAGTATGCCAATGATGATTTTTAAGTGTTGTATGCAATGTTTGCCATCAAATATGATTTACTGTACTATTTCATGAAGTGGTTTAATGTGCATTTAAAGGCTATTTAATAGTTTTACAAGGGATGTGTTTGCATCCTTAACAGTAATGTAAGAGGTGGTTGAGAAGGTTGAGGTACTGGTCATCATACTGGCTAAGTATCCCGTGACCATTGATGGAAAACCTTGTATGTTTAAACAATAACTCTGTAAGTGAGTAATGTGTTCCTATGTTTTATGCATTGCATAATCAATGGGAATAATTGCTGTAGGGTCACTTGCTCTAATACACTTTAAAAAAAAATTACCATCAAATCAAATCAAAACTTATTTTTAAGCATAGTGATTTAATGACAAGAGCTCCTGACATTGAACTGAGCTCAGACTTGCAATAATATTGTAATTGTTTAAATTATGGGAAATTCACACTTGTTAATACTGCCTCCAAGAAAGACTTATTGCAGGTGGGATACAGAGACTGAACTACATAATATAACATACATACAAAGGTGATTTGAACAGTAAACACAGGATAGAGGCTGGATTAGAATCTCAAAACAGAATTTAAAAAAATACAAATACCCAACAATAATAATAATGCACGTTAAATCAAAAGAACATTTTGCAGGGTTCCTACAAGGTCTCTGCTGCTTTGATGCTTTTGCAACTTTCTGCCATGCAACAATTCTCTAGCCAACCACCCAACCTACTGCTTCCTAACATGCAAGTGAGCTCATATACAGTAGATGTCATCTGAGCTACGTCACTTTTCCTATGATATGTATTGTAGAAATGTTGATATGCTACATATTGAAACGTAGACAGTAAACGTATCTGTGGTTTGCAGAACCGTACAGTGCCAACGTTTTATTCTGACGACTGCTCTGACAATAAAAAGAGAAAAATCTGGTATCTGTGGCTGTCGCTAGCCTCCAATCATTTCATTCGGTCAGCATGAAATAATTGGATGGCTGACCTGCCTGTCTACCTACCTACCTGCCTACCAGCGCACACTCTACCCGTGCACTCGTTGCGCATGACTGGAGTCTTCCACAAGGCTAGGCAGACAAAACAGAAAGTTTGGAGGTCGGGCGGGCAGTGGGATACCGGAACGGATAGGAAGTGACGGGACTGCGTGAATTGCAGAAGGAGAGAACAAAAGATGGGAAAATCAACAGAAAGCAGAATGAAAAGCAACGTGCGATCATCAGACTATTGCCTGTAGGGCAGGGGAAACTGAGCAGCGCATAATCGTATCAACAACGCTGGAGTGAGAGACTTTCAGTGGAAGTGAACTGGGCTCCCAGAGGTGAAAAACAGTGATAGATTTTTATGCATCACTGTTGCTTCTCTGCACCCTGGTGCTGCTCGTCACTCTGGGACTCGATTCACTATCTTCTGAAACTATCTTCTGAAAGACAGTGGAGCTAGAGAGGAGTCATGGACGCTGACTCTCTTCCTCAGGGTGTAGGTGATTGTCTTGGTCATTGTCTCACTAGACACCCAGTGGTGCACGTTGGTAATGTGATGCAAGATTGAGATCCACTTCTCTTTTAACTTCATCACACTTTCCTCACATGTTGTGACACAAATTCAGAGGTGGTTTGTGATCATTCTGATCCACTCGAACAACTCCTCATTGTGGCACTGCAGAAGTCATTTTTTGACGGACTTCATGATGTGCCAGAGCTCCCACTATGCATTTATATTCCTGACGCATGACTTTCTGCACTGATGGGTGGCAGTTGGTTGCCAAAACAGATATGGTCACATCGAACTCTCCCAACTTGGAAAGTCACCTCTTGAGACCATCCACCTCAAGCCAATAACTGTTCTCACCTCTTGGACTTTTACAGTTTCCTGTGCCACCACCAACTTCAACTTATGTCCAGGAGTGAGTAGGTTCCATATGAAGCATTGTGACCTGGACTGTCATATCTGGAGTCTCCTGACATGATTAGTGGCTCATCACATAAAGCACTCAGTACAGCCTCATTGTGTATTGTCCAGGCATTGTTGACCTCTGGGATGACATAGGCCTTCTGTATGTTGAACCACTGTCTTTTTGAGATGGTTTCTAGACCGATGGTGTCACACCTCCATGAGAGGACTGCACTCGTTTCCAGTGACAAATACAGCAGCAGGGACAGGAAAATTGCATTCCATTATTCCTCTAACTAAAGGCTGAGAACGCCACATATAATCATGGCCAACAATGCATTCTGTGTTAATCCTAAACCCAAATCCACTTTTGGAGACAGTTGGTGGCCTCACCAAACATTTGCCACAATGGCACACATGAAAGAGCTTCAACAATTCTCCTGTCGACACAATACTTTTTCTCTCTTGTGAGACATTTGGTTTCTCATCCTCAACATCACTGACACTTTGATTCTCATCGCTGATGCTTTCCTTACCACTCAACTCAAACTCAACATCATTGGCATTATCTTGACTCTTCCAAGCTTTCTTCCTCAGACTCTTCACAGCCCTCACTGCTAAAGTCAAGATCTTGCTGAGATGATGGTGCCCTAGCTGGGGAGAGGCCTTCCACAGATGTACAATATAAATGGTCTTTGTTTACTACTTGGTTGTTAAGTATGTCATCTGTCAAAGTGCCTGTGCAAATGTACTGCTTATTGCTTCCCTCTTCTGTATCCTGTTAAAATGCATCAGGCTGGGTGCTGACACTGACTGTCAGGGTGCGGACACTGCCTGTCTCCTGCTCTATCTCCTTATTGATGTCAGCCTCTGGGAATTTGCTGCTGGCCACCAAATGCATTCATGTCTACCTAACCTGTGAACACAAATGTACTGTTTTAGGTACCCAAATGATTTCTTACAATAACCATGTATGCTATCCAAAATTTCCTCTATTTTGTTGCAATGGCAGTTGGGGGTAATTGTTTTTGGCTCCATGTCCATACCAGTTCTGCCTGTAGTGCTGTTTGGATCACTAAAATTACTTTTAATCAGTGTTTTATTATAACAAGATTAATATGTGTAAACAATGGGGATGTTTGCTGTGCTTCTGGGGGATGTTGAACAAAATTAACAAAATTATGATGGTAATATCACATTTCTTGTAGAAGTCAGTGTACAGAATGTAGCAGCCAGAATCATATCTGCAAATGTCATTAGTTTTTTCCTCACTGACCTGTCATCTTTTCTCACTAGTGCTTATTTTCTTCCCCTGTTGAGTAATACAGTTCTATTAGTTATCATTATTTTGTGACTATCAAAATGATCAATGTACAGTTAATTCTAACATCCATGGACAATCATGCACCTTACTACATTAGCAATATCCACCTGATTTGCACTAATGTACAGTATATTATAGCATATTAACATCATTGAACAGTGTATACTCAGCAAATAGTATATTATAGTTATGGTTATATCTCCAGTCTCTATTCTGTTTTCATTTATTCTATTTTTTCTTCTTCTTACCTACCTCATTGTTTCTGTATTTGATTTATGTCAAGTGGCTTTAATTTCCCTTTGGGATACAAATACTGAAAAATCGCCATATGCATAAATATATTATTTGGCCTACTGCCGCTACTATTGGTTCATGTTGTTGATTTATTAGAGTTATGGACATGTTGGTTATAAATAAAACCAGTGCAGTAGTAGGAGAGTAGAGTTGACGTCAGCCAATCAAAAATGCTTATTTTGTTCCGGGATGTTAAAAAACAACAAAAACAGGTCAGGCTTCCAGTGGTTTGCTGGTTGGACGATCAGATGGTCAACACTTTGGGTTGAAAAAGTACCCAGATAGCAACCTCAAGCTATGATGTAGCACTGCTGGTCTTCTTCTGGCTCGGACAAAATGGATGTGAGCCTGAAATGGCCCACATGTAAAATAGCAAATATGGCCCGAAGGAAAAGCTAGCTATCCAACATGCTAAAACACTTTATTGCACACATTGCAAGAGGAAGAAACAAGATGATGGTGAGGAGAAGGGTGGTGAAGTGTGAGCCTGACTGACAGCTATGGAAAATGTGGAGTCATGGTAAGAAATATTTCTTTGGAGGTTTTGATCAGCTGTGATGACCTTCTCTGGCTGAGGAATCAAATGATGTATGGTGTGGAATGATGTGAGTTTTAGGTGAAACTCAAAATGAAGTGTCATTTTGGCTACTATATTGTATAGCCAAGCTCCCATCAGATAAATCCAATGCCACAGAGATGCTATGGAAATCTTTAGGCTGTGTGTCGGAATGGGGGGGGGGGGGGGTGTAACAGGTGTTCATTAATGCTGCTGTTTGGAGTAAAAGATGTGCTCAATGAGACTCCCAGAGAGACTTATGTAGAACTTTAGGCTAGCATGCAGTCAATGATGATGTTCATATCAAACAGCTGTGTTTCTGTGACAGATGTTTGTATATACTGCTTTTTTGGTATGTGAATATTCAGGGCTGGCCCTAGCCATTTTGGTGCCTTAGGCGAGATTAGAATTTGATGCATTACTAAAATAAAAGCAGTTGCACCACAGATAAAAGTTACAACATAGTTACACATGTTCCTAGGGTAGGTGTAAATCATAAAATGTCACAGAATTATACTCACTAATAGTAAAACAGCAGTTTTTTCTGCCACACAGCATCATTTTTCATTAAATTCATGCCATTTTACAACACAGTTTCAGTAGAGACCTAATTTATTGACATGATATTTCAATATCTATCTAGCTTACTACGATGTACTACAGTGCAAAGTGAGTCATGCCAGCCAGAAAGCTGATACACATGGTAACTGTAACGATGGAACTCTATGTTTGATTTTCGATTGACCACTTGCCTTAGTTATGACTTTTTGTCCAAACTAGTGAGGTTATGCCCCAAGTAACTGAGGTGCAAGTTTTTTTAGTAGCTGATTTAGTAACAAACTAGTTATTTACTACTACCAACTAGTAGTTACTAAGCCTCCAGTGTTGACACCCCAACTTAGGAAAGAACTTACATAGCTGGTGCAACCCAGTGCAGAAATCTGTTGTTATGGTTATGGCCATTATTAATGAACAAACATGGAATTTTCTTTCATTATCTCTATCTGTCTCTACTGTTGGAGCTGTTGTAACCCCTTGCCACAAAGATATAATGGGGCTTCTTTTTTCTTTTATATGTTTACATTTGTCATGTTTGTTATATAATTGTTGATTAGATTGGAAATCCATTTACTAAATCATGTTAACTTGATTGACTGCTTCATATCCACTTTGACACAGTTCAGTTCAGCTGGATGGTGTGATGCAGCTAACGTGACAGCTTTGCTCATTTTGAACCCTCCATCAGAGGTGGCTGGCCAAGAGAGGGTGCACATGTTGTTTTGAAATATTTGAAATTAGCGAATAAATACATTTAAAAAATGTATCTATTTCCGTCCAAGTGGCAGCTACCATGGTTTGAGGCTAAAGCCAATGTGAAAGTACCTTAAAGTGCTATTGAGGGCCACTAGATCCTCCAACTGACTCCCATTCAAAAAGCATCAACTTCTCTCTAGGAATACTAAGTCAATCATTGTTTTCACCGAGTCATTATGATCTCAATTGCTAAATTCAGGCCCTCTAATAAGTGTGCGGGTGGTTATTTTGGAAATTATTGCTCTCATAGTATCTTTAGTAGCTTTGATGTCAGCCATGTGGGCATTAATTGACAGCTATGATTGACAGTTGGCTCACCTCCTGCTCTCCCTGGCTCCGGGACTCCCACTGTGTCAGGCTGTTGTCGCAATATTTCACTAAGTTTAGTGTTACTTGATTATGGTACCTGCCCTGTAAGCACAATTTAGCTAAAGTAGCCAACATTAGCCAAAGTCTGCACCACTCGGTGTTCCCAGTAAGCTAGCATTAGCTTGGGTCCAAGGTAGTGGGGCATGTTTCCAGAGCGTGAAAGGCAACACTACGCACTCCTTATATGGAAGGTCCTGACTCCAAATGGAAAAGCTGGTGCTGACCATAAGCTGCAACTCTGGGCTTCAAACCAGCTCCAATGAAACCAACGGGTGACGTCACATCTGGCTATGTCCATTTTTATATACAGTCTGTTTTTGTCCCAGCCATGCAGTACACACTAATTCAACACTATAGTAGTTCCTTGTGATCCCGCATTTTTACACCCTGCTGGGTCTAAAAAAGACAGAACAGCACTGCAGAAGACAGCACTCTAACCAATCAAACAATGGGACTCATGAGTGATTGGCAAAGTAGCCAATCAAGTATTTCTCACACTATTAATAATTGTAGCTTACTGAAAGAGTATCAGACAGTATTAAAGTACAGTATTAAATAAAGTCTAATATTTGTTTTATCAATATGGTACTGGGACTTGGACACATTGTGGTAGTTTGAGCTCCAAATTTAATCAACTTCTTCCTGTTTACATCTAGCTGTAGTAGTGTAGTACATATAGCCATTACCAAAATATTAGCAATTCCCACTGGTCCAGTCCATGTGACGGCATCAATATGACAAAAAAGGCACTGCCAATAGCAAATTAGTATGGTAGGATTAACTGTAAACAGCTGCCACTCATCATATTCTCTACTGTGTATTCAATTGCTGTGACTATCCCAGAAGCAGTCGGCATTTGAGTATAATGCAGAAAAGCAGAATTGACAACCAAGTCATGTCAATGTTTTTATTATGTTTTTAAAGAAAACAGGAATATAATCTCAGCATTATTGTTGAATTTACGTAAATGTTAAACTTTATTTTTACATGTTAAAGGGTTGTTGTGTTTTCTAGAGGATCATTCTGCTTTGTGAGAAAAGAAAAAGTTATTTTACGTAAGTATCCAAGCTTAGCTGTTGGGCGTGTTGGGAGTTGGGAGTGTTTGCTTTCCTAATTCAATTGTCTTCTATAGCTGGAGTCAAAGCTAGACAGCAACACCGTTAGTGTGACAGCAGAAGCTCTTAGTGCCTTTAGTCCCACCCAGGTAAATAATCACCAGCCACCACTACCCTCCAAATCTCTATCTCCTCAAAGGTCAGCACTGTCAAGCTGGTTTGGAATTGTTCAGTGACTCAAATTTGTATGTTAAAGTTTACCAACCATTATGTGAAAGCTCTGTGCAGATTTGCTTCTCCTCCATAATCCATTGATCTCAGTGATTCCATTGAAATAAACTGATTTTGGTCTGAAATGTTGCTGGTGGGACCTGGCCCTTACATCCGCTCTTCGGGAGAATGGGAGCATTGAGGTGTATCACATTACGACACCCATTAAATTACTTGCTCAAAGTATTCTGTCCTGAAGTCTTCACAAAGTCTCCAAAGTTTTGAACCTGTGAAATGGTCCAGAGGATCCTATCTGAACTCAATGTACATAAATTAATTAAAAAAGAGAGACCTGATCCAAAAGGGACTGACCTGAGGACAGTCAGACTTGATCTGATTAGAGCTGAGGATAATTAGACCTGATCCGAAATGCAATCGACCAAAACAGACACAAATCAGGAGGGGAAACCAACGCTGGTGGCAGCATGACAAGCCCTCAAAATGAAATGACAAAATACTTGTATCTGCCCTCCAGAATGACACACATAAGCATTTTCTGATATAATGCTCCTATTGACAGGATGACATCATTTGTCTGGGCCTTTTACAGGCATATTTCCCATTTTGGCAAATGCAGTGTGATATAAATATCTCTTATGTCCAAATCAATGTTGGGCAGTAACACATTATTTTGTAATGCGTTACATTATTACTTTTTTCAATAACGAGTAGTGTAAGGGATTACAATTTGAAATTCAGTAGTCACATTTCAGTTACTAATCCCAGTAACACTCTGTTACTTTTACACTTGGAGTCAGCATTTTCGCTGTCTTACAGGATTAATGGAGGGTTGATATCAGTATGGTCTCTGTGTTCAGCTGACAGATGCTGTGGAGAAGAAATGGGTAATTCCAAAGTTGTCTTATTCACATGTTGTTTGTTATTAACTGGTTTTGTAATGTTAGCTACAGGTATGCCTACATTCAGGAGTCACCAGATGCTAGTTTAGTTTAGAGTTGGAGGAAGTGTGAAATGTGCAGCTGAGGTCAGGACTTCTGGAGCGCTGTGCAGTCACTGGGGCTACACTAACGCTAGCTGCTGGAATATCAGGTAATCCTTCCAAACTGTATACTGTCAAACCACAAACATCTCAATTTCTGTTTCTACATGTGTTAAATAGAAAAGATGCAGTGTGTGGGTGTGGAGGATTTTGAGTTGTTAAAAGGAAACTTACAAATTTTAACTTGCCCAACACTTGTCCCAATCACAGATAAATGTGCATTAATCCTTTTTGATTAAATTAAATTTAAAAAGAAAAAAGCTCCTCATTACTGCAGATCTTGTTGTATAACCATCAGGTTTTGAGTTTTCTTCAGTGTTATGGTAATCTGGTGATAGTGAGTGAGTTGTCTGTGCGTTCATGGTCACAATGCAAACAGGAAGTGCTAATAGTTAATTCGGCTGGTCTATTCATGGTGACAGTTTGCCAAAATTTAAACAAATACAAGCTAAAGAAATGGGGCTTAGGGGTAGCCCAAAGCTAACTCCCACTGACTCCAAGGCAACTTTTCTTCCCGTCTGTATCCCCCGAAGCATTATGGGAACTGTAGTTCCAAAACTTAGAACTAGATTATCCGCAATAAAAGACAAACAATAGGAGTTACAAAATGCCGTATCAAAATGGTTTTTATTTTCCCAGAACACTGACACTCTCTTCCCTCTGTCCATTCATATGCAGAGTTTTTCCCTGTGATGAAAACCTGTGAACATACCAAGCAGCAACCTCCAGGGCTGAAAAATGAAGCCAATGCGGAAGTGCCAAAAACTGCAGTTCCTTGAATGGCCACTTGAGGCTCCAAAAGCAAGTCAATACCCATAGACCCCCATGTTAAAATGCTCAACTTTACAGCAGAAATAAACATGTTTACAGCCTGGTACAAAAAACGGTTTTGGTCTCTATAGTTAATTTCCCCTTTCATGACAACTGTACGGGGGGTGAATTTTTTTTATAACTCACCCGTTTAAATTTTATTAAGCCGTAAAGTTATGCATAATGAAGGACATGGCTGCTTTGAGTGACAGGTCCGCCAGCCGCTAGTTGGCTTGTTTCAGCCATTCGGCCCGCCTCTTTACCCATTTTTGATTGGCTGTGAGTTAGGCAGAGTCATGTATTGCCAAGATGGCGACGGCCGGAGCGGCTCACTTTGAGCTTCAAAACCGCTCTTCAGAAACCAACGGGTGACGTCACGGTAACTACGTCCATATTTTTATACAGTCTATGGAACATACAAGCACAAAACTCTTAACTATTTTAAATTGAACAAAACAACTTCTTTCATAGAAACTGTTCTAAAACACGTATAATACAACTCACATGCAAATTGATGGCATTTCTGAGTAGCCCAACGTGTTCTGAAAATAACAATATATAGCATGCCTGGTTTAGATTAGTGACTCTGCTAAAAACCTGAAAATACAGCAATTGAAAACCAAGAAAGAAAGGGTTAAAGTGATAAGGTGGTGTATTTTATATCAAATCTTGCCTCATGCAGCTGTAAATGGTGCATGAATCCCCTCTCTCCTTCATTCCTCTCCCGCATCAGCTGTCTGCACAGAGGCTGGATAGGGGAATGAAGAGGCAGCAGATGTCCCAGTATGAGTCATTGTACCCATGAGTTGCCATGAGTTTTCTCAGGAAGTATTTTGCTAATGCAAATGGGAATATGAGTGTGTTTGTAAGTGTGTGTAAGAGAGCTGGGATGGAGGTGATGGGTCAAGCAGGGATGAAGCTTCTAGTCACAGCACTCACATATTCGCCTGGTCTCAGCCTGACTCACATTTCCACTTCTTGTATCTGGTTAGCTTCTATCATCTGCCTACACAACTAGCTGATGTTGAAAGCAAAAAGCTTTAAAACATGACTGAATGCTACTGACAGTATCTGGGAAACTGCTCAGAGGCTGTTGATGTCAGAGAGGTCAGGGTCAGCCACAGAGCAACAGGCTTGAAGGTGGTTGTGTCTTTGCTCAGTGACACTTAGCAAGGTAGAGCCTTACATGAACCTGGATCCTCTCGTTGAGTTCCCTTTGAGTAATTGGCATACCGCCTGTTAAAAGATGAAACAAACACTATAAAGTGTGATTAAATTGCTATTAACTTACTATTGAGCAGGCAGTGTAGCTGTGTCTTAATAACATACTAATTGTACACAGAATATACTACGGATGTAAATGAATATGAAAACATTATTTGGATATAAACACCTAAGTGTGGCTCCATGCATGACTTGACAGATGATAGGAAACTGACAAGCTGGAATTGGGGACTGTCTCAAAAGTGCATGCAAAATGTCCAAGCTTTACAAATTTTTGTAAATAGCTTTCTGGCCCAGTGCTATTCTAACTTGTATTTTCCCCACTGTTAAAACTTCTTGTTCTATTTCCACTATTTATTTCCACCTGGACCATACACAGCTTTTATTTAGACTCAATTTAGGTTTAGTTTTTATTGATTAATTTAGGTTCATGGGTAAAATATTGTGTTATAAATGTAATTTGGTATATTTTGTTAGTCCTAACAGTACACATGTATGAGTGAGGAGTATAAATGGCAGTAGAAATAAACTAACAAAGAATATGAAATGGTACTGATGAATGTATACATTATATTAATTTGAAGTATATAAGACATAGTATGCTGTTTTCAGTTGGTGTATAAGAAATCAATGTACTTCACAATTGTGTACTAATAGGAAATGATGTGCCAGTTGATGTCAGTCAAACTGTGACTGCCAATAAAACATTTGAATTTGTTTCCATTGAAACTGATTTGTGCAGTAAAGCCTTTTTTACAGCAGGTATGTCACAGTAGGAAAAATGGTGTACATAATAAAATCAATGAATGATGGCTGAATTCCATTTAGCTGCTCCACTTTCAGGCTCCTGGTTTTGTGCATGCTGGCTCACTGTCACACTGTCATGTTAGTGGGACACTTGAATAATACAGAGCCATCTTTAATGTTATTAGTAACACCTGTTCTTCTATTACTGTGGCAAGTCAAAATGTCTGCTGTGAAAAAGGTCTATTGATTTTCATCATCACTGTCCTCCTCTTCCTCTTCTCATCTAACATATATTAATCTCTTTTGGCCAAAATGCCACTTGTCCTGATGTTATGTTTTCAGTTTCCATATGTTCTCCTTTCTTTTCATTTATGGTGCGTATACTATGTTATTTGTCACTTACTGTAGGGATAACACAGAAAAGATTACAGAATATATTCACAACTGATGATTTCTGTTGTGTGATGTGCAACATTTCCATTTACAGACAGTTAAATACACCATGTAACTTTAAACTGTATGCAGTCAAAACCAACATTAGGAAGCTCTTAATGGGATGTGTGTGCACTCTTCCTTAAAGGACCGGTGTGTAAGATTTAGTGGCATCAAAAAAGTGAGGTTTGATTAAGTTTACATCTAGCCAGTGTTTGGTTTGTCCGTTCTGGGCTACTGTAGAAACATGGCGGGCTCTGTGGAAGAGGACCTGCTCCCTATATAGATATAAAGGGCTCATACTATGAAAACACAACGATTATTATTTTTAGGAGATAATACACTGATTAAAACATACTTATGAATATTATATTCCATTTCTGCCAAGTCTGTTTCCCCTAGATTCCACTAAATTCTACACACTGCACCTTTAAGTACTGCTTTAGGAAATGTAAAAATTTGAAAGTGTTCATTTCACTTTACTTTCCTGACCTTGCTTGCTGCAAAACCAAATTTAAAAATCTACTAAAAACCATTCAGCTCTGTAAACACTGAATCTAAATTTCATCTATGGTCTTCTCATTAACGCAAATAATCTTTCTTTTAATTTGACAAGTTTACATTATTAATTTCTAGTTGACATCGTGGGTGTATGTGATGTGCTATTGTGTGTAGCTTTGTATTTTGCATTTTGATCAATGTGTTCTATGTGTTTTTTGTTTTGTACTGTTTGTTATTGTGCTGTTGTATGTTTTAATTGTAGGGGACTGATGAAAATTAGCTTGAAGCTAAATCTGGTACAGTACATCATTTATGTTAAAAACTGTACTCTGTCCCGATAAATAAATACAATACAATTGATAACATCATCATGAGACCAGGAACCTCATGGTTGACAGTGATTAGAGCTAGCTAACCTAGTGGGATAATGTTAGCTAGTGCTTTCCAATCTAGTTTAGGTAGTAATAACATCTACAAAAGCTAGCTAGCTAGCTACATTAGGAGCTAGCTAATGTGGTGGAAGTTTGACCGAATAAGGGAGACTGACAAAGAGAAATTTGTCTTTTTACATTTATTCAGCTTTTGCGCAAAAGGATCAAAACCAACAAAGTGACAGTCAGCGACTGCCGAGGAATCGATCCCGAGTGCATCCTTACCAGGGTTTTTATATGCATAAGAAACAAGAGTCAATAGTTACATTAAATGAGGGGAAAAACATCAATGATTAATTAAGGCATTTCCCAAATGAAGGCACGCTCTTGTCTCAAAAAAAGTTAACGTGCAGGCTACGCTATATTTCAACCTTCCATCATTTAGCATGTAAATGTGGTATACAGATCAGGCATTGTATTAAGAAAGACAGTTCATGTATAGTATCGGGTTCGAGTAAAGTTCAGCGGAAAGGGAGCCAGTCATGCTTTCTACAAAACAGTATAACACAGAGTCACACTTAATACAAAGGTTATTCACTAAATGATCATTTTTCCTCTACAGCTAACAGGCATAGCTAGCTAGTGACATAGCATCCACTACCTAACCAGCTTAGCTGATGTGTCAGCTAAGCCATAAGTGTAATGCCCTGTTTTTCTGAATAGATAATTATCTCGGAAATTCTGCGAAAAGTTTTCATGAAAAAAATATTCTGCTGTTTTTCTGAATTAATGACATAATTATCTTGGAAATTCTGTGAAAGTTTTTCGTGGAAAAAAATAATTCTGCTCTGTTTTTTTGAATTAACTGATAGGGGTGCTGGGAGCATGGTAACCACAGCTCGTTCCGGAGCATAGTTAAGTTGGCTTGTTATATCCGTGCCCCCCATTACTGCCTTGGTTGTCTTTAGCTAGGACCGGGCCTGCCCATAGATGTATTTATATAGCGTACAAAGACCCAGCTTTATACAAGCATTAATACTTATAGTACAGATGGCTCACACCTGGGAGGAGTTCAGCACAGTTCCAGTTGTGCCTCATCATCATCACCCTCAGACCCCCCCCCCTCACATACCCGCCATTCCATACACATGAAATATTATCATTACACATTCCTTAGTTACAACTGACTTCCTACTACAACTAGAAGCTTAGGGTAAAATTTGTCTAAGGGGTTGCAATTGACACCCACTTCCTCTCCTTTCTTCTCATCTGAGGTGATTTAACCTCTAAACACATTTTTCTTTGGACTGGACTGACATTTGTAATGTGCCACTGTTGAACTTGATAAGTGGGGGTCCGTGATGAGTATGATAGCTTAGCAGTAACTTCCATATGGGGGTAAAAAGGGGAATGCTGGGGACTGAGCAGGAGATCCGGGGATCAGTCCAATATCTTTTTTCTGTTCTGTTTGCTCATGTGTCTATGTGTGCTCATACTGGCTTTTCTTTCTTCCCGAGAGCCACAGGTTGGGTCTTGCATAGTGGCCCTGAGACCTTGTAGTCCATCCGCCTTTTATTTGTGGCCCTCAGAGGCTCCTGGGCCAGTGGTGAATATGTCTCTGTGTCCCCCGTCCCCCTGCTGAGAGATTCCAGAGGCTCCTCTCTTGGCCTCTCAGGGCTCCTGGGTCACTCGTTTGTCATCATGACCTTTGACCCTTGTAGGCCAGTGTGCCGGGAGGAATGTCGGAGATGTTTACCTTCGCTGAGACTGATGGTGTCCAGGTGGCTCTCTCTCTCTTTTTTTCATGCCTTTTTTCGGTCTTGTGTTTTTTTCCTGAGCCAGGCATCTTGACAGCCCCACCTCTCTGCTGCAGCCAGTTAGCCTGGTGAATAATGCAGAGGTAGAGCTTGTTGTTGTGGTGCGCTAATACTATTCCCATTAGCACCAGTGCCTACCAACACAAATGTCCTACCTGGATGTTTAGTTTCAGCTATGGCACCTTTGTAGATGGACTCTTTAGATTTGTGTCAGAAAGTATCTGGATTGGCTTGACTGGAAAGTAATGAGAGAGAGCTATTGATTGGTCCTCTGTCTGAGTCTGGTCAAGAGAGCACACTCATCCAAAGCTCCACTTCCCAGAGTTTGTTAGCCGTCAGACAGCCAGCCTAGCGGTGTGGCTAGACAGAGAGGGCATTCAGTAATAGGTAATGGACCCCCACTTCCAGCTCCCTCCGCCTTCCACTTCAATGTGGTGCCATCTATCACTCTTGCCCTGGACCTTCCCAGTGGCTCCTTGCTGGGTCCTCATCTACTGGAAACTCTTGGAAAGTTTCCTGCCCTCCCCTGCCCCCAGCCCCCTCAGCCCCTCTAAAGAGCCCATTAAACAGTGTTGTAATGCAAACAGTAAGTCCGAAGAGAGCGAGGGCCAGGTGTCGGGTGCGGAGGGGATGAGCGTCTAATGCAGCCATTACGAGTGGCGGGGAGGGTGGGTGGATTATCATAAAAGCATCTCCCCTCCCTCTAATGTGGACATGTCTGATCAATACCAGACTCTTGGGAGGGGATAGAGGACGGGATGGACGGATGAAGGATGAGAGGAAAGGGAGCTTTATTAATCTACCTCCCAGCCGAACGCTCTGTCGCAACACCATGGGATGGCAGCGATGGACAGAGTGGGAACAAAATGAGAGGGGAAATAGGAGATGTGGGAATGACACATTTCTTTAGTTCTCTGATGCAATATCTGAGTAATGTAACAATGCATTTAAACATTTTACCACCATGACCACTCAACTGTCCCCCAAAACAAGGCAATGGAAATTGTTAAAGCAACAAAATAAAATAATGAAAATAAAATCCATGAGCTACTAAAACACTTAATTTTACCCCTCCTAGTATTTGTAAGCAGTATATAATCAAAAGATAAATGGTTTATAACAGGAGGAGTCTTGATGCATTATTTAACAATAATAACTCAAAACTATAATTCCTCTTATGAATCCTGGAGTATAAATACTTAATGAATGCTAAATAGCGTAATTGTAATTATATATAACAATACGTCTTGTTTATGTGTTTTGAACACATATGTTAACAGTTTTAACCAAAGGATTTGTACATATATATATATAAACAGTTTATAAATGTTTTATACTTTATACTGTTAATTTTGGTGCCCAATTTGAATTTAGTCTTCTTCTTTTACTTTTTCATATGTTAGTCATTTTAGTTTTGTTAGATTTGGTCAAAAAAAAAAATTATAGTCTTAATTTTTTAATGTCTTCTTTTATGTCTTCTAAGCATTGTGAGACTAGATTGTAATTGTTCACACACACAGTGCCCATGCCACTTTCAATCACTCCCTTTAATAAATCCAGCTGCCATTTACCAAACTCAGGCTTTTTGAACACAGCCCTTAACTCACTGTCGTCTACCTGTGCTCTCCACCGCAGAGAGCACAGGTAGACAGTGATTAGAGAGGTAACTGCACTGACTACGATGACAGCATCATTGTTCACATACTTACTTGCTTATTTTGTGTAAACCTGGAGGGTTAAAAAGTATTTCCATGAGGGGGCAGATTAGGGCCTAATCATCCCTGAGCGAACGAGAATATCTCCCTGGTGAACCTAACTGAAAGCATGGCGAGACTCGAGGAGGTTACAACATGGTGGCAGCACATTAGCAGCGACATTATAATAATATCACACCAGCTATTCTAGCGTGCATATTTGTCACTCTGGAGCAGCGAAGACATACAGCATAAGAAGATCAGCTTCCTTTATATAAATGTTTATTATAGGTAGTAAAGGTTTAAAGTCTCATAAGACGTTTGAAATTAAGCATTAGTACTCTTCACTGAAGGAGACACATTTTTTCAGAGGTGCATTGATATGGACTGTGTGTGTATGTGTGTGTATGTGTGAGCTGCTTTGGTTCCCGCTAATGCCTTTACCTGCAGGTGTGTCCCACATGTCCTTTGGAAGGATGTCTTCACACCATTTCAGTGGCAGTTTAAGCAGACAGGCAGCTGGTTCCCATCAGTTTTTCTCATATGGGCCAGACGTCTTTCCAGAACCCCCCTCTCAACACTTCTGCTCTAGACCCAAAAACTGAGATGAGCCATGTTGGAGAACATCCTCATCACAGAGGACCCTACCATGTGATTCTCACCACTGGGTGGAAAGTAACATTTAACAGTGACTCATATGTTTAATGGCCGCTTAGAAAGTAAGTTTGACAGATAGATGACAGCTGAAGTGGGAATGCAGTATGCTGTGTGGTTTCCAACACTGTCAGTAGTTGTACAACAATAGATTAGAAGTATTTCCTATTGAACTCCCCAAAGATGATCAGTCCCAGACAGAGTTTAAAAGAGGCCTGTCTGCACTGCAGTGATCATTCTCACTGCTTTTGCCACAATTGTAACAGTGTGAACCGTTTGTGTTTTAATAGGAACAGATATGTGGACATAGAACATTCTGTGAATAATTAATAAAATAAATCATAAAATAGCCTAATTTGCAACACTTGGCCCTAGATGGGCTTTACCAAAAAATAGAAATGTGATTGAAATTATTTAGGCTATGTACAGTATGTATCTATACTACATTTCCCTATGAATTAAAATTTTAGATTTAGCCGTAAAAAATAATGGTTGGGCCTTGTCTGAATGTGTATTTTCTTTATCAGCGATATTTTCATATATATATAAAAGTTCATTTTGCTGCTCTCTATTTCCAACAGTAATGATGCATAAAGACAGTTTACTGCCTTGTTTACCTTCTGTCCTCCAAGTCTATCCCAGAGCACTGCCAAAGATGTCACAAAAACATGCTTGTTGACTGTGACCTGATGGCAACCTGCTTTCTGTCAACATAGCTGTGGTGAAGGCAAATGTCACAGTTTATGGTTTGCTGCAAATGTATCCCAGTGGCCAAGTGCAGTAGTACAGCAACAACGAAAAATCCCTCCGTGAACCAAAAAGCATATTTACTATAGACTGCAAATATAAAAGACATGTCTGTAAAACTGTTGACATGCCACCTCAAACTGCATCCAAGGTTAATTATTACTATTAGTATGGCACATAAGCAGTCATGGTTTAATATTTTTAAAATATTCCTGGAGCTTAGAAAAACCTTTTATGTGACGTGACGTCCCATTATAGAATCTATGGGACGGGCTGGCGATTAAGAGGATGTATGTGCTGGATGAGCAACTGTCCAGGTCTAGTTAACCTGCTCACTAGCTAGTTAGCTCACTAGCTAACTTGTATTTTGGGTTTTTCCTTAATTCATTCAGGAAACAACAGTATAGATGTCATCATTCGTTGTCATAGAGCTGTGAAGTGGGAGAAGCTGCTGGTTCTGGAAGTATTTTTCCCTCCTCCGAGTTCCAGTTTCAGTTCTTTCAAAAATGATATCCTCAACATTACTCAACATAGAAACACAAGAAAAAAGTCAAATTGTTTGAGCTGCGGATTTTAGTCTCAGTTTTCCCTAATAGCTAAATATTCTGCCAGCCATTAACGACACACGTTACAGAATTTTAAACTTGGCTATTGGATGTTTCTTACTGAAATACATCTTGGGAGTTGAAATGAAGTTATTTCCTTAGGTTTTTAGGCACAGGCTTCCCTTGACTTTTATTCAGCCTCCACATATCTTCTAACTCAGTTGCTTCTCTCTTTTTTTTTTTTTTTCCATTTGATTCAACCCTAGAGTTTCATTCCCATCCAAGCCTTGAAGAGCTCCAACTGTCAGTCATCTAAAATTGTCTATGGAGAAAATGAATGAGACTTTTACCTCCTGAACCAGGGTTTCCTGAAATAGCTCCTCCCACTCCCGCAACTACTATTGACAGTAGTGGATAATGACATATACGTGCACTGTGGGATTCCAAGCAAACCAGTTTTTATGAGTCTCTGCCACAGATATAACACACATCAGTCCCATATCCAATTTATGAAAGCGTTTGAACATTTGCTGTACAAATCCTCAGGTTTGCAGGAAGCTATGTGTTTTACTTTGTAGTAACTTTGTAGTATGTATGATAGCCACCGTGCCTAAGCAGACAAAATGATATGAATGCATGTCACAGATGACACACTACTGGACACACTGACAGTCACGTGATTTGTGTGAAGTGTAGTGCAGGAAAACAGCCGTGCACTGAAGATGGAGATAATTAAGGATCTTGCAAATCAGTAATTTCTTTAATACCCAAACCTTGTTTTGCATGTCTAGCCATTAGTATTACTCCCATTTATATTTACATCCATATCTACACTTTACTCTGTAACTAAAGAGAGAAGAATATATTCATAGTAAGCACTAATATCCTGTGGTCTTCTGTTAACATTTGAAGTGCACTCAGTGGCTAGCTCTGCTTTCACTAATGCTGTTTTATATAAAAACCAATCTGTATGAAAGCCCTGTGCCTCCCACACACATGAACAGTCCTGACCTCCCCTCATGCAGCATGGTGAAAGTGCTCTCCTCACTTTTTTCTTGTTACACCGTTTTCTCCTTCACACATAACCACATATGCACTGTTGCATGACTGCAATCAGATACTGCATATCCACACAGGCAGGAGTAAACAAATGACTCCTCTAATGTTGTTTATCGGTGCAAAAAAAGTACCGTCATACCATCTCCAGTCTGCCGAAAGTCACACACCAAAATCAGCTTCACCAGCTTAGATCCCTCTCCTCTCAACTTAAAGTAGCTATCTGAGTCTTTCTGCTCTCTGTGTGATTTACAGTGACCCAGTGAGAGAGTCTGTATTGAATAATGGCGCGGAATGACAGGTAAACCTCGGGCCAATTGGCGCAGTGGCCGGAGCCTGGTACGGACAGTTTGCAAGGAACGGGGAGGTAATCGCTCCCCCTTTGGCCCTTTTTTTTTTTTTTTTACTGTCAACTAAAGTGAGGAAAGGCAGGCCGACACTTGGATGACACACGTGGCATGTACACACACACACACACACACACACACGAACAGGCATCTACACACAGCTTCCCTTGTAGTGTGGCTGTGTTGGGGCAGGTTCTGCATGACACGCTAGACAGCGAGGGGAGAAAACAGCCAGCAGAACTTAAAACAATGCGAACCAAGGCTGAACTAAAAGTGGATCATTAGAGATTATTCTGATATTAATAAGACATACTAATATTATATAAATACGAGAGCAATGTTGTTGTTTTTTTGCAAAAATTACAGCTTTAATTCTAATTATTAATGTCATTTTAATGTCAGTAAAATTCCTCCCAACCATAACAACACTGACTTAGGCCAAATGTTCTTGTAATTATTTATTCTCTGGGAAAATTCAAACTAGAGCTGAAACTCTTAGTAAATAAAATAATCAGAAAGAAAATTGATGGTTTTTAAATTTAAAGAAAGTGCTTGTTCTAGCTTGTCCAATGTGATAATTTGCTGCTTTTCTTCATTTTATATCACTGTAATTGAACAATTTTAAGTTTTTTGGTCAGGCATTTAAAGACTTTTTTTTTTTACTATTTTCTGGCATTTAATAGAACAAGCGATTGATTTATCAAGAAAATAATTGTAAAAAGAAAAACAAGAATGAAAATAATTATTAGTTGCTGCCCCCATTCAAAGTGCATTCTACACAAAATATTATATATCTGATTTTGATGTTTAATTTTTAAATCTGAGGGGTTTTAAGGCCAAAATGAAAAGATATTTTATGCTTATCAGGGTGGGAACTGCATTTGAATCATTATGGGACACTGAAACGGTCAAATGAAAGCCATGAAATTAATTCAGGTGGCTCCTTAAATCATTCATGTGACATGTAGGTAACGCATCTGATTTGAAATGAAAGGCCTAAACCAAGCATATAAATCATTAAAATAATAATGACAGAGAGCAAGTGTCCGCGCTGGTAGTATTTTCCTCGGCTTCATCAAATAAATAAAGTGTAAAGGAGTGTGTAATGCTCTCCCAAAGCTGCTCATCTGCTCAAATACTCAAGCCCCTTTCGCTTTTCCCTGCAGGAAGGCTAATGACAGACATGTAAGTAGGCAGCATGACCTGTTCTGCTGCACATGGAGTTTATTTGCTGTGGTTTTAGCTGCAGCTTCCACGCTCAACCCCTGGGGCGCAAATACGTCTGCGGTGCTCCAGCCCAGGGAGCAGCAATCTGACAAGCAGTGCAGACCTAATCCAGGCCAGGTCTGGGGCTGTGTTTGGTATGCATCCCCTAGGTATGGAATAAATACAAGGCCGGTAAGCAGATCTGCTTGCCTGGACGACCGCAGGGGAGTGGAGGGCTTTCCAACCTTGCGTTACATGCCTTGACGGGATGTCTCTTATCCATATATGTAACCTCATAACATTTTGGGCTTTTCACGAATAAGAACAGCTTTGATCTCCTGTGGAAAGTAATGCAGTTTTAATGTCCAACTTCAAGTGCCATTAGCTGCATTTTTATCAGTTAGCGAAGCTGCTTGGTAAATTTCTGAATGTCAAGTCAGGGGGCGGTGCTAGCCTAGAGGATAGAGAAGTGGGTTTATGATTGGAGGGCTGTCAGTTTGAGGTCCTCGCTGGGAGAATGTGGGTGGGGAAAGTGGATGAGTAACACTCTTCCCACCCTACAGCACTTCAGTCTAGTTTCCTTTGAGCAAGGCACTCAACTCTCTGCTGCTTTAGTGGGTAAAAAGTAGAAAAATGAGATTATACAGGGAAGCTGTTGAGTGATAAAGTGCAAATGTGGTGCATTATGTTTCTGGGGAAAGCAAAGAGGCTCCGTCGATACTAAAAGAAAAAAAAAAGAAACACAGAAGGAAAGTCTGTTTTGCAATTTCTACTCACTGAACCTTTAAAAAGTGTCTCTCCACCTGGTGGCACAACCCCTCCCCTCCCCCCTCCCCCCACCCCCCCCCTACTCCCACCCTCCTTTCCACCCTTAAGCCGCCACAGGTATAAGCAGACCAGGTGTACCTGTTTAAACTTGCTGTGTAATTTGTGGATTAGCAGATGCCTCTAATGGCTAAAATCATCAGAGCTTTCCCTCTGCCATAGAGCAGGGAGGAGGGGGGGGGGGGGGGAGGGGGGGGGGAGGATATGAAAAGAAAACAGACACACAGAAGCAGAAAATGAACCGGACCATGTGAATGGAAAGAAGAGTAAAAGGACAAAAGATGACAATTCAAACATGAAAGATCATCTCAAAGGGCCAACTCAGCTGTCCTGTGAACAAACGGACCATACATCCAGTAGACACTCATCAGGTTTTGACTTCTACCTACAGCCTCTTTTATACAATCTACAGTTTAGTCATGTTAAAGCTCTTTGTGTCATTCTGGAGTTGTTTTGAACTTTTTAAATAGCGTTCATGTCAACATCCAAGTTGTGATTATGAAAATTCAATACTACATTGATTACACTGGCAAATATAGCAAACATACCCTTATTCCAGCCTGCCAGTTGTGAGGATTTGGTGCTTTTATTTGTCTTGTGTGATAGTAAACTGAATATTTTAGCATTTAAATCATTGGATGAACACAACAACTTGAAGTCGTTGCCTCGGGCTTCAGGAAGCTGTGATGAGCCATGTCTTTCTGACTTTTTAAAAACTAAAGGATTAATTGATTAATCAGGAAAAGAATTGAATAGATAGTAGTAGTGTTATATTATTGATGCAAAGTATTTTTAACCTTTTACAAGAACAGCTCTGTAGTCAAAACAGTTTTGAATTTGCCAGTGTTATAAACCCCCTCACTATATGACTCAAACGTTGCTTAACTCCTTTTGTGTTTTCACAAAATTTTAATAAAGCATGAAATATGATCTCTCTCTCTTTTCCTTATCTACATTCACCATCAATTTATGTGACACTCTCCACTTCCTGCCAAACAAATGCCTCATTTGTTTTGCTGGTATTGTGATTTTTGTTCTGCCACAAGTATTTAGCTTGTTACATGTGGAGCTAGATATGGTTTGAAACTGTTTGACACTAGTGCAGATATGATACGTGGGTTTTAATAACAATATCTAAGCAGTATTACTCATTACTAGCAATATAAGGAAAGTCCTCAAATGTTGCGACTGAGAGTTTAAATCACATTTAGAGGAATGTGTAGAAAAAAAAAAAGAAAGATCTGAACAGACATTTGATACGTGTCAGTTTTCAATAATCTGTGTGTATGGACATATTTTAGTTGGTTCCCAGCCGAAGCTACATGTATTTCTATCACATATCACAGATTTAGTTTTTGTCATGTGTGAAGTCCCCCTCTTCCCGAGAAACACTCAGCACAGACACTGACACATTCCTGACGGCACAAGGCATAACTTGTTATGGAGGCTGTTCACAGGGCTGTGTTAAGGTGAATCCAGACACACACACTGGGCTGTGTGCACCGAGAGGGGCAGCGTTGATTTAGGGCATTACTCAGACGGAGAGAGAGAGAGAGAGAGGGGAAAAGAGAGAGAGAGTCTCCCCTGACTGCATTAGGAGAGCCTCCAGCCTTTGTGATTCCTTTTGATCAAATCTCTGTGAAAGATGAGTGTCATGCCCTCTTCCAGCCAGCTGTGAGGGGACTGCCCTGTGACTCTGAGGGGGTAGATGTGTGCGTGTGTGTGTGTGTGTGCACGCGTGAAAGAGCATGCACACCTCTATGTGTGCACAGGAGTGTGTGTGTGTGTGTTGTGCGCGCAGGCTAGGGAGGGAG